>NW_022437018.1:8989187-9221683 GCF_009761245.1 Sapajus apella
AAAGAAAGAAAGAAAGAAAGAAAGAAAGAAAGAAAGAAAGAAAGAAAGAAAGAAAGAAAGAAAGAAAGGAATAAGGATATAAATAATGTTATAATCGCTGTGTTTATAAAACAGCATATCATTATGGTTCAGAATTTTAAAGATCAGAAAAAATGTAATGCTTAAACTTTTGTCCCAATAGAAAGCTTACATTAACTCAAAGGGAAACCTCTGAGAAGTATTAATGTTTCCTAATGAACATTAAGGGACTTCTAAGTCTACATTAGACACTCACAACTTTGATCTGTTTACAGAGTGCTTTCTTTAATTCTTTGAACAATTTTTTAGAAGTCTCAAAGTGAAAATATATTAGGAAAATCTCTTACTAAAGAAATGCAGTAGAATTAATGTGATATTTTATTTCTTACCTTTGAAAACATCCCTTACTTCTAACCTAATATATATAGACAACACATATCTACATTTATTCATACAAATTGCTATTGAAATAGCCATAAAAAGAAAATACCTTAAAATTGGTAAGTCATCACTTCTTTATAAGATGGTTTTATTTGTAGGTCAATTTTATAAAATTCCCTTTTTGACTGTTATGGTTAATAATACACTTAAAGATTTAAATCCATCTGAGAGTTAAACAAATTACCAATATTTATGATTATTTTGTATTAGGATATCAAAAGGGCTGCATTAATCGTCCAGCTCTAGCACAGAAGAAGCATTTGATTTATGTTAACAATTATATACAACTGGTTTATAAATTATTTGCATACATCCCAGATACATATACATGACTAAAATTTAAAATAAATATTTTTAAAAATAAAAAGACTTCTAAACCCAGATCTACTAATTATATGTATAAGCAGAGAAACCCTATAAGCTGGAAGAAAAACAAGTATAATTTAAAAGACAGCAAAGCAAACACATTTATTTTCCAACTTTGATATGGCCCAATAACAAAGACTGTGATATTCGCGAAAATGGTAAAACAAGGTCGGTTGTGATGCTATAAATACTAATATTCTAAGGACAGGCCAAGTTCTATTCAGTTTTATATGCCATGTGAAGGGGGAAACACCAGTTCTTTTGTTATTCTTTTTCCTGGTGAGAGAGGGCCTTCAAAAGGACACTGCAGTAGTTTGCATGAACAGTGCTTTCTTACAAGACAGCATTGCTATATTACATTGCATCTTTAGGCCCATTCAATGCGTGAGGTGTTGATCATATGCCAAGAAAGATATAAAGAGAACGAGGAATATACGTAGAAACGGTATTAAAATGATCCCATACTTAAGAGGAGAATCAAGAGCTAAGAAAATAAGAAAAACTGTTTCTGCTTTCAAGCAGCTTACAATAGGACATCACCTCAATGTAGAGGCATGCTCCCTTGCCATCTCAAAGAGAATATTTGGTGATTAGAGCCAGAAAAGTGAATCTAAACTACTTGATTTTGCAGGTAGCTCTATCATTTAACCATGGTCTAATTACCCAACTCTATATATTATCATTACAAAAAAACTTTACATGCACACCTAAGAGGAATGTTGCCAGGTTCAAGTAACGTTTGCAAGGGCATTCTTAGATTTCTTTTTTTATAAGCAAGCGCTATATAACAATAAAATATCTATTGCTATTCTGTCTTTCCAACCAAAGCAAGTGTTGTCCTCCTAGGATTGCTGGCAGCAACATAATCCTGACGTCATTCTTGTAAGCCCAATTGGCAGCCCAGCTGTGCCATTATCCCTGAGAAGTGTGGTCACGTACGGTAATACCCACATATGTGACAATGACCGAGTCAAAATTACCCCCTTGGAATAGAGTTCAGCCTCTGAAAATGTAGAACTAAGAAGACATGCTGGGTTCAACAGAGTAGCCATAGTGAGGGCCATTTTTGTCTGATAATGGCCCTAAATTACTGATATCAGCTTGGCGTCTAAGACTCAGGGCAAAAGCAGCTATTTCCTTTCTATGGAACAGTCACCAAAAATATAAATGCAGCTGCCTTAGTCTTGATTTTCTTCCCTGTTTTTATGGGATATATAAGGTCATGACTATAAATATAGATAAAATTTATATAAAACACCAAATTCACTGGAAAGCATGTTATATATTCTAAAATATATCCAGGAGGTTTTTTTTTTCTTATTTATAGGTTTTACAGGCACACAAAACCCAGGCCCCAAACCAATTTACAGTATAATAAACAGCTGCATGGCTGTGATTTTTCTGGTATAAAATATACCAAAATGATAAGAGGCTGGTAATTCAGTGCATTACCTACAGCAATAGCTGGGTGCAATTTTTCCATATGCTTGATTTATAAAAACAAACTCATTTTCTGCAAATGGAAGATTAATCTTCAACAGAATTTTCTTTATGAAAATGAAAAAAAACTATTTTCTATACCAAGAGGAAAATAATTTATTAGGACATAGTCAGGGGTCAGGTGGGAGGGAAAAAAAAGATATTATTGTAGAACAAAAATTATATCCATAATCGCTTGGCCCAGATAACTGCCTATTGACTTTTTTAGAAAGTAGAACATGGTCAAGTTTAGTAAAAGGTATGTTCTCTTCTCCTCCACAGTTCTGTCTTCCTGGATTTCTTTTCAGAAAAAAAAGTTTTAAATGTGTATTAGTATATACTTATGTGAAACATGCATGTATGTATATATCAACTTTTGGTTTTTCCTATTACAAAGAGTGAACCCACTGGGTTAAAAAATACAGCCATTCCTCAGAGACACCGCAGGTTTGGTATCAGACCACCACAATAAAGCAAGTCACATGGATTTTTTGGTTTCCCAGTACATGTAAAAATTACATTTACTCTATATTATTGTAGTCTATTAAGTATACAGAGGATTATGCCTAAAAAAAGATGTACATACCAATCACCTGAGCCTTTAGTGAGTTGAAATCTTTGATGGTGGAGGTTCTTGCCTTGATGTTAATGGCTGCTGACTGACCAGGATGGTGGTTGCTGAATTATGGGTGGCTGTGGCAATTTTTGAAAATAAAACAACAATGGAGTTTGCTGCATCAATTGACTCTTCCTTTTTTTTGAGATGGAGTTTCGCTCATTACCTAGGCTGGAGTGCAATGGCGCGATCTCGGCTCACCGCAACCTCTGCCTCCTGGGTTCAGGCAATTCTCCTGCCTCAGCCTCCTGAGTAGCTGGGATTACAGGCACGCACCACCATGCCCAGCTAATGTTTTGTATTTTTAGTAGAGACGGGGTTTCACCATGTTGATCAGGATGGTCTCGATTTCTTGACCTCGTGATCCACCCGCCTCGGCCTCCCAAAGTGCTGGGATTACAGGCGTGAGCCACCGCGCCCGGCGACTCTTCCTTTTACAAAAAATTTTTCTGGGCCTGGTGTGGTGGTTCATACCTGTAATCACAGCACTTTGGGAGGCTAAGACCAGCAAATCACCTGAGGTCAGGAATTCAAAACCAGCCTGGCCAACATGGTGAAACCCCATCTTAGCTGAGTGTGGTGGCAGATGCCAATAATCCCAGCTACCCAGGAAGCTGAGACAGAATTGCTTGAACCCAGGATGGAGGTTGCAGTGAGCCAAGATGGCACCACTCACTGTACTCCAGCCTGGGCGACAGAGCAAGGCTCTGTCTCAAAAAAAAAATAAGAAAAGAAAAAATTATCTGTAGTATGTGAGGCTATTTAATAGTATTTTATTCACAGTGGCATATCTTTCAAAATTGGGGTCAATCCTCTCAAACCCTGCCACTGTTTTTTCAACTAAGCTTATGAATATTCTAAATCCTTTGTTGTCATTTGAACAATGTTCACAGCATCTTCACTGGGAAAAGATTCTCTCTCAAGAAACCACTTTCTTTCTCATTCATAGAAGCCACTTCTGATCCATGATAGTTACATCATAGGATCACAGCCATTTGGTCCCATCTTCGGGCTCCACTTCTAACTCTAGTTCTCTTGCTATACCTCCCCTGCCTTTATTTGCAGTTTCTTCATCCATTGAAGTCTTGAAACCCTCAAAGTTACTCATGAGGGTTGGAATCAACTTCTTCCAAACTCCTGTTAATGTTGATACTTTGACCTCCTCCCATGAATCACAAATGCTCTTAGTGGCATCTAAAATGGTGAATTATTTCCAAAAGGTTTTCAACTTACTTTGCCCAGATCTGTCAGAAAAATCATCATCTATGGCAAGTATAGCCTTACAAAATATATTTCTTAAAAAGTAAGGCTTGAAAGTTGAAATTACTCCTTGATCCATGGGCTATAGAATGGATATTGTGTTCGAAAGCATGAAAACGCCATTTCTTTCTTTGTGTATCTCCATCAGAGTTCTTGGGTGACCAGGTGCATTGTCAATGAGCAATAAATAATATTTTGAAGGAATCTTTTGTTCTAAGCAGTAGGTTTCAACATTGGGCTTCAAATATTTAATACATCATGCTATAAACAGATGTGCTGCCATCTAGGCTTTGTTGTTCCGTTTATAGAGCACAGAGTGGGTTTAGCATAATTCTTAAGGGCCCTAGAATTTTCAGAAGAGTTAATGAGCATTGATTTCAAGTTAAAGTCACCAGCTATATTAGCGTCTAAGAAAAGAGTCAGCCTGTCCTTTGGAGCTTTGAGGCCAGGCATTGACTTCTCCTCTCTAGTTATGAAAGTCTTAGATGGCATCTTCTTCCAAAAGAAAACTGTTTTATCTACATTGAAAAATCTGTAGTTTAGTGTAGCCACGTTCATCAAGGATCTTAGCTAGATCTTCTAAATAACTTGCTACAGCTTGGTTTACCTTAAACTTTTATGTTATAGAGATGACTTATTTCCTTAAATGAAACAAACAATGCTGGCTTTAGACTTTTCTTGGGCAGCTTCCTTATTTCTATCGGTCTTCACAAAATTGAAGAGGGTTCTGTCCTTGCTCTGGATTAGGTTTTGTGGCTAGTTTGACCTTCTGTCCAGACCACTAAAGCCTTACATCATCACCATAAGCTGTTTTGCTTTTTATCATTTGTATGTTCACTGGAATAGCACTTATAATTTCTCTCAAGAACATTAAAACTTTGCATTCATAAGTTAGCAATCTTTTTGGTACAAAAGGCCTGGCTTTTGGCCTGTGTAAGCTTTCAACATGCCTTCCTCACTAAGCTCAACCATTTCTAGCTTTTGATTTAAAGAAACATGCAGCTCTTCTTATCATTGAACACTCAGATGCCATTGCAGGGTTATTAATTGGTCTAATTTCAACACTGTTGTTTCACAGGGAATAGGAAAGCCCAAGAGAAGGAGAAAGCTGGAGGAATGGCTGTTCGGTGGAGCAGTCAGAAAGCACACAACATTTATCCATTAAGTATACTGTCCACTCTGGGCATGTTTCATGGTGCCCCAAAATAATTACAATAAGAACATCAGAGATCACTGGTCACAAATTATCTTAACATATATAATAATAATAAAGTTTAAAACATTGTGATAATTACCAAAATGCGACACAGAAACAGGAAGTGAATACACGCTGTCAGAAAAATGGCACTGGCAGACTTGCCCAACACAGGATTGTCACAAACCATCAGTTGTAAAAAGTACCATAACAATGAAGTGGAATTAAGCAAAAGACGATAAATGAGGTATTCCTACATGTGCATTTTATTCTGCTACATATTTCCAACATACTTTGCAAAGCAAAAATATAACTTTTTAAAAATCTTTATATGAATCAAGGAAAAAAACACAATGGCTGCTGAACCATGGGAAAAATAATTTATTGTTCATTTGATGATGCTGAACAATAGATTAAAAGAGAGTTATTTGACAAGGAAAAATACTTCCTGGCTTCTAGCCCCTAGATCCCTTTAATTAAAAAAAAAAACTATGTTATTACACGTCCACTATACATCTTAACTAATTCGAAAATGAATCTTTCCCCTATTTGAGATAGTGTAGGGAGTCAAACTTGCTGAATTTCTGACTTTTCATCTTGGCTCCATTCTGATATTTTACGTTTAAGACAAGGGACTTTTTACAATTCTAGTAACTGGATCTTTAATCTCATGTCTTAGTGCCTTATTGTCTGGTGCTCCAATTCCTGTGACATTGAAATTCATTTTCCTTAAGAATTTCCAAGAACTGGAGCCCTGAGAGCAAACCCCAGCCCCAAGGATGGCTCACTATCATGTATCCTCCATAAAGTTGCTGCAAACATACTAAGGCTTCTTCATCTGTGTTCTACCCCTAGGCTTCCTTGACAATAACTGCCGTGATCTACTCCTACGGCCAGTTCCCTTAGTCTCCCCAGTACAGATCACTCTTCTCATGACCAGCCTCTAAAATCCTGTTAGCAGTAAAATTAGCTTTGGTATGGCAGGAAAGAAATTTTGAGATTTCAACTATAATACAATGTCATAAAAATTCATGTTCATCTCCTAGTAATTCAGTTCCTATTTGTAACTTGGATACCTCAAAGATGCATTCATACTTTCCGTCTGCTGGAGAACATGTAGTTAATTACCACAGTGGTACAATAAACAGTAGGCCACAGCAGCAAATAATAAAAGCACCTCTAAAAATGTCAAACTGCTTCTTGAGAAAAAATTAGCAATCGGAAATCCTGGCTGGTCAAATTTAAAAATAAAATTGTTTCATGTGCCTACATCAATGCCTGAATGCAAGATAAAATTCTACATGTTTGAATGAAGATTCAAGTCCAAATAAGATTTATTTACTATAGTCAGAGATTCTCAGTACTTCATCTGTTATTGATGTCTTTGTTAGGCCACTGCTTCCCAAATCTGTGCCCCCATCCAAATCCAGTCTCAAATTATAATCCCTATAACCCCCGCATGTTAGGTGTGGGACCTGACGGGAGGGGACTGGATCACGGGGTTGGTTCCTCCATGCTGTTCTCATGATAGTGAGTGAGTTCTCACGAGATCTGATGGTTTTATAAGTGTTTGACAGTTCCTCCTACATACACTCTCTCTCTCACCTGCTGCCATATAAGATGTAGCTGCTTCCCCTTCCACCATGATAGTAAGTTTCCTCAGGCCTCCCCAGTCATGCAGAACTGTGAGTCAATTGAACCTCTTTCCTTTATAAATTACCCAGTCTCAGGTATTTCTTTACAGCAGTGTGGCAACGGACTAATACACAGGGATTACACATTGTACTTCTGCTCCTCCTCATTCCTTGGGTCAAAACATTGTATATTAGGAGCCAAATACTACTCACTGTTGAGTATGGCACAAACTCAGGTTTGTCTTGAATTGTAACTGCCTCCTGGTGTCCCCAGATTATATGCCAACAGCCTAATATTCTTGGCTCGTTCATACATATCTAGACATTTCTGAACTCACTGCACGAGTTGGTGTTCAAGCCTCCAGGAGAGGAAGAAAGAAGACACTGCATTCTAATCTACCAATTTTCCTCATATCCTTTCTTCCTGTAATTCTTCAGGTATGAAGGAGTAGGCTTTTCTTGTACTTCCCATGATAAGGCAAAAGGATGGCTTAAGCCTTTCCCTTTCCATCATATCCTCCTTTTTCCCAATTCCTGAATCAGTTGACCCAGAAGAGTTGTTTGGTGGGGGAGGAGGTGGAGAAATCTTGGTAATGATATTATTACCAAGAATATCATTGATAATGATATTCTAATAATGAACTAAAAGTTCAAATAATGAACTAAACTGATATTATTTCTTCATATGATCTCTATTATAAATATATATTTGAAATATTTTTCACTATTATCCTAAGCTAATAATAACAGGAACAAAGTTACCACGTGTGCAAAAAGCTGTACGTTTAGTCAGCAAATACCTCTAATATTTATTTGCTGTTCTTGGTTACTTACCATATTAAGGATTTATTCTACCTTGAAGGTTAGGAAAAATGCCACTTCAGAGAAGGTTTTCTAGTAGAAAAAATTTCTTTCTTGGCCTAATATATTTCAATTGTTGTCAAGTGTTCCAAGTGTGATTTACTGGCTACTCTACTGAATCATCTTCTACAGATCCATAAACTGCACCTTCCAACAAACAGCCCTACCCCAGCATCCCTCCACACACACACACTTACACTCATAAGATATTTTCTTGAAATTTGCATTAAAATAATGTTGAAATGACTTGTCTCAAAAGCACTAAATGAAGAACAAGGCTTAGGAAAAGCAAACCTTTCATTATTATCCTCTGCATTAGTGCCTAGCTCTCTGAATTGCAACATTTTTAAGAAGGTATCCATAGTTTGATAAACTACAGGTACATAGAAATTGTCTACGTGCTAATTTTCCAAACTAATGGAGAATATTTTAAGTGTCTATCTATATACCTATCTGTCTGTGGGAGAGTAGCACAGAGATGCAAATATGAGCATACTTACATTCTCTTTGATTCAGGAATCTAGATGAACATTTTTACAAAAATATATGCATATACACAACACTGTTCATGCACATTATAGCCATGCATATTATAGCCACACATATAACAGCATTCACATAAACCCATCTCAGAGAATAAATGAAGTTGTTCAAAAAAGAGGGCCAGTTAGTAATCATTTGAGACTATCAATTATGGGCAAATAATGTTCATTCTGTATAATGACAAGTACAGGATTGGTGGGATTTAAAAGAAATGCTTGCATAGTTAGACTTACCTGAACTCATATCAGCTTAGGAAATCTGGGTCATTTCCCAAAATATTAAAGAAAAAATATCCAGAAATTTCTGGAAACATCATGTACTGTAATTTATACACAGTCATGCATGGCATAACAATGTTTCAGTCAACAATGGACCACATATACAACACTGATTCCATAGATTATAATAACATATTTTTACTGGGCTCATATCTAGACATAATAACAAGGAACATTATGTTACCACTGCCTACAGTATCCAGTAGAGTGACATGCGGTACAGGTTTGTAGCCCAGCCTCAATAGGCTGTACCATATAGCCTAGGTATGTAGTAGTAGGCTATCCCATGCAGGTTTGTGTTAGTCCGCTCTGTAATGTTCACACAATGACAAAACTGCCAAAGGACACATTTTTCAAAACATCCCCATCCTTAAGCAACATGTGACTCAACATTCATCTCTTTCTACATTTAAATCTTTCTCTTTGCTAAGTTTAAAAAAAAAATCATAAACTATCCCTGTTCAAATTGCAATTGGTAGTCTTTTAAATGAATACAACTTAAGTAGATTTTAATGAATGCAGCACCGAGAGGCAAAATAGCCTGAAGTTTTAAGTTCTGGATGAGAGTACTTGGTGAGCTTGCACAAGTTATTTAACTTCTCTGTGCCTGTCTTCTCATCTAAAAGTCTGGGATAATAATAACACCTATCTCATAGAATGGTTATGAGAATTAAATGATGTATAAAGTTTCCAAAACAGTAACTGGAACTGAGTAAGTACTCTATAAGTGTTACTGGAACTGAGTAAGTACTCTATAAGTGTTTATCAACGACATAAATATTTCACCAAAGCACAAAAGGTATTCTTTTCTTCCAAGGTCAGAATACAGTAATAGCTCTTCAAATAGCCTGCTGGATCTAACAGTAAGGAATGAACACCTTTAAGAATAAATTGAGATAAATGAGAAAAGCGAGATATTTTTGTATTGCAATATTCAGATTGTGTCCCAGTCTTCAGTATACATGTAAACTTTCAAATCAAAATAGTACATTTAACACTACAATTGTATTTTTCTTCTCTTATTTTGCTCTTCTTTTCTCATAATCAGGCTCTTTTTTTCTAGCCCCAAGGAAATTTTGTTTCAAAGTTGCACTCAAAAATACAAAAATTTGAAAAAAAATGTGTAAACATTACTTCCATAGCAGTTTGTTAATATCGAAGCTGGTGGATTGAACATTTTTAGACATTATTTGCATTTTTTAAAGCCTAGTATCTTATTAGATAAGCATCAAAAAATATATACAAGAATTGCTATTGTTTTTTCAATAAGTTCAGAATAAAAGCAGAAACTAGTGGGATGGGTGGACCATGTAATTATCACTGAGAGGTTATTAGGACCAAGCAGTATCCAAAACTGGCCCTTATGATGGGAGGAGAACTGGAAAGGATTCAACAACAACTAAAATGTCTGTTCCAGTGATTATTACTTGCTTATAAAAGCTATATATGAACTAGAAAAATAAAGAAGATCTCCTGGGAAAACTTGGATTTAGGTCATATATACACACAAAAATCCAAAATTACATTGTGTCCAGATGAATAAACTGGCATTCACATTGCATTCACCCATCCCTACCTAAAAATAAACGCAGCTTTAGGAAGAGAAAATATATTTCCTGAATATCCAGCTACCTCCTTGAGGTCCTCTTGAACGAACTAATATGCTTCTCCAGTATGTGCCGAAGCCACTGTAACAGGAAAAAGCTGACTCTTTGTCACCAGTGTCTCATAGATGGAAGCAATATGATCATCTAGAGACCTCAAGTAAATTAGAACAGATGGAAGTATGAGTTTCTCTTTACTAGTTCATAGGGTTATGATGAAATGACTTTGATTCTCCCAATTTCAATCCTAGCTTGCCTGAAAATGCGGGCTTGTCCTCACTGTAATTCTTTCTTCAGAAAAATATTTCTAACATCCAGTAAGGATAGGGAAATGAAATATTCAGATAAGAGGCATTTACTGACAAATATATCACGTCACAATTTCCTCATCCACTACACTGCCCTCTCCTTACATGTGATAGCAAATGTGACCCAAGGTGAAATCTGCATAAAGATGAAAGTGATCCAACCATATAGCAATTTATACGTAATATACTAAAGCTTGCAGTAAGCATTACTGCCAAAAAAAAAAAAAATGGAGTAAATCCGCAATAGGACTTCCATCATAGTTGTAAGAACTGGGTTTGTGAGAGTTTATGCATTTAAGCTAAATTTCCCATGTTTCCCATTTTGCCTCCTCCAATCTTCAGCATATTAAATAATAAAAAAATAAAGCTTAAATCTAACCTTTAAAGTATGAATGGTCTTATGGCTAAATTCAACATCCTAATCCAGCCCTCCACTGTGACCAGTGCTAACACTAAGGTAATGTGAAAGGCAAGAGAAGCAGAGGCCTGACATAAAACACGTTTTTCAAAGTAAACACCCCATACAAAATGCATACAATATTCCCACTTTACACTCAGGCAGTTATGATGCTTACTTATTTTACACATGAATATAGCTTGTGAATCAATCTACATGGCTAGCTCTTTTTTTAAGTTCATAAATGGACAGTAAGAGGTATGTTGCCACCCTGCATTCCAGCTCTACACACATCTTCAAAAAATCTCTTCTTCAATAGGTAACGTATTTTTTTTTCTGTGATGCACAGATGGCTAATTCCCAAGTCTGTCTTCACATAATTTTTTTTTCATTTCCTCCTAAAACTAAAAATTACTTTAAAAATATTTTCATAACCATATTTCCAATAGGCCTTGTTTTTCTGTTACTGCTACTATCTAAACAAAGTGAGAAGAAAGGCCTTCCTTTGGATATCTTCCTCAAAATAATTCAATCAGGAATACAGAACATTAAGGAGAATCCTCAAATGTCAAATTGCCTTTTTGTTTAATTTTTATTAGTATGTAGAACCACAAGAGAATTTTGCCACCAAATTTTTCAGCACTGTGCAAACTTCCAGTGAATAAGAAAATAATAATAAGGTAATGTATTTTATTCCTTTTTTTTTTTTTTTTTTCTTTTGGGACGGAGTTTCGCCCTTGTTACCCAGGCTGGAGTGCAATGGCGCGATCTCGGCTCACCACAACCTCCGCCTCCTGGGTTCAGGCAATTCTCCTGCCTCAGCCTCCTGAGTAGCTGGGATTACAGGCACGCGCCACCATGCCCAGCTAATTTTTTGTATTTTTTAGTAGAGACGGGGTTTCACCGTGTTGACCAGGATGGTCTCGATTTCTTGACCTCGTGATCCACCCGCCTCGGCCTCCCAAAGTGCTGGGATTACAGGTGTGAGCCACCGCGCCCGGCCTTTTATTCCTTTTTTATATCAGAAAGCAAGAGAAAGAGTTAACGATGACAAGACACCAAATATCATATGGAAAAATGGAAAAGGGGCCAGTCACTTTAGTTAGGTTTCCAAACAAAAAACAAGACTTTGATTCAGATAATCAGGAACAAAACAAGCGTAATCTTCCTCATATGACCTCAGAATACTAAGTAATATTGTGCATCCCTTTTCACCCTGAAACATAAGTCCTTCAAACTCCCTTTCCATGATTTATATAAAGCCTGACATGCTTCCCCAGGTTTCTGTAAATCACCATAGGCTTAAATGCTCAGGGAGCTAAGCTGTAGCTTCTATAAAAGCAGTTCAGTTTATGGAGTATCACAGCATTTTACAAAGCAGCATCCATATGTACAAGTCAGCTCTTTTCCATGATTGACACAAAATAAAGCTTGCTGTTGAAGTTTGGAGGAAGGAAATGTTTATCATAGAATGCAAACTTAAGATGATCCATTAAAAACTCTTGTTCTTATAGGTCCTTCCAGCCATTCCCCCATGCTGTATGTTGTGTTATCCCCTTTCTGTTATTCTTTTCTTCTCCAGTTTCCTCCTATTCTGCCCTCCCCAAGAGAAAGTCTGAAGCCGCTAGTTGACAATTTTTCCTTGATGTAGTCTTTAATTTAGTTCCATATTGTAAGAGTTTATAATATAAACCAGTGTTTGTCTAACTTTCTTTTTAGCAGAGGAACCATTTTTCAAGTGAAATTGTATACCTGCCTCCACTTCAAACAGCATCTAGAGTTGCTGTTTGAAGTGGAGGCAGGGAATGAACTTGGAAACTTCCCTTCAGCCTCATCATCTACCTGTCTTATCTAATGGCTCCCAGACACACCTCACTGAAAGATCAGGTCTTCATACCACCAAGTTTGAAAAATACTGGACTACCAATAGAAGAAGAAGAAACTGCCAAGGTAGGTACTTTTTTGTGTTTAAGAAATATCAGAAAATAAATCAAAGTTGACCTGAAAATTATGAGCCTGTTTCACTGGGAGAAAGATAACACCATTGATAGAAATCAATAAATTGGGAAAAGCATATATGACATTTAGTATCACAATTAGTCATCTGTAAATATGGTTAATTTCATAATGCAGTTAGATAAAATGCATATAAAGATGGTGACTTAAAAATGCCAAATAATTCTAAAGCATATATCATAAAACTTAAGCATTGTCAAATGAATAATTAATACCCATATTCATCAATGTCTTCCAGTATTTTAATTACACATTTTTAATTAAATCTGTTGATATAGGATAAGATAAATTAAATTTCAACATCTAACTATAAAGAAAGGGGCTACTTATAATTACTCACAAAATAGTTTCTATTTGTTATACTTTGCCAAAGAGAATGATTATATTTTTTCCTATCTTTCAATAAACCTTCTATATACTTATGGCTATCTTTCCAGAAGGAATCTAAGTTTTATATAAATTGAAGGCAGCTAATTTATAAGAGGAAGAGAATGAAACTAACATTTATGACATGCCTGCCATAAGTGAGGCACTATGCTGATGCTTTTATATCAGCAGTTTTCAATTTAGGCTACATACTAAAATCACCCAGGAATCTTTTTAATAAACATTTTGATGCATGAGTACAGCCTCCAGAGACTGTGATTTAATTGGTCAAAGGTGGGGCCTTCACTTGAGAATTTTTTAAGCCTCCCAGGTGATTATAATGTGCAGCCAGGATTTAAAAATCACAATTTTATATACTTTATCTCATGTCATCATCAAAACAATCTGACCAGGTAATTATATTATTCCTTTATTCAGATAAGAAACTTGAATTTCAGAAAGGTTGTGAAATTTGCCCCAGGGCATAGAGAGGTATCAGAGTTAGAATTTAAATCCAAAGTTTTCTGACTACAGCGATCTTTCTAACCTCCACTTTGTCAAATTCAAAACACCAAAATTATTAGTATAAATTTAGAGTAGATTTCCATATTTTATTTTACTCCTGGCCTCAAGCGGTGGTGGGATAAAGTATGTTTTACCTTAATTTGCTAGCAAAACACAATATTCTTTATTGGACTAATTAAGCTGCCACACAAAATGAAGTTGCTTTGTATTTTATAACATAAGGTATGGAACATTTTCTCACTTTCAAAATGTTCATGTTTTTCATAGATACACTGTTTAAAAATTAATTTTAGAGTTGCTTATCAGAGCTAAGAAGGAAAATGCAATGTAAAAGTATTCAAGAAACAAAAAAGTTGATTATTTGCCAACCATTGCATTTTGCCAGCCACTTTTAAGGGAGAATGGTGAAATTTCTTATAAAATACAATCATTTGTTAAACAGCAGCCAAGCTTAAACAGAATTCTTTATTTAAAAATACACCCTTTGTTTTACAAGCTACATCCAATTTATAAATATGTTAAAATATAAACACATTTCAATATTTTAAACTTTAAACAAGCCTATACATATTGTAAGTTAATTTATGAATGCTTTATAAATTTTATGACAAGAATAAATGTTAGCATGTAATTTCAACTATCAAGCTGAAAATAAATATATGATAACCTGCATTCTATTGCTTTTCATCTTAAAATATATTAACAGGATTTTTAAAAACAAAGGAAGTTCATAGCAAAGGTGATGTTACCAACTCCCTAAGGACAATGAATTCCACTAACCTAGAATTCATATTTCAGAGAGGAGATGGATAACATCTCACAATTCAACCTTAGCAGGAGTCATTAAGTCAGACACCTATGTGAGGGCTGTATTTCTCATTGAATTATAAATCCAATAAGAGCTTTGCCTTTGAGTTACTAGCACTACAAAGATTAAATCAATATATTGTGAGAAAAGGAGAAATCCTCGGATGCTTGGAGATTAGAATAAAACACTTAAGAATTTTTTAGCTCAAATGGACAACCGAAGAAGTCATTTAATCCTACTTTTTCATTATACAAACCAGCTACACAGATTTTGCAGAAGTTCCCCTCTCATTCTTCACCCCCTCCAATCCTATAGCCACTGCATTCAGTTTAATACCATAAAATGTTCATATGCGCTGCATGGCCCAGCATGACCCCTACCTTGCCTACCTGCTTCCCAGTCTCATCTAACACTCCAATCTCTGAACTGGTGCCAGTCAGTTCTTTCAGGACCTCACAGGCACTAAGCTCTTTTCCACTAGAGAGTGTCTGCATCAACTGTTACTCTGTTTTTTGGAATGTGTTTTTTTCATCTTCACCTCCCACTTGGCCTGGATAATATCTACTTATTCTTTTGGCCTCTCGCATAGAGAGGTTTTCTACGTCACCTCTTTCCCTTTAAATTCAAATGGTTTCACTTTTTCAGTACCCTGTATATATCTTTCATTTCTACTCCATTTGTAATGATATATTAATTTAGAGGACTATTATTTATGTCTATGTTACCAGTAGGCTGTTGGCTTCCCAAGAACATGAAACATGTCTCTTTGGTTCATTAATATATCCTTAGCATCTTTTATAATGCCAGGTGCATAACAGAAGCTCAATAAATATTTATAAAATGAACGAATTAACTGGATACTAAGGAATAACGGAAAAGAGCAGAAGCTCTAGAGTCAGGCTGCCTAGGTGCCATCATTAATTCAACTACAAAGTGGTTGCTAATTCTTTTACGTCTAAAGTTAGAATTTTAACTAGCTACTTAGAGGACTGTTGTAATGATTACATAACACTAAGAAAATTATCTAGTACAGGCCACCAAAGAAATGTTAGTTATCATTAGTTCTCATTAATAATTAACATGATACAAGTAATAGTTCATTAATGTCTTATTTTAAATATGCACGTATATACATAGCATATATATTTGCCACACATAGTATATACATGTATGTGTATATGTGTTTGTATTAATATATATGTGTGTGTATTTTTTTACATTCATTCTTCATTTAGTTACCGAATAATCCCATTATGTAGACTGAGATATACTGTTAATTCATTTTACATACAAAAATACAGATTGTGTTATAAACATTTTATCCATGATGGGCTTCCATCTTCTTTATCAATCCTTTTTTTTATGTTTTTCTATTATAAAGTAAAACTTACAAAGTTTGGCATCCTGTATTGGTGGTATAATGGTTAGCATAGCTGCCTTCCAAAGTTTATCGTCCCTAGGTCATTTGTTACTATGTTCAGAAGTGTTCCCTTCCCTTCAATTTTTAGAAGAGATTGAGAAGGAATGGTATTAATTCTCCTTTAAGTATCTAGTAGAATTCACCAGTGAAGCCATCTGATCTTGGGCTTTTTCTTGTTGGGAAGTTTTTGATTACTAATTCAATCTCTGTACTAGCTACAGATATGTTCAGATTTGTTATTTGTTCATGATTCATTCTTGGTAAGTTGTATGTTTCTAGAAATTCAACCATTTCTTCGAGGTTATACAATTTCTTAGTGTGTAATTGTTCATGGTAGTCTTTTAAGATCCTTTCTATTTCTGTTGTATCAGCTATCATGTCTCCTCTGTCATTTATAATTTTGAGTCTTTTTTTCTCTTTCTTTTGCTAGTGGTTTGCCAATTTTGTATCTTTTCAAAAAAAAATCTCTCGGTTTCAGTGATTTTTTCCTATTGTTTTTCTATGTTCTATTTATTTTTGCTCTAATCTTTATTATTCCCTTCCTTCTTCCAACTTTGGGCTTAATTTGTCCTTCTTTTTCTACTTCTTTGAGATGCAAAATTAGATTGTACACTTAAAATCTTTCTTCTTTTTGAACGCAAACAGTCATATACACTTCCCTCTTAGTACTGGTTTTGCTGCATTCCGTCAGTTTTAGTGTGCTTTGTTTTCACTTTCATTAGTCTCAAAATATTTTCAATGTCTTTAGATTTATTGTTTAACTTGTTGTTTATTTGAGAATATATTGTTTAATTTCAAGATATTTGTGAATTTTCTAGTTTTTCTTCTGCTATTAATATTTAGCATTTAGTTTCATTCAACTGTGGTCAGAAAAATAAATACTTGGTAAGATTTCAATCACCTTAAATTTGTTGATACTTGTTTTGTAACCTAACATGTAGTCTATCCTGGATAATATTCTATGTGTATTTGAGCAGAACGTATATTCTGTCGCTTTTGGATGTAATGTTCTGAGCATGTTTTTTAGTTGCATTAAGTCTAAAGTATTGCTCAAGTCTGCTGCTTCCTTATTGATATTTTGTCTGTATGTTCTACTAATATTGAAAGTAGGATAGTAAAATATCCTACTATTATGTTATATTGCTATCTAGCTTTTCCTTTAGTTCTGTTAATATTTGTTTCACATACTTAGGTGCTCTGATGTTGGGAACATATATTTATAATTGCTGTATCTTCCTAATTAACCCGTTTATTATTCTATAATGTCCTCCTTTCTCTCTTAGTACAATTTCTTACTTGTGTACAACATAGTACTAGAAGTCCTAGCTAGAACAGTTAGGCAAGAAAAAGAAATATACAGCATCCAAATTAAAGAGGAAGAAGTTAAATTGTCTCTGAAGATAACGTAATCTTACATGAAGGAAATTATAAAGACTATACACATGCAAACACACACACACACAAATCAATGTTAGAACCAACAAAACATATCAGTAAAGCTGCAGAGTACAAAATCAACATACAAAGATCAGTTGCATTCCTATATACTAACAACAAACTGTCTTAATCCATTTGCTCTGCTGTAACAAATACTTGAGACTGGGTAACTCATGAATAACAGAAATTTATTTTTCATAGTTCTGAAGGCTGTTAAGTCAAATATGAAGGTGCCAGCAGGTTTGGTTGTAAAATGAGAGAAATGGTGTATCCTTACATGGCACAAGGCAGAAGAACAAGAAAGACAAATTGCCTTCATCCAGCCATTTTATAAAGATACCTACCTAATACCATTCGTGAAAACTCCACCCTTATGACTTAATCACCTCCTGATTGTCCCACTCATTATACCTTTACATTGGGAATTAAAAATCAACAAGAATTTTGGAGAAGACAAAAATATTTAAACCATAGCACTATCTGAAAAGACCACTGAGAACACAATTCATTTGCAATAGCATGAAAACAAAGAAAATACAATAAACTTAATGAAAGACTTGTACACTGAAAATTATAAAACACTGAAGAATAAATGAAAATATTGACCCAATTTAATTCATTTGCATGTGTATAGCAAGTTTAAAGAAAACACAAATATATATAAGGACATTCTATATTTATCTATTAGAAGTCTTAATAATGTTCAAATGCCTATACCCAACTGGTCCAAAGGTAGTAAGTTATCTTGATTATTCACAGTTACAGATTAAACTCTTGTTCTAGTCTTCCCCCGCTTCTAACTACTACACTTGACAAGTCTTAAAACAAATGTCCTTACTACCAAAGGTGATTTACAGATTCAATGCAATCCCCATCAAAATCTAAATGGTACTTTTTATGGAAATAGAAAAAAAATGCTAAAATTCATATAGAACCACAAAGGACCCCAAGTAGCCAAAACAATCTTGAGACAGAACAAAGCTAAAGGAATCATACTTCTGGATTTCAAAAAATATTACAAAGCTATACTAATTAAGACAGTATGGCACGAAAATAATTACAGACATATAAACCAATGTAACAGAACAGAGAGCCCAGATATATATACACATATCATATTATTTTTCAATTAAAAATGTTTTTAAAATCTCTATATATAAAGTCAAGTAATCTTCAACAAGGGTGTCAAGGTACACAATAGGGAAAAGGTAGTTCCTTCAACAAATGATGCTGGGAAAACTGAATATCTATATGCAAAAGAATTAATTGGGACCTTTACCTTAAAACATGTACAAAAATCATCTCAAAATGGACTAAGATTTAAACATAAGACCTGAAGCTGTAAAATTCTTAGAAAAACATAGGAATAGTACAGGAGTGTGATCTGTAACTGTGAACAATTGGGATAACTTACTACCTTTGGACCAGTCAGTTATAAACATAAGACCTGAAACTGTAACATTCTTACAAAAAAAATAGGGGAAAAACTTATGACACTGGACTTGGCAATAATTTCTTGGACATGACTCCAAAAGCATGAGTAACAAAAGCAAAAATAGAAAAGAGCAATTATATCAACCTAAATACTTTCTGCACATCAAAGGCAACAATCAACAGAGAGAAGACACAACCTATAGAATGGAAGAAAATATTTGCAAATCATACATCTATCTGATAAGAAGCTAATATCTAAAATAGATAAATAATTCAAGCAGCTCAATAGCAAAACAAAGAACCCAATAAAAAAAAATGGGCGAATGATCTGAATAGACATTTCTCAAAAGAAAACATACAGATGCTCAGCAGTATATGAAAAAATACTCAACATCACTAGTCATCAGAAAAATGCAAATCAAAACCAGGAGATATTATGTCACATTTGTTAGGAAAGGTATTATCAATAAACAAAAGATCACGACTATTGGGGAAGATGTGAAGGAAAAGAAACACTTGTACACTATTGACATAAACTTAAAACAATGTCACAGCTTTGGAAAGCAGCATGGTGTTTCCTCAAAAAGTTAAAATGAGAAAAACTATATGATCCAGCAATCCCATGTTTGGGTTTGTACATGAAGAAAATAAAATAAAAAGTAGCTCAAAGAGATACATGCGCTCTCACATTCATCACATTTTTTTTTACTTTTTTATTATTTCTTTTTTGGAAACAGGGTCTTGCTCTGTTTCCCAGGCTGGAGTGCAGTGATGCAATCATGGCTCACTGCAGCCTCGACCTTTTGGGCACAAACAATCCTCCCACCTCAGCCTCCCTAGTAGCTGGGACCACAGGGGTGTGCCACTACACCCAGATGATTTTTATATTTTTTGTAGAAACGGGTTTTTGCCATGTTGCCCAGTCTGATCTTAAATTCCTGAGCTCAAGAGATGGGCCTGCCTCAGCCTCTCAAAGTGCTGGGATTACAGGTATGAGCCACTGTGCTCGGCCTCATGGCATCACCAGGTGAATGTATAAAAAAAAAAAAGTTCATCACCAGGTGAATGTATAAAAAATATGTGTTATATACATACAATGAAATATTATTCTGTATTCAAAAAGAAGAAAATCTTGCATTGTGACAACATGAATGAATTCTTGCAAACATTATGCTAAGTGAAATAAGCTAGTCACAGAAGAACAAATACTACGTCATACTAATTATGAGGCATATGAAATAGTCAAACACAGAGAAGCAGACTATAGAATGTTGGGTGCTGGGGGCCAGGGGAGGGAGAAATGAAAAGTTGCCATTCAACAGGTATAAAGTTTAAGATATGCAAAACATACCAGGCACAGTGGCTCATGCCTGTAATCCCAGCTCTTTGGAAGGCCGAGGCAGGTGGATCACGAGGTCAAGAGAAAGACACCAACTCGACAACATGGTGAAACTCCATCTCTACTAAAAATACAAAAATTAGCTGGGTGTGTTGGGTGCACCTGTGGTCCCAGATACTCAGGAGGCTGAGGCAGGAGAATTGCTTGAACCTGGGAAGCAGAGGTTGCAGTGAGCTGAAATCATGCCACTGCACTCCAGCCTTGGCAACAGAGCGAGACTCCATCTAAAAAGCAATTAAATTATAGAAATATGTTGTCTAACATTGTGCCTCTAGTTTTCATTTAATATACTGTTCACTTAAAAATTTGTTAAGATTGTAGTTCTCTTATTGTTTTTATCACAATAAACAAATTAAAATAAATAAAAGTAGTAATTCTGAAGATTGTGGCAGAAGAAATAACAAAAAAGTAAAAATATGGGTAAAAATACATTTCTTTCTTGAGTTTTCTAAATTGTATTTGATAGTTGAAGCAAAAATTAAAACACTGTCTTAGGTGTTTCTCTATATAGAAAACATTTAATACATTTATATTATAAATGAGTGAGATAAAATTACATAAAGGTTCTACATTTTCTTCAAACTGGTAAATTGCCAACTTTATTAAATTATGATAATTATGTATACATAATGTAATATCTTGAGAAACCACTAAAATAGCTATATAAAGAAATATACTCAAAAATACTATAGACACACTAAAAAATAATCTAAAGTATATTCAAGTAACTGACAAAAAGTCAGGAAAAAGGAAACAAATTAAAAATAGAACAAACAAAACAAATTAGATAGATGATAGATTGATACAAGATAGATAGGTAGATAGATTTGACAAAATCCTTACCACATCAATAATTACTTTAAATATATATGGTCTAAATACACCAATTAAAAGATAGAGGTTAGCAGAACAGATTAAAGACCTAACCCAACTATATGCTATCCTTAAGTAACTGACTTCACACATCATGATACAGGTATAGTAAAAATAAAAGGATGGAAAAAGATAAACCATGCAAACATTAATCAAAACAAAGCAAGAGTTGCTTTATTAGTATCAGATAAAGAAGACTGCAAAGTAAAGAAAATTACCCTTAAGAGAAGGAAACATTGCATAATATTAAGAGTCAGTACTTCAAGAAGACATAGCAAGCCTAAATGTGCATGCACTTAACAACGGAGCTATAAATATACATCAAGCAAAAACTGGCAAAGCTGAACAGAAGAGTAGACAAATTCACAATTATAGTTGTAAACTTTGACATCCTTCTCTCAACAATAGAACAACTAGATAGAAAATCAGCCAGGATATAGAAAAATCCAACAAAACCATTAACCAACAGATTCTTGTCAACATTTTACAGAACACCTTACCTAACAACATTATTTTTAAGTTTTTCAAGTTTTCAAATTATTTTAAATTTTTCAACAAATTTCCAAGACCAGGAATGAAACAACAAAATATCCTACAGGCATCAAAGGACAATAAGGGAATACATATTATTTTTAAGTGTCCATTAAACTATATTAAGATAGACCACATCCCAGGCCATAAAATAAGCTCGTTTTACATGTATTTTCATGTAAAAAAATAAGCCACAAAGAGTGTGTTCTCTGTGCACAATCAAATCAAAATAGAAAATTGATTATTGAAAGACAACAGGAAAATCTGCAAAAGAGAAGATATTCCAACTTTCATTGGGCTTGAGTTTAAAAAAGAGAGACAGAAAGAAAAAATATCTCAAATCAGTAATCTAATCTTCTATCTCAAATATCTAGAAAGAAGGCACAAAATACACTCAAAGCAAGCAGAAAGAAGAAAATAATAAAGATAAGAGCACAAATAAAATAGAAAATGAAAATCAAGAAATTCAATTAAATAAAAAGCTGTTTTTCGAAACTATCAAAATAAAATGTTAAAATTCTATAAAAATTAACAAATAAAAAAAGAGAAGATACAAATTTTCAAGACCAGGAACCAAACAAGGAAATATCCTACAGGTATCAAAGCACCGTAAGGGATTATACAAACAACTCTAACATATAAGTTTGACAAGCTGGATGAAATAATCCAATTCCTTTAAAAGCAAAAGCTATCACAACTCACTCAGCATGAAACAGAGAATTTAAATAGCTCTATAATTATTAAGGAAGTAGAATTTGTAATTTTAAAACTCCTGGAAAAGAAATCTCCATCCCCAGATGGCTTTACTGAAGAACACTGCCAAATATTTAAATATATAACACCTGTCCTACACAATCTTTCTAGAAGATAGAAAAAGAGGGAGCACTTTCCAAACCATTTTGTAAATAGCTATTACTACCGTGATACCAAAACAAAGCTATTATAAGAGAACTACAAATTAATACTCTTCATGAATAGAGATAAAAATATTTCTAATAAAATACTAACAAATAAAATTCAGCCATATGTAAAATGAATTGTATACCATAATCAAGTAAGATTTAGTCCAGGGATGCAATGCTAATTTGATATTGAAAATCAATGTAATCTATCATATTAACAGGCTAAAGAAGAAAAACCATATAATTATGTCAATTGATGCAGAAAAGGCACTTATATGACAAAATTCAACACCCATTTATCATACAAACTCTCAAAAAACTAGAAAGAGAAAAACCTCTATATCTTGATTTTTAAAAATCCATCAAAAAGAGATCTAAAGCTAACATCATACTTAGTAACAAAAGACTGAATGCTTTCCCCCTAAAATCAGCAACAAAGCAAGGATATCAGCTCTCATCACGCTTATGCACCCTATTTCTGGAAGTTCTAATCAGTGCAGTAAGGTATGAAAATTAAATAAAGGAGAGAGAGATTTAAAAGGAAGAAATAAAACTATTCCTACTATTTATACATGACATAATTGTGTAAGTTTCTAAGAAACCCCATCTCTACTAAAAATACAAAATTAGCCAGGTGTAGTGGCACACGCCTGTAATCTCAGGTAGAAAATAGAAAATCCCAAGGAATCCACCAAAATGACAATTCCTGAACTAAGTGATTTCAGCAGAGTTACAGGATATAAGATAAACATACAAAAATCGATTTTACTTGTATATACTAGCAATAACAGATGAAAATTAAAATTTAAAATATAACATTTATAATATCTGAAAAATGAAACAATTAGGTATAAGTCTAACAAAACATGTATAAGACTTCTATACTGAAAATTATGAAATGCTAATGAAAGAAATAAAAGATCTAATTAAATGGAGAGACATCCTGTGTTCATGAACTGGAAGACTCAACATAGTAAAGATATCAATTCTCCTAAATTGATATACAGGTTTTTATAATTCTCAGAAAATCAAGCAAAACATTTTAGACATTAAACATTATTTTAAAATACATGTGGAATGGCAAAGTAGCTAGGATAGCTAAAAACAACTTTGAAATAGAATATTGGAATAGGAATAATAAAGTGATTTCAAGACTTTTTATTTTTATTTTTTTTTAATTTTTTTAATTTTTTTTTTTTTTTTTTGAGACGGAGTTTCACTCATGTTACCCAGGCTGGAGTGCAATGGCGCGATCTCGGCTCACCGCAACCTCCGCCTCCTGGGTTCAGGCAATTCTCTTGCCTCAGCCTCCTGAGTAGCTGGGATTACAGGCACGCACCACCATGCCCAGCTAATTTTTTGTATTTTTAGTAGAGACGGGGTTTCACCATGTTGACCAGGATGGTCTCGATCTCTTGACCTCATGATCCACCTGCCTCGGCCTCCCAAAGTGCTGGGATTACAGGCTTGAGCCACCGAAGACTTTTTACATAGCTACAGTAGTCAGTGATTTGTGGTATTGGCCAAGAGATAAACAAACAGCTCAATAAAATAAATCAAGAAACTAGAAATAACCACACACAAGTACAGCAAATTGATTTTTCACAAATATGCAAAAGTAATCCAATGGAGGAACAAATAGCGCTAAAGCAACTGGATATCAATAGGCAAAAAGTAGGAACTTTGAGAAAAGTCTCACCCTTCATAAAAGTTAACTCAGAATGGATCATAAATACAAAATCAAATGTAAAATATAAAACTTTTAGAAGAAAGCAGATAATAAATATTGGACCTAGAACTTGGTGAACCATTCTTAGACACAAAAAGCATGACACGTAAAAGAAAAAAAATAGATAAAATTTATTTCATTAGTTACAGGCTGCAAGAAAATATTTACAAAACTCATATCTGAAAAGCTCTCATATAGAGAATATATAAACAACTCAATAATGAACAGTAAAATACTCATACAAAAAAATCTATTAGAAAATTGGCAAAAAAACATGAGTAATTTCACTGAAGAGTATGTACAGACAGCAAATAAACACATGAAAAGATGTTTGACATCACTGGCTATTAGAATGAAGATCATATTATCACTATACACTGATTAGAACATCTAAAATAAAAAACAGTAAAAATATCCAGTGTTGGTCAGAGTGTTGAATAACTAAATACTTGCTGGTGGGAATGTAAAATTGTAAAGACACTCTGGAAAACAGTTTAGTAGCTGCTTAAAAACTATGCATCACATACCATAACCTAGCAATCACACCTGTGGGTATTTCTCTTAGAGAAATTAAAATTTATACCCACACAAAAATGTACACGAGTTGTTCATAGAAGCACTATTTGTAATAGCCCCAAACTGGAAACAACAGAATGTCCTACCATAGTCAAATGGATAAATGATGGTACATCCTACCATGGAATACTACTTAGCAATAAAAAAGAATAAACTATCCATATATACAACTTGGATGGCACTCTAAGGCATTAGGCTGAGTGAAAAAAAAAAAACCCAATCTCAAAAGGTCCTACCCTGTGTAATTCCATTTATAAAACACTCTAGTCTGGGCATGGTGGCTCACACCTGTAATCTCAGCACTTTGGGAGGTTGAGGCAGGTGGATCACTTGAGGTTGAGAGTTTGAGACCAGCATGACCAACATGGAGAAACCCTGTCTCTACTAAAAATACAAAATTAGCCAGGCATGGTGGTGCACGCCTGTAATCCTGGCTACTGAGGAGGCTGAGGCAGAAGAATTGCTTTAACCCGGGAGGCAGAGGTTGCCGTGAGCGGAGATGGCACCATTGCACTTCAGCCTAGGCAACAAGAGCGAAACTCCATCTCAAAAACACAAAACAAACAAACAAACAAAAACACTCTATAGTAAGAAAATTATAGAAATGGAGAATAGATTTGCCTTTGCTTGGGGTTAGGCATAGGGCTGGGGCAGGGAGCAGGGGTAGGGAGGGGCAGGTGTGACTGGTATGACTGGAAAGTGGCAGCACAAGAGAGATATTTGTAGTGATGGCATATTTCTGTATCATTTTTGTGGTGGTGGTTACACAAACCCATATATGTGATAAAACTACATGCATAATTTCTGTTGATATGTCAATGTCCTTGTTTTGATGTCTCACTATATAGTTACGTAAGATGCAACCTGTATGAGAAACAGGGTGAAGGGTACACAGAGCCTCTCTATGCTATCTTTGCTACTTCCTTTGAATCTATAATTATTTCAAAATTAAAAGATTTTTTAAAATTTAGTTTCTAGTCCTTGAGAGGCATTCCTTGGACAAAAATGAGAGAAGATGGATAGGCTTTCCATATAGCATAAACAGCTGTATTAAAATTAAAAGCAGTTATCAAGTAGATTCACTCAGTTTTATTTTTAGAAGTGTCTAGGTTTAATATAAAAGTTAGAAACTAAATAAAATGAACAGTCAGTACTTCTAAAGGAGTTGTCAAATTACAAAGGGCTTCTGTTTCTACAAAAGACAACATAATTATCACAAATATTATCATATTTCTGCTATGCACCAAACACACAAAAAAATTATTTTTCTCTTCCCAATTGTAAGCCAACTGCCATGCTAACAAGACTTGCCAACTTTGTATTTTCTTTGCATATTCTTTTTATTCTGAGCCCCCAGTACTACACTTAATATTGCCAAGGAAGAAAGGAGACTTAGTAACTGCAAGAGGCTAAATGGATACTTGCCTGTGACTATTCCACAGCATAAATTATGTAATCACTAGGTATTCAATGATTCTAACTCACTAAAGAGAACAGGTGATCATCATGTACATTTTAGAAATATCAATTGTGGGTCACCTGGAAAAGTTTCAAAATCATTTCTTTTGCAATTACCAACATCGTTATAGCATAAATGCACTCAGGCACAATAAACTCATTAAAATGGAATTCTGCAAGAGTGTAACTTATCTACGTTTCTTGGGTTTTTTTCACACTGGACACTAGAATCTTGACCCTTATAATTAGATAAGGTTCACCCACTTCAGATCTCTGTTATAAGGGATACCTATACTGGTCTAATTTTTAACACAAAACTTATAGAATATAAAATGTCTATGGGGATTAACTAAACCTATTCTTTGTAATAGAATCCAATAGTAATTTTCTTCAAACTTTCTACCTACTAATATCAGTTTTGGATTCTTTCCAATAAAGCTTTTGCTAACAACTCTGGACCACTATGGCTAAGGGGACAGTCTAACTTATCCTCTGTGCCTTCTAGGCTACTCTCTACATTTGTTGTTAGGGTAATTCAGATCCTTTATGTTCTTCTCAAAGTAAACTCTTTGCCTAATAATTGTATAGTATTCTGATTATCTATTATTGTGTAAGAACACATTCTAAAACCTAGTGTTTAAAAGCAACAACTTTTTATTCTCCCTTATGGTTGGTTTGACTAGGCTCAGCTTAGATTTCACACATCAGGTCTCTGGTGCAGCTGCAGTCAAAGCTTGGTTGCAGCTAGAACCATATGAAGGTTTGAAGAGGTTGGACATACAAGATAGCATATTCTCAGTGCTGGCAGTTAATGTGGGCTTTTGGCTAGAAATGCAGCTCTAGCATCCAGAGTGCATACCTGGTTGTGATATCTTTGTGCGGGTTGGGCTTCATACAGCCCAGAATTACTTTCCAAGGGGAAATGTCTCAAAGTTGATCACTCCAAAACAATCAGGTGAAAGCTAAAAGGTGTTTTATGATCCAGCCTCAGAAGTCCTAGAAGATTACTTCTGCCATATTTAATTGGTCAAGCAAGTTACTAAGTTCAGCCCAAATTCATACTGAATGGGCAAAAACTGGAAGCATTCCCTTTGAAAACTGGCACTAGACAAGGGTGCCTTCTCTCACCATTCCTATTCAACATAGTATTGGAAGTTCTAGCCAGAGCAATTAGGCAAGAAAAAAAATTACAGGATATTCAATTAGGAAGAGGAAGTCAAATTATCTCTATTTCAAGACTACATGATTGTATATTTAGAAGACCCCATCGTGTGAGCCCAAAATCTCCTTAAACTGATAAGCAACTTCAGCAAAGTCTAAGGATACAAAATCAATGTGCAAAAATCACAAGCATTCCTATACACAAATAGCAGACTAACAGAGAGCCAAATCATGAGCGAACTCCCATTCACAATTGCTACAAAGAGAATAAAATACCTAGGATTACAACTAACAAAGGATGTGAAGGACCTCTTCAAGCTACAAACCACTGCTCAAGGAAATAAGAGAGGACACAAACAGATGGAGAAACATTCCATGCCCATGGTTAGGAAGAATCAATATCGTGAAAATGGCTATACTGCCCAAAGTAATTTACAGATTTAATGACATCCCCATCAAGCTACCATTGACCTTCTTCACAGAACTGGAAAAAACCACCATAAACTTGATGTGGAACCAAAAAAGAGCCCACATAGTCAAGACAATCCTAAGCAAAAAGAACACAGCTGGAGGCATCACACTACCTGACTTCAAACTATACTACAAGTCTACAGTAATCAAAACAGTATGGTACTGGCACCAAAACAGAGATGTAGACCAATGGAAGAGAACAGAGGCCTCAGAATTAACGCCACATATCTACAACCATCTGATCTTTGACAAATCCCACAAAAACAAGCAATGGGGAAAGGATTCCCTGTTTAATAAATGGTACTGGGAAAACTGGCTAGCCGTGGGCGGAAAGCTGAAACTGGATCCCTTCCTTACATCTTATACAAAAATTAACTCCACATGGATTAAAGATTAAACATAAAACCTAATACCTCAAAAACCCTAGAAGAAAACATACGCAATACCATTCAGGACATAGGCATAGGCAAGGACTTCATGACTAAAACACCAAAAGCATTGGCAACAAAAGCCAAAATAGACAAATGGGATCTAATTAAACTTAAGAGCTTCTGCACAGCATAAGAAACAATCATTAGAGTGAACCAACAACCAACTGGATGGGAAAAAATTTTTGCAAGCTACCCATCTGACGAAGTGCTAATATCCAGAATCTACAAAGAACTAAAACAAATTTACAAGAAAAAAACAATCCCATCAAAAACCGGGCAAAGGATATCAACAGGCACTTTTCAAAAGAAGACATTTATGCAACCAAAAAACATATAAAACAATGCTCATCATCACTGGTCATTAGAAAAATGCAAATCAAAACCCCATTGAGATACCATCTCATGCCAGTTAGAATGGCGATTGTTAAAAACTCTGGACACAACACATGCTGGAGAGGATGTAGAGAAATAGGAACGCTTTTGCACTGTTGGTGGGAGTATAAATTAATGCAACCATTGTGGAAGATAGTATGATGATTGCTCAAGGATCTAGAATTGAAATACCATTTGTCCCAACAATTCCATTACTGGGTATATACCCAAAGGATTATAAATTGTTCTATTATAAAGACACATGCACACGTATGTTCACGGTGGCACTGTTTACAATAGCAAAGACTTGGAACCAACCCAAATGCTCATCAAAGATAGACTGGATAAAGAAAATGTGGCATATATACACCATGGAATACTACAGAGTCATAAAAATGAGTTCATGTCTTTTGCAGACACATGGACAAATCTGAAAATCATAATTCTCAGCAAAATGACACCAGAACAGAAAACCAAACAAGGCATGTTCTCACTCATAAGTGAGTGTTGAACAATGAGAACACACGGACACAAGGAAAGGAACATCACGCAATGGGGTCTGTTGTGGGGTGGGGGACTAGGGGAGCGATAGCAAGGGGTGGGGAAGTTGGGGAGGGATAAAATTGGGAGAAATATCTAATGTGGGTAATGGGGAATGGAGGCAGCAAACCACCATGGCATATGTATAGCTATGTAACAAACTGCAAGATCTGCACATGTACCCCAGAACTTAAAAGTATAATAATAATAAAAAGTTAATCTTACAGAAAACTAAAAAATAAAAATAAAATATTTCAATGGAAATTGATTTATGAAGATAGAACAGCCAAGATGATATGAGGGCCTCATAATTAACATTGACTAAAAATAGGCAAAAATCAAAATTCAGCTTGTTTTAGAAGGAAAAAAATTTAAAGTTCATCAAGTATTTAAAAGAAACACATTTGCAAACTAATGGCCAATACCTAGTCTCATGTCCCTCATTTCTTTCTTCCCACTATATTTCAAACTTCAAACTGAACTTCATGTATTTCCCACAGCAAACAACCTAAATAAGTCCCGCCCTGTGCCTTTGCACAGGCTCTTACCCCTTTCTGGAATTCCCACCTCCCTCATTTGTCTCATGAGTACCTACTTATCCTTTAAAAGCCAGCTTAAGTGCTTTCTCTCCACTGAAGCCTGATCTACCCCAGGGGAGTTAACCACTTATCCCTTGGTGGTGTTATTGTACTTAGTATTCACCACTATTACGGTTTTTATCATGTTCCTTTTCACGTATTTGTTTGATTCTCCTTGACAACTAAGACTGCAATTGTTGGCACTTTGAAACCATCACTTCTTAGCACAGTGCTTACAGAATTATGTAACTAGAAATTGCAATAACACCAATTGCATTTTAATTTAAATTTTATATTTTCACTATTACAGCCAATACAGAATCCGTCGGCAAAATGTGTTAAATCTCTCTCAAAATCCATCATATATATTCTTGTATACTATAGTCATATAGTTTCTAGGTGGCCACACCTCTCAGTTTGCTTGGGATGTCTTTTCGTAGATCAATTAAGGTCTTTTGACCATTTTAGAAATTTTTGTCTCTCACAAGTAACCCAGTTTTGGCCAGGTGCGGAGGCTCACGCCTGTAATCCAGCACTTTGGGAGGACAAGGCAGGCAGATGACCTGAGATCAGGAGTTCAAGACCAGCTTGGGAAAAGCGTAAAACCCTGTCTCTACTAAAAATACAAAAATTAGCAAGCCGTGGTGGTGTCCACCTGTAGCCCTTGCTACTCGGGAAGCTGAGACAGGTTAATTACTTGAACCCAGGAGGTGGAGGTTGCAGTGAGCCAAGATTATGCCACTGCACTCCAGCCAGACTCCACCTCAAAAAAAAAAAAAAAAAGTATCCCAGTTTGGATAACAAATTACATGTTTAATAATTTTCTAAACATTATCAATAGTAAATTAAACACTCTGTGAGGCCAAATATGCTGACTATAGTTGCTGACATAGGATAATATCTCATTGTTCAAGGGCTTTAAAAACAACCTTTTGATTTTTGCTATTAACTGTTGTAGTGAATAATGTGGTATTTCACCCAAATTCCCTTTATAAGGGATTCCCTTTTCAGCTGAAAATACCAGCTGCTGATGGTTCACATCTCTGTTCCTCACTGGAAACAGTCCTCAGTTGCAGGAACCTGACGCATCCAAGGTTACACAGCTCCTAGGATGATGTCCAATCAATGATTGACAGTTGCAGGAATTCTAAGGGTCCATTCCCCCATTTCAATATGAGACAATTCTGAAAAGCCATCCCAGCTTGAGTGTTCCCCATATGACAGCTGAGACTTACATTCCAAGTTGGCTTCTCTGCCAATCTGCCTTCTCACTTCCGTACATGTTGATTTTCTGAAAGAATGTCCCAATAAAACTTTTTTGTACTCCAATTTACTTTAGAGTCTCCTCTAGTGTACCTGATCTAAGACAGCAATCCCTCTTATTCTACTGTCAGCTTCTAACAAGGAACTGTGCTAGGCTCAGGACCCTTAAACTTTGTCCAACTTAGAACTAAAACTTCATGCAAGGATTTTTGATTCTTCTATATTTCTGTCATTTCTGCCATTCAATCTAGTTTTATTTTTATGTAACAAACAATTTTGAGTAAAGTTTGATGTTTAAAAACCCTAGCAGGAACTTCTAAGTATATGAGGAATGCCTAAACACTAAGGAGTAAAGGAACCCACTTCTTGGGAAAGGATCAGGTGAAACAATCCACAAAGTGAATGACTGACCTGCCCTACAAATATTAGAAATCATGGCTGTCTCTCCTGGAAGGCAACAGACAAAGGGCTCTCAGCTTTTAGGCTCTCTGATCAAGAGGATGTAACCTTCAGGGACTTTCACCCCTGTATTTCTCTCTGCATTTCACCTGTGTATTGATTGCTCTCTGCAAAACTTAAGTCTTGACACTTTAGAATATTCTTCATTACATTTTAGTTATTTTTATTTTATAAAAATTATCTCATTCTCCTCCTGTGATCTGGCTCTGATTGGTTTCCCTTTTATTAAAAAAAATTAAAATCGCTGCCTACTTTTTATAATTTCAGCTTTTCTTAACTAGTTCTGCAATTACATAGCTTGCATTTCCATGGGATTCTCACTATTAATTTTGATTATTAAGAGAGATGAGTACATTAGAGACAAAGAAGAGATCTATGAGACTCATTTATTTCCTCAACAGAGGAACCCAGATGCCTCCTTTTCCCCAGTGAGCACTGCACAAGCTCCTCTTAAACCCCAAAGTGGACATTCTATGCCAGGTTTACATGACACCAAACTTAACTTGTGAAAAAATATTCTGGAATCATTATTTAACAGTCATCCAGGGAATTAAGGAACATTTAGTAAAGGAATAAGACAGAAACCAGAGCAGCTCAGAAAAATAATAGCTGAAACAAAAAAGTTATTTTATTTCCAACACAATTCACATATTTAAATACCTGTCCAATATCTAGTCCTTAATTTAGGCACAGAAAATCAAAGAAAGAAAAAAAAAGACATTTTTGCCAATTTAACCAAATCCCCACTACTTATTATTTCTCTCAACTCCCAGCTCATTGAATTATCAGCTCCTATATTCCAGATTCAATATCTGAACCCATCCTCTTTCATGATGATGATTCCTTTATATCTTCTTGGACTTTGACTTCATGCTCTTATCAATCTAACCTTGGTTGATATCTCTGTTTTTGGCACATCCACTCTTGTACAGACCAATATAGGATTATAGGATACTATTTATTTCTCTTTCTTAAGTTATCCAGATATCTGTAAACTGAAAAAACATTGTCTCCAACCAAATCAACCACTCAAAAATCTGCTACCACTACAGAATAATGAAAACTGTTAAGAATGTAAAAATGTAAAGCATCTAATACAGTATGCTTGAGCTGATAATGATAATCCTCATATGCAAAAAAGAAAGGAAGGAAGGAAGGTAGGAAGTGAAAAAGGGTGGGAGGGCAAAGGAGGGAGGAAAAGAGAAAGGGGAGGAGAGACAGAGGAGGGGAGAGAGGGAAGGAGGGAAAGAAGGAAAAACATAGGCTGAAAGCTACTTTTACATTTTTAGGATTTTAATTTTAACCTGTCTCTTGTATTCAAAAAGCCATTGCATATAGGTCCTCCCAACTGTTTACCTTATCATCATGGGAAATAAAAATAAATTAATTAATTGAGGCCGGAATTATTTCCAAAATGGATTTTCAGGAGTGGGATGGAGGTCCTACATGAAAGGAAAATCCTATAACACCTCTTTGCATGTAGGCTTTACATGAATTTTCAGAATTTCCTAAGACATGGAATACATTAAAGTCAAGACACAAAATAAAATAGTTTTCTGAATAACAAAGCCAGTCCATTTGATTCTTCATTCACTTCAACATATATGTAATGAGAACCAACAATGTGCTTTCACATAAAACACCAAGAGAAGAATAAAGTGGGTAGATGAGAGGTCCAGAAATGCAGATAAATTCCTGCATGGAGCTCAGGCCTGACTTGTTTACTGTAGCAGCATTATCTCACACTCAATTCTAATAATCCCCTATAGTCATGTATCATCTAAACATTAACTTTGCTAATAATTATACATCATCTATCTAACATATCCAACCCAACTATAACCATATGATTTCAACCCACTCCCAGAAAAATATTCATGCTTGGTGCCCTCTTAGAACTCATAAACATGATGGCTGCCTACCTACAATTCCATTTCCACCAAATAAAAAAGATCACCATATAAAAATAATTGACTTCCTAAAGATCATTTCTTCTTCACAGGCCTCATTGCTCTGTCTCATTTATGAAAAAATTCCTTAATTATGTTATACATCAGAGAAGATAAACTAGCGATATAACAAAATCAGCACAACTAGCTTAGAAATATACATCCCTAAGTTTTAAAAGACAAAAGCTATATTTTCTTTGATCCTAAATATTTCCTGAAGTATATTTTTAATGAATAAAAATCCTGTTCTAGAATATGGCTGGATGTGGATCCAAATGCAGATATTAAAATGAAAAAATTTTATTTCTGGATACTTACACTGATTTTCAGAAAAGACTTAATACTTTGCAAAATAAGGCCTTTTATAACAGGCAATCCATTGGATAAATTTAGTAGATGCTTGAAACTCATTTCAATTAATGTCAAAGAGGCTGTTTCTCCATTACGTGGCATACACAATATGCAATCATTTCATTCATTCTTTCATTCAAAAATACAATTAAGCTTTTTCTAAATGCCATGAATTGTGCTTGGGGCTTGGGATAAAACTAAACAAAACAGACAAGTGATCGCCTGCATAGAGCTTAAACTGTATGAGGGCTGCTGTCTATAACAGATTTGAAATGAAAAGATTGATAATGATTTCACAGAGAAGACTAGGGAAGACTAATACTGACATAATGTGAGTCTCCCAGGGATGTCCACAATCAAATTCCCAGAACCTGTGAATATGTTGCCTTCCATGGCAAGAGGGATTTTGCAGATGTAATTAAGGTTAAGGGCCTTCAGATGGGATGATTATCCTGGATAATGTGGGTGGGTCCCACTATTCACATGAGTGCTAAAAATCAGAGAATCTTTCTAAGGCATGATCAGAGAAAGAAATGTGAGGTTGGAAGCAGGGTCAGAGAAATATGACCTTGCTGGCTTAGAAGATGGAGGCAGAGGGCCAAGAGCCAAGGAATGAGGGTGACCTCTACAAACTGGAAAAGGCAAAAATAATGGACTCTTCCCTAGAGACTGCAGAAAATAATGTGTTCCTCCAACACTCTGATTTTTAATCCAGTAGGCCCAGGCCAGACTTTTGATTACAGAGCTGAGAGACAGAAATTTGTGTGGTTTTCTATTGCACGAAGTGTGTGGCAATTTGTTACAGCAGCAATAGAAAACTAACCAAACATATATACATATGTATCCACTCATATAAATTTAACAGGACAGTATATATTAGGGCAAAGATACGTAATCAATACTGTTAAATAGTTGTATGTTTTGTCCATTATAGACCCATCTGGTCTCATTCCTTACTAACATGACAAGATGTTGAATTTACTGAATGTTGAGATTCAATTTTAAAAAATGATCAAGACTTGCTAATCTGTTTAAGGAAGCGAATTTATTTAGACTCAGAGGAGTCATATGGTTGTGTGGACTGAGCCTGAGTCAAACATAAGCTGCATTCATTTCTCACTGCTGAACTGCTATGCTGGACTCAACAGACTGGCAAAATTTAAGCCAAGTCCTGAAGCCCCCTTCACCTAAAGGATTAACAGGTTTTGATGAATTAATCACTTTAAATTTTTGTGCTTATCATCAAGCATTTACTCCATCAACACAGCTCAATTACAAAAGCTACTGACTGATCTAAGAAACAACTGGGCCCACCAAAGGAGATACAGTATTCCTTAAAATAGGAAGATGGGGATTTAAGTACCGGAGCCATCCCAAGTCTTTGAACAAACTCTGAGAAAGGTTTGAGTTCAGCTAGTTCCAGAAAAAAATGCATTCTGTTTCATTGACACTGATACAACAGCTATAAAGAAGCATTATTTGTGATAGAAACCAGGAGTGAAAGTAAACTTGGGCATGAGATCTGTAATACACTCCACAGTTTTCCAGGTTGGTTCCTGCTATTTAATTCCAATATTCATTAGCTCAGTCCAATTTTACCAGTTTAAGAAAACCATAAAATCACCACTATTTTGATGTGATATGTGTTTATTATATACAGGGCCGACTTCAGAGGCCTGCTACTGCACACAGGATCCCAATTTTAGGCAGGGGTCCCAGGCTTAGGTGTTTATGCTCTGCTACCACAGTCTTGAAATTTTTAACAATTTAACCTTTGAATCTTTGTAGTCCAGTGTGGCAATGAACTGCATGCCCTGGCTCATACGCAGCCCTGCCTCCAAGTGACTTCCTGGGATAGGTTCTCAGCCACCTGCTCTCCCACCCAGTGATTACTGCTGCCCTCTATTTCTTGCAGGGGTCTTGGCACAGCCTGGGGTGGATCAGCGTCATTTGAAAGAGCCATAGATACCTGTGAGGGTCTGTGGTCACTTTATAAGTACCTCTATACTCTAGAAATCTAACATTAAATAAAAATAACCTTTCGTAGGTCATGAGAGACTATGTAAGAAAGTTACAGCTCCTTTCCCCTGCTTTTTGAACAAGAAGCCTCACATTTTCATTTTGCACTAGGCCCCCACAAATTACATAGAAAATCCTATATCTGTTTATATCTATAAAGAATGAAATAACTTTATATTTTACATAAATTGAACTTATAATTTTATAATTTCTAGATAAACTAAATGTATATATAATGTTACTATATTTTATCTATAAAGATGAGAATAATAATTATAATAGTTTATAGATCAGGGGAGAAGGCATTTCAATACAGTATTATCTTCTGTGTTTTTTCATTTTTTCTGATGAATTACCTTGAAAAATCTTTAAGAATATATTATATGCTAAAAATGGGGATATTCTAGCTTCAGGCATTCTAGCAGGACATGTCATTATTAAAATTTTCTTATTAAGGAAAATACCTTACAACTTTGATTTACTGACAGGCGAGAGATTTCTGGTCAGGAGCCAAAGTCATCAAATATTAAGAGTTTGAAGGTACATCAAATGTGTTGAAGGGTCCTCAAAATGCACCAAATAATTATAGTGCATTTCAATTATTCACACAAAGTACTTATATTGAACAATCTCAAAAATCTTAAATTCATACCTGAAAAGTCAGATGCTTTGTAACTAATAATTCTCAAAACATACCTACATGAATCTTGAATTATTCTATTTATAAAAATGCAGATGAACAAAATATTCCTATTACAACTTTCCTTTTGTTTATCTCTATTATTTAAGAAATCTCCACAATCAATATATAATTGACAATATATCGATATTTTTCTCTTTGCTTATAAATGTTACCAGAACTTGAGGGGAACAATAGTTACAGATATTCCACAGATGGAGATATACATATTACATATATATATATATATATATATATATATATATATATAAAATGAAACACAACAGACCTTGAAATAAGTATTTTGCCCTAAATTTAGACATTTCCAATATTTCTGAGTGATAGCTAAAATTCCAAACAAAAACTAGACACTGTCACATTTGTAAAAGGTTAAGAGCTGCCAAAACTGCATGGGTGCCTCTAATCCCAGCACTTTGGGAGGCCAATGTGGGAAGATTGCTTCAGCCCAGGAGTTCGAGACCAGTCTTGGCATTATGGCAAAGCTCCATCTCTACAAAAACTACAAAAATTAACTTGGCATGGTGGCACACCTGTAGTCCAAGCTACTTGAGAGTCTGAGGTAAACGGATCACGTGAGCCCAGGAGTTCAAGGCTGACATTAGCTGTGATGACCCAACTACACTTGAGCCTGGGCAACAGAGCAAGACACTGTTTCCATAAAACAACAACAACAACAACAAAACATAACCAGCAAGGGCTCTCTACACACCTTCAAACATAGCTCATGATCCCTGTAACGTCGCTTTCATTGAATACTGACTTCTAACTTCCAATAGCCTTTCATTATTCATAACTTAGGCCTGAGCAATCTGCCCCTCTATCTTCTTTACATCTCTCAAATTGATGTGCAACTCTAATTTCCTTTCTCCAATCCTGATTCCCTTCTTCAGCTAATATTAAGATACTTCCACAAACAAAACAATCACCTGTAAATACCCCTGTGGCTCTGATTTCATCCCTAGAAACAGGCTGTTGTTCCCTGTAAATAAACAAGTAGAACTCACTCGGAAAACCAATCCATGTAAAATCACATACTCATTTGTAATTTATCCTATTTTGTACACGGAAAGTATCTCGGCATATATTCAAAGTACAAGGGAAGAGGGGCTAGGGATAGAAGGGCAAACCAGTCACCTACATTGTTCATGTACTCCGAAAGCAGATCCTGAAGAGCCTGGCGAATGGCATTGCATTCAGCGATAATCCGCTCCCGGTGGAAGTCCCTCGTGCATGAAGAGTCTGCCAGCAGAGCAGCCCCACTGATAATGGTTTCAAGCCGTTTCTCTAGTGATGGTCTTATTTCCTCCTCAGTCACTGTGAGTGGATTCAGGACAATTAAACTCTAAGGGAAGAACACATTTGTATGGTTAGAACTCCATGGCATTCCACTTTTATGAAAAGCAAATGTTATTTTGTTTTCACGTTTAGAATTCAGATACGATAATAAAGAGAACTTTTTACTGCCTCAATTGGTTTACACATAATGCTATGTAGTGATTATTATTCTGATAAATAATGAAAGTGATGCAATTATGAGAATTTGCTCTAGCTTCAGACCAACCTGGATTCAAATCTTACCATTCTCCCTCAGGCAGCTGTCTTACATTTGATGAGCCTCAACCTCTTGATCTATGAAAGCAGAGTATTAATACTGCCTATGTCGCTAGACTGCTATAAGAATAAAATAAATGCTTAATACACTGACTGACACATGTTAACTGTTACTTACAATAGTAACTTTTACAGACTGTACTCTTTATGCAATATTTTCATGTACCTCATCCTGAGAGCACCATGAGGAGGTGGACAGCAAGGTATTAATAACCACACTTTTCAGCTGATGATGAGTGAGGCTGAAAAGCCGTCTTGCCCAAGGTCATAGAGCAAATAAATAATGATGTTTGGACAAGTATTTAGGTCTTTCAATACCCAATTTAATATTATTTTCATTATGCTTCACTTTATATCATAAACTCTAGTTAACTTTAACACTAACATATCAAAGTAAATTCTGAATTTTAATTATTTAACTTAAAATGTAAAACTGCTTCTTCCTGTTCATCTATTACTACTTCCAGCTATTTCCAGCTATTAGAACCTGACATGGTATTTTTAAGGTTTCAGTTAGACATGTCTTTAGGTAATAGGAGTCAGGATAATCTACAAGCTCTTAAGAAAAGATGAAGGGTATGCTGTTCCAAGGGTCTTTTTCCAAGAGAGGAAGTCTTTCCAAGATTAGGCATAAGGTGAGAATTGAAGAAAGAGATAATGTAGAATAAAAGCTCTCTGAAGAACCCTTAACATAAAATGAAATGACATAATGATTTTCAGAGTGTGAAAGTCTGAGTGTGAATCTACACATAAACCCACAGTGAAGATATTATATCTTCATAGTATATAATCTTATGTATAAGATTATAGATATGTATATGTATTTTATATAGAGGTGTGTATGTATGTAAATAAATAAGTATATGTGTGTGTTTATATATAAAATCTTATACTTATCATTGTGTTACATTACATTCTGATAAATATTTGGGGATTGAAAGTAGACAGGATCCAATTTTAAAAGCCACAACTATAGAATCAAGCTAGGAAGAGAAAATTATTATAGAAAAAGAAATAATTTTTAAATGATTAAAAAATACTGTGTAATATTCTCTTACTTTAAAATATGAGGGGGATTCCAAAAAGTTCATGGAAAAATGGAGTTAAAATATAAAAATAAAAAATATAAACTTTATTTCCCAACAAAGCTCCATTGTCCAAGAAATTTTTGCAAGCCATGTTACCAGCCATTTAGTCCAACTCTAAAGAACTGAAGGTTATGGGAATTTATGTCTATACACTTTTTTACATTATTAAGTGAAGAAAAACAGGTGTCCTTTACAATTTTTTTATGATTAGGAAACAAAAAGGAGTCAGAAGGAGCCAAATCAGGACTGTAACATAGATGCCTAATAATTTCCCATGTAAACTCTTGCAAAATTGCTCTGTTTAATAAGAGCAAAGAGCAGGAGTAGTATTGTGGTGGAGAAGGACTTTCTGGTGAAGCTTTCCTGGGTATTGTTCTGCTAAAGCTTTGGCCAACTTTCTTAAAACACTCTTTTAATAAGTAGCTATCATTCTTTGGCCTTCCAGACAGTTAATAAAAAAAATGTCTTGAGAATCCCCAAACACTATTGCCATAACCTTTGCTCCTGATTGGCTCAATTTGGCTTTGACTCATTAATTCCACCTCTTGGTAGCCATTGCTTTTATTGTGCTTTGTCTTAGGGATCGTACTGGTAAAGCCATGTTCTATCTCCTTTTACAATTCGTTGGAGAAAGGCTTCAGGACCTTGATGTCAATTATTTAAAAAATTTCTATGGAAAGCTCTGATCTTATCTGCTGTTGATCCAGGAGCAACAATTTTGGGACTTACCAAGTGGAAAATTTGCTCAACTTTATTTTTTTAGTCAGAACTGTGTAAGCTAAACCAATTGAGATAACTATGGTGTTGGTTATTGGTTGTGCTATTAATCGTCAGTCCTTTCCATGAAGACATGAACAAGATTAATTTTTTTACTCACAAATTGATGTGGATGGTCTGCTTCCTTGAGCTTCACCTTTGACATCATCTCATCCCTAACTAAAATGACTTATCTACTTATAAACCACTGATTTCTGGGCATTGTCCCTATAAGCCTTTTATAAAGCATTGATGATTTCACTATTCTTCTACTCAATCTTCACCATTTGACGTTTGTTCCTGCTTCATTTTTCTCAGAATTCACATTGCTGATACAGGTTCTTCAAACTGATGTTTTATCTTTCTTAGTGCCTCAGACTAAATCCCACTCAGACATGTTAAAACAAGTTAGTGTGAGTTTATTTTGGTGGAAAAAATTGTTGAAATCATGCGTAGTTTTTTTATAAAACACATTCTTCATGAACTTTTTAAAGGTCCCTTAACAATGTAAAATGTAAACTAGAATACAGATCTGATACAAAATTGGTTAAATATCTTAAAAGCATGCAGAATTCTTCCTTTCCTAACTCTTTTCTTCCTATTTTTCTATTCCTCTATTGAGTCTCTTCATTTTTGTTTTACATGGTCAAAATACTTTTTTAAAAAAACAAGAAAGGAAATTAATTGTACAAAATGCAAATTTAACTTTTTTTTCTTTACCCAGTACATATTATTTTTGATGAAGCCCCAATTGCTACCATGGGCTTGGCCATCAGTTAAAGCTTCATTTATCTAAGTCTTCATCCTTATTTCGTTTGCCACTTTGACCACATATTTCCTTGGCTGACTCATTTAGTACAAACTTTCTACTTCAATGTTTCATAACAAAAATTAAATCATTTGAAACCTTTTTGGAAATGTACCTCCAATGTGACATTATTAAGAAAAGACTATGCGGGCAATAGAATTACTCGTTAATTGCTTTAATGCAATTAGAAGATATGATAAAAACAGGGAATATGCTCCTGCATTGTGATGACAGGAAAAGCTGGTTACATTTCAAATCTGTTCCTTGTAAGTACTGCAAGAAAAAACTGCTGTAATTTTAAGTGTTCTGGCTGTGATTGCATGTTAGCAAATAGCCTATATTGTAGAATTAGGTTGACTCTAGTTTCTGCTCCACAGGGTCACTCCTCAAACTATCTCAGTATTTGGAATTTTACATGCTTGACTTTTAAGATGTCCAATTCTTCAAGCTCATCTGAACTTAAACCATTGTCTATTCTGACATCAGATACCTACAGACAGGGCTCTTGATTTTGCCTAAAGCAATTGTCCTACTATTCCATCCTATAAAAGTTTTCACTAACTTTGTCAAAAAATCAATAAAAAGGCAAGAATTTTTTTAAAGTAAATTGAATATCCTGTGAAATGGCAGTGGATTTGTTTAAGACCAACTGAAATAAATTTTTACATCCTCTGATCTACCATAGCTATGTTAAAACATTATTTCATGATGGCCAGTCCTGGTGTCTGAGTGATTCCCAGGGCCCAGCAAAGGGACCAAGTCTCCAGAGCCCTGAAGACAAGGGGTAACACACCAAAATATGGACTCATTTTCCACTCCACCTTCATTGGCCGAGCAGCTGCCAAGAACAAGGGCCGCATCTCCCGATACCTGGCAAACAAATGCAGTATTGCCTCACGAATCGATTGCTTCTCTGAGGTGCCCACGAGTGTATTTGGGGAGAAACTTCGAGAACAAGTTGAAGAGCGACTGTCGTTCTATGAGACTGGAGAGATTCCACGAAAGAATCTGGATGTCATGAAGGAAGCAATGGTTGAGGCAGAGGAAGCGGCTGCTGAGATTACTAGGAAGCTGGAGAAACAGGAGAAGAAACGCTTAAAGAAGGAAAAGAAACGGCTGGCTGCACTTGCCCTCGCATCTTCAGAAAACAGCAGTAGTACTCCAGAGGAGTGTGAGGAGGCAAGTGAAAAACCCAAAAAGAAGAAGAAAAAACAAAAGCCCCAGGAGGTTCCTCAGGAGAATGGAATGGAAGACCCTTCTACTTCTTTCTCTAAACCCAAGAAAAAGAAATCTTTTTCCAAGGAGGAGTTGATGAGTAGTGATCCTGAAGAAACCACTGGCAGCCCCAGTCTTCCCAAGAGGAAGAAATCATCACCCAAGGAGGAAAATGACCCGGAAGAGGCAGGCAACAGAAGTGTCTCCAAGAAAAAGAGGAAATTCTCCAAAGAGGAGCCAGTCAGCAGTGGACCTGAAGAGGCTACTAGCAGCAAGAGCAGCTCCAAGAAGAAGAAAAAGTTCCGTAAAGAAGCCCAGGAAGATTAGAATGCAAATGGACATTCTCTGGGAGGCGGGGCGTACCATAGCCCAAGGTGACATTCCCCACCCTGTGTCCTGTTCCCCAATAAAAACAAACTCACAAAAAAAAAAAAAAAAAAAAAAACATTATTTCAGTAAATTTTCATGGCACTAATTACATGGAAGACAAACAATAGGATGCTGTTTTTTAGGATGCTGCTCCATTGGAATAGAAAATATTTTTTTTCTTTTTTAAAGTTCCATTCAATGTACATTTACCACTTTAATACTTTGCTGACAGAACAATATTTTTTTTTAATGTAAGAGTCCCAACTCCATATTCTTCTATTGGATTGCTTTGTTTAAAAGAGTAAGTAGGTAGATCCAAGATGACCAAATAGGAATAGCTCTAGAGTGCAGTTCCCAGCAAGAACAATGCAGAGAGTGACAGATCACCGCATTTCCAAATGAGTTTTCACTGCCCACAGACCAGGAAATTCCCGGGCTGAAAAGCACCACAAATTTGCAGCACAGATATTTCAGCCGGTGCCCCAGGTTGGCGCACAGGAACTCAAACAAGTCTAGGCAGCCGTTTTAACTGGTGCCTGGAATGACTGAGACACAGAGCCACCCATTCAACTGAAAGGGTGGGGCTGAGACAGGCAGCCAGGTGATCTGGCTCAGTGGACACCACCCCCACAAAATAAGCAATCTGAAATGCTGTGGATTGAGAGTATTGTAGCAAGCACAGCTGGACCCAGAATGGTCCAGCTCCATGGGGGGAAGGGCATCTGCCACTACCAAGGCAGCCACCAATACCCAGGCAGTTCTAACTGTGCCTCTATAAAAAACACCTCAAGGAAGTTCACACAGCAGCTGGGCAGAGCCCGCAGCACCTCAGCAACGCCTCTGCTGACAGACTGTGCCTACACTAGCTCTATGCCGGGAAAAGCATCTGTAAAAAAAGGCAGCAGCATGTCAGGAACTTATAAAGAAAGCCCGGCATTCGTAGGACAGAGCACCTGGAAAAAGAGGTGGTTATGAGTTCTGCTGCAGCAGACTTAAACGTACATGCCCAGCAGCTCTGCATGCAACAACAGAGCTCCCAGCACAGCTCTTGAGCTCCTAAAAGGGACAGAGTGTCTCCTCAAGCAGCTCCCCGATCCCCATAAACCCAAAGAGACACCTCATAAAGGAGAGCTCAGGCCAACACCTGGTGGGTACCCTTCTAGAATGAAGATAACAGAAGAAATCGGCAGCAACCCTTACTGTTCTGCAGCCACTGCAGGTGAGCCCCAGGCAAGCAGGGTCTGGAGTGGACCTCCAGCAGTCCTGCAACAGAGGGGCCTGACTATTAGAAGGAAAACTAAGAAACAGAAAGAAATAGCTTCAACATCAACAAAAAGGACATCCACTCAGAGGCCCAACCCAAAAATCATCCACTACAAAGACCACAGGTAGATAAAGCCACAAAGATGGGAGAAACCAGTGCAAAAATGATGAAAACACCAAAAACCAGAACGACTCTCCTCCTCCAAGGGATCACAATTCCTCATCAGCTGGGGATCAAAGCTGGATGGAGAATGAATCTGATGAACTGATAGAAACAGGTTTCAGAAGGTGGGTAATAACAAACTTCTCTAAGCTAAAAGAACATGTGCTAACCCAATGCAAAGAAACTAAGAACCTTGAAAAAAGGTTAGATGAAATGCTAACTATAATAAACAGCTTTTAGAAGGACATAAATGACCTGATGGAGCTGAAAAACACAGCACGAGAACTTCACAAAACATACACAAGTTTCAATAGCCGAATTGACCAAGCAGAAGAAAGGATATCAGAGATTGAAGATCAACTCAATGAAATAAAACGAGAAGACAAGAGTAGAGAAAAAAGAGTGAAATGAAATGAACAAAGTCTCCAAGAAATATGGGATTATGTGAAAAGACCTAATCTACTTTTGATAGGTGTACCTGAATGTGATGGAGACAACAAATCCAAGCTGGAAAACACTCTTCAGGATATCATCGAGGAAAACTTCCCCAACCTAGCAAGGCAGGCCACCATTCAAGTCCCAGAAAAACAGAGAACACCACAAAGACATTCTTCAAGAACAGCAGCCTCAAGGCACATAAACGTCAGGTTCACCAGGGTGGAGGTGAAGGAAAAAAATGCTAAGGGCAGCCAGAGAGAAAGGTCAGGTTATCCTCAAAGGGAAGCCCATCAGACTCACTCACAGTGGATCTCTCAGCAGAAACCCTACAAGCCAGAAGACAGTGGGGGCCAATATTAAACATCCTTAAAGAAAACAACTTTCAATCCAGAATTTCGTATCCAGCCAAACTAAGCTTCATAAGCAAAGGGGAAATAGAACCCTTTACAGACAAGCAATTGCTCAGAGATTTCATCACCACCAGGCCTGCCTTACAAGAGCTCCTGAGAGAAACACTAAACAACCAGCTAGTATCAAAATGTCAGAATTAAATCCATGCATAACAATATTAACCTTAAATGTAAATGGGCTAAATGCCCCAATCAAAAGACACAGACTGGCAAACTGGATAAGAAGTCAAGACCCATCAGTGTGCTGTATTCAGGAGACCCATGTCATGTGAAAATACAAACATAGACTCAAAATAAAGGGATGGAGGAAGATTTACCAAGCAAATGCAAAGTAAAAACAAGCAGGGGTTGCAATCCTAATCTCTGATAAAAACAGACCTTAAACCAACAAAGATCAAAGGAGACAAAGAAGGGCATTATGTAATGGTAAAGGGATTAATGCAACAACAATAGCTAACTCTCCTACATATATATGCACCCCATACAGGAGCACCCAGATATATAAAACAAGTTCTTAATGACCTACAGAGAGACTTAGACTCCCACACAATAATAGTAAGAGACTTTAACACTCCACTGTCAACATTAGACAGATCAACAAGACAGAAAATTAACAAGGATATCCAGGACTTGAACTCTAATCAGGTCCAAGCAGACCTAATAGACATCTACAAAAACTCTCAACCCCAAATGCACAGAAAATACATTCTTCTGAGCACCACATTACACATACTCTAAAACTGACCACATAATTGGAAGTAATCACTCCTTAGCAAATGCAAAAGAATGGAAATCATAACAAACAGTCTCTCAGACCACAGGGCAATCAAATTAGAACTCAGAATTAAGAAACTAACTCAGAACCACAAAACTTCATGGAAACTGGCTCCTGAATGTCCACTGGATAAACAATGAAATGAAGGCAGAAATAAAGATGTTCTTTGAAACCAATGAGAATGAAGACACAACATACCAGAATCTCTGGGACACATTTATAGCAGTGTCTAGAGGGAAATTTATATCAATGAATGCACACATGAGAAGCAAGAAAAGATCTAAAATCAATAACCTATCATCAAAATTAAAAGAGCTCGAGGAGCAAGATCAAAAAAACTCAAAAGCCAGAAGACAAGAAATAACTAAGATCAGAGCAGAACTGAAGGAGACAGAGACACAAAAAGCCCTTCAAAAAAAATCAGTAAATCCAGGAGCTGGTTTTTTAAAAGATCAACAAAACAGCCAACAGCTAGCCAGATTAATAAAAAAGAAAAGGGAGAAAAATCAAATAGATGCAATAAAAAATGATAAAGGGGATATCACCATTGATTCCACAGACATACAAACTACAATCAGAGACTGCAACAAACAACTCTATGCACATAAACCAGTAAACCTGGAAGAAATGGATAAATTCCTGAACACTTGCACCCACCCAAGCCTAATCAGGAATAAGTCGAAACCTTGAACAGACCAATAACAAAGGCTGAAGTTGAGGCACCAATTAATAGCCTATCAACCAAATAAAGCCCAGGTCCAGATGGGTTCACAGCAGAATTCTACCAGACATACAAAGAGGAGCTGGTACCATTCCTTCTGAAACTATTCCAAAGAATACAAAAAGAGGGAATCCTTCCCAAATCATTTTATAATACCAACATCATCCTGATACCAAAACCCAGCAAAGACTCAACAAGAAAATAAAACTTCAGGCCAATATCCATGATGAACATAGATGCAAAAATCTTCAATAAAATACTGGCAAACCAATTGCAACAGCACAGCAAAAAGCTTATCCATCATGATCAAGTAGGATTCATCCCAGGGATGCAAGGCTGCTTCAACATACGCAAGTGTACAAACATAATTCACCACATAAACAGAACCAAAGACAAAAACCACATGATTATCTCAATAGATGCAGAGAAGGCCTTCAACAAAATTCAACAGCCCATTATGCTAAAAACTCTCAATAAACTATGTATTGACAGAACATATCTCAAAATAATAAAAGTTACTTTTGAAAAACCTACAACCAATATCACACTGAATGGGCAAAAACTGGAAGCCTTCCCTTTGAAATATGGCACTAGACAAGGATGCCCTCTCTCACCACTCCTATTCAATATAGTATTGGAATTTCTAGCCAGAGCAATCAGGCAAGAAAAAGAAATAAAGGGTATCAATCAGGAAAGGAGGAAGTCAAATTGTCTTAGTTTGCAGATGACATGATTTCATATTTAGAAGACCCCATCATCTCAGCCCAAAATCTCCTTAAGATGATAAGCAACTTCAGCAAAGTCTCAGGATACAAAATCAATGTGCAAAAATCACAAGCATTCCTATACACCAATAACAGACTGAAAGAGAGCCAAATCAAGAATGAACTGCCATTCACAATTGCTACAATGAGAATAAAATACCTAGGAATACAACTAAGAAAGGATGTAAAGGACCTCTTCAAAGAGAACTACAAAGCACTGCTCAATGAAATAAGAGAGGACACAAACAGATGGAGAAACATTCCATGCTCATGGTTAGGAAGAATCAATATCATGAAAATGGCCACACTGCCCAAAGTAATTTATAGACTCAATGCTATCCCCATCAAGCTACCAATGACCTTCTTCACAGAACTGGAAAAAACCACCTTAAACTTTATATGGAACCAAAAGAGAGCCCACATAGCCAAGACAATCCTAAACAAAAAGAACAAAGCTGGAGGCATCATGCTACCTGACTTCAAACTATACTACAAGGCTACAGTAATCAAAACAGCATGGTACTGGTACCAAAACAGAGATGTAGACCAATGGAACAGAACAGAGGCCACAGAGGCAAGGCCACACATCTACAACCATCTGATCTTTGACAAACCACACAAAAACTAGCAATGGGGAAAGGATTCCCTGTTTAATAAATGGTGTTGGGAAAACTGACCAGCCATGTGCAGAAAGCAGAAACTGGACCCCTTCCTAACGCCTTACACTAAAATTAACTCCAGGTGGATTAAAGACTTAAGCATAAGACCTACCACCATAAAAACTCTAGAAGAAAACCTAGGCAAAGCCATTCAGGACATAGGCATAGGAAAGGACTTCATGACTAAAACACCAAAAGCACTGGCAACAAACCAGAATAGACAAATGGGACCTAATTAAACTCTCTGTACAGCAAAAGAAATAATCATTAGAATGAACCAGCAACCAACAGAATGGGAAAAAATTTTTGCAATCTACCCATCCCACAAAGGGCTAATATTCAGAATCTGCAAAGAACTAAAACAGATTTACAAGAAAAAAAACAAACAAACCCATTCAAAAGTGGGCAAAGGATATGAACAGACACTTTTCAAAGGAAGACATATATGAGGCCAACAAACATATGAAAAAATGCTCATCATCACTGGTTATTAAAGAAATGCAAATCAAAACCACATTGAGATACTACCTCATGCCAGTTAGAATGGTGATCATTAAAAAATCTGGAGACAACAGATGCTGGAGAGGATGTGGAAAAATAGAAACCACTTTTACGCTGTTGGTGGGAGTGTAAATTAGTTCAATCATTGTGGAAGATGATGTGGCACTTCCTCAAGGACCTAGAAATAGAAATACCATTTGACCCAGCAACCCCATTGCTGGGTATATACCCAAAGGATTATAAATCATTCTATTATAAAGACACATGCACACCTATGTTCATTGAGGCACTGTTTACAATAGGGAAGACCTGGAAGGAACCCAAATGTCCATCAATGATAGACTGGACAAGGAAAATGTGGCAGACGCACACCATGGAATACTATGCAGTCATAAAAAATGATAAGTTCATGTCCTTTGTAGGAACTTGGATGAATCTGGAAACCATCATTCTCAGCAAACTGACACAAGTACAGAAAATCAAACACTGCATGTTCTCACTCATAGGTGGGTGTTGAACAATGAGAACACGTGGACACAGGGAGGGGAGTAACACATACTGGGGTCTGTTGGGGGATGCCAGGGGAGGGACAGCCAGGGAGTAGGGTGGTTAGGGAGGAATAACATGGGGAGAAATGCCAGATACAGGTGGCGAGGGGATGGAGGCAACAAACCACACTGCCATGTATGCACCTATGCAACAATCCTGCATAATCTGCACATGTAGCCCAGAACCTAAAGTACAATAAAAAAAAAAAAGAGAGAGAGAAAAATAAAGAGTAAGTATAGCTAGAAATTTAGAGCCCAGGTCTTAGATGCAGATAGTCTGGATTTGAATCCTGGCCCATAGCTATAAACAAATATATCTGTACTGATACCATCCTCGGTATATTTATCTTTTTCTGGATATCTTGTAATTTCTTTGATTCATAAATTTTATTCCTTATTTTTCTTCATATCACTTCTTTTCAAAATTAAAGACTTTAAGTAACTGGCTCAAGATTACCTCGGCTGGTAAGTAGCGGAGGAAAGAGTCTGTCCAAATCTATCTACTTCCAGTTCCATGCTATAACTACCCCACAATGCTGCTTTTGCTGTCTTATTTAATCATTACCAACCACCTTGTGTCGTATTGGCATCATTAATTTACACATGTGAAAACTGAGAGTGAGAAAGATCAAGTAATTTGTCTAATAACCCCCTTAAAAGAGAAGATGCACGATTTGAATCCAATTTTATATAACTACCAAATCCATACAATTCCTACTACTCTGGGGAAAGTGAGATGAGACCATATGGCAAACTTCTTCATTCATCTAAATCTCATTATGCTTTTTCATTCACTTATTCTCCTCCTTGTCTTCAAGGAAGACATAGTCTCTCTCTCATTCATTTTTTTCTCTTTTTATCTCTTTCTCTATCCCTCTCTCTCTTATCTTCCTTTTGTTTCTTTTTTGAAAAAAAAAAAATTGAGGAATGTCTCACTCTGTCACCCAGGCTGGAGTGCAGTGGCACAATCATGGCTCACTACAGCCTTGACCTCCCCAGCTCAGGTGATCTTCTCAAACCAGCCTCCAGAGTAACTGGAATCACAGGTGTGTGCCACCACACCCAGCTAGTTTTTTGTAATTTTCGTAGAGATAGGCTTACACCATGTTGCCCAGGCTGGTCTCAAACTCCTAAGCTCAGGCAATCCACCTGCCTTGACCTCCCAAAGTGCTGGGATTACAGGTGTCAGCCACCATGCCCAGCCTTCTCCTTTCTTTTCAAGGCTATTTTCTCCTCATCACAAACCCCAAGTACTCTTCAATTATTCCTTCCTTACATTCTGAGTCTCTTAAAGAGCCTGCTATGTGCCAGGTACTGTGCTAGGAATTCGTATTAGAATGGTGAGCATCCCTGCCCTCCTCACAGGTCTCACATCTCAGAACTCACAATTTTAACCAAAAAAATAAAAATAAGTCACAAAAATATATAACTACAATGTGGACTTCTTATATAAATAAAAAGAATAGGTGCCTAAGTACAGATTGACCAGGCATAAGTCTGGACAATTAAATGCAGAATCACAATGGTTAAAAGCAAAGCAGGGCCCTGCACACTGGCTCCTGTCTGTACTCCCAGCACTTTGGGAGGCAGAGGTGGGCCAATTGCTTGAGCCCAGGAGTTCAACATCAGCCTGGGCAACATAGTGAAACCAGTCTCTACAAAAAATATAAAAATTAGCTGTTCCTATATTCCCAGCTACTCAGGAGGCTGAGATGAGAGGATCATTTAAGCCTGGCAAACCAGTCATTCACAGAATTCTCAGAAAGAGATTTAGATCCGCAGAACATAGAATTGAAAGTTATAGGTAATCTTGTTGGAAAGGATGTAGAGGAAAGGGGAATCCTTGTACGCTGGTGGTAGAAATGTAAATTGATACAGCCATTATGAAAAACAGCTGGAGGTTCCTTAAAAACTTGAAAATAGAAGTATCACATGATCAGCAATCCCACTACTGCATATATATCCAAAGGAAATGAAATCAGCATGTCAAAGAGATTTCCACACTCTCATGTTCACTGCACCATTATTCACAATAGCCAAAATATGGAATTACCCCAAATGTCTATCAATGGCCGAATGGATAAAGACAGTAGTATATATGCAATGGAATACTATTCAGCCTTTAAAAATAAGAAAATCTGCAGGGTGCAATGACTCACACCTATAATCACAGCACTCCGGGAGGCTGAGGTGTGTGGATGGCTTGAGTCCAGGAGTTTAAGACCAGCCTAGGCAATGTGGCAAAACCTCAAACAAAACATACAAATTTTATTTGTGGCAAAACAAAATATACAAAAATTAGCCAGTCATGGTGTTGCATGCCTGTAGTTCCAGCTACTAGGAAGGCTGAGGTGGAAGAATTCCTTGAGCCCAAGAAGTCACAGCTGCAGTAAGCCGTGAGCTTGCTGCTGCACTCCAGCCTGGGTGACAGAGGAAGACACTGTCTAAAAAATAAAAAATATAAAAAACCAGAAAATTCTGTCATTTGCAACAAACTGGATAAGCCTAAAAGGCATTATGTTAAGTGAAATAAGCTATGCACAGAAATACAAATACCACGTGATCTCACTTACATGTAAAATCTTAAAAATATCTTAACTCAGACACAGAGTGGAGTGGTGATTACCAGGGTCCAGAGGGCAGGGACAGGATTCAAGAGATGCTGGTCAAAAGATTCAAAACTTTAGTTTGATGGGAGGAATAAATTCAAGAAATCTATTGTATAACTGGGTAACTATAGTTAATAATAATGTACTATATACTTCAAAATTGCTGAGAGTAGATATTAAGTGTTCTCACCACAAAAAATAAGTATGTGAGGTAGCACATGTTAATTAGTTTGATTTAGCCACTGCATAATGTATATGTATTTCAAAACATCATGTTGTACACCACAAATATATGTATTTTATTCATTAATTTAAAAAATTTTAAATAAACTGCTAAAAAACAATCTGGATGTGATCTTATCCAGATTTTATGTTACCAAGTCTACCTGAAGAGGTATCAGCATTATAATAATAGAGCTAGAAGCAGAAAGACTAAAACAAGAAAGCAACCCAAAGGGAAGTGAGGTACTTTACACTTGAGTAGACAAAAAAAACTACGCCAAAGGTGGGGAAGAGATCTGTGAAGCCAGGAGAATATATACTTCATCCATCTACAGGATAGGAGTTTAGGAAAATCTGACACTATGCTTTCATAATTAAAATTAAATTGGCAGACATTAATATTTTAAAATACAAAAGTTGTATACCACCCACAGACTGGAAGTATTAGAATCAATTCAAATAGTGACGTGGGGAATCTCTTATATTGAATTATTTAATGGAGATATAATTTAAATAGGCATCGCAGAACTTATAAGGATTATTGTAATCAATATGACTTATAATGAAAGAAAACTCTATGTCCTCTGGAAACAGAAATAATGGCTACATTTTGAGAAGATTGAGATCATAGCTCTATATGTATTTTAGTGAACAATGTGGGATGAATCTATATATAACAGCTTGAAATATTAACAGAATATATAATAAAATAAAAAACAAAAGTGGCAGGATATATATATAATGATATCATATTTATTTTTTAAATGAGCACACAACAACACTTTGTGTTTTCTCTGAGTGCATAAGTGTATATGAGAGCCTAGGAAAAGGTCCAAAGGAAACATATTGATGCCATAGCAATTGTTATTCGGAGGGGAGGATGAGACAGAGCCCAGAATGGGGTGATCAGGTTATAATTTTTTAATAATTAGGCTTCATTTCATATTACTTACAAAAATGCAAATTAATTCAAAATTCAAATTCTTAAATTTTAAAAAAGAATGATAATGGGTCAAACATTTATTACTTTTTTAGATTCAAGTATTAATCAACTAATTATTTTGGAATCAAATAGGCAAAATGCTTTCGTTGTTTACCAGAATGAATATCATATTGTTTTTTAAATTAATCAATTGCAAGAATTTCAATTTCGCTATGTTGGGTTTCACTATTACAATACATTTGGCTAATATATGTCTTTGAGAAAATAAAGACATCCAGAGAGTGAAAAAACAAGCCACAGACTGAGAGAAAACATTTGTAAAAGGCATATATGATAAAGGATATTATCCAAAACATATGAAGGATTCTTAAAATTCAATTATAAACAAATAGCCTAATTTTTAAAAATCAGCCAATGACCTTAACAGATAATTCACTTAAAAAATATGGATAGAAGGTCATTGGTAGCTTGATGGGGATAGCATTGAATCTGTAAATTACTTTGGGCAGTATGGCCATTTTCACGATATTGATTCTTCCTAACCATGAACATGGAATGTTTCTCCATCTGTTTGTGTCCTCTCTTATTTCGTTGAGCAGTGGCTTGTAGTTCTCCTTGAAGAGGTCCTTTACGTTCCTTGTTAGTTGTATTCCTAGGTATTTTATTCTCTTTGTGGCAATTGTGAATGGAAGTTTGTTCTTGATTTGGCTCTCTTTAAGGCTGTTATTGGTGTATAGGAAGGCATGTGATTTTTGCACATTGATTTTGTATCCTGAGACTTTGCTGAACTTGCTTATCAGTTTCAGGAGATTTGGGGCTGAGATGATAGGGTCTTCTAGATATAAAATCATGTCATCTGCAAATAGAGACAATTTGACTTCCTCCTTTCCTATTTGAATGCCCTTTATTTCTTTTTCTTGCCTGATTGCTCTGGCTAGAACTTCTAGTACTATATTGAATAGGAGTGGTGAGAGAGGGCATCCTTGTCATCATCACTGGTCATCAGAGAAATGCAAATCAAAACTACATTGAGATACCATCTCACGCCAGTTAGAATGGCGATCATTAAAAAATCTGGAAACAGATGCTGTAGAGGATGTGGAGAAATAGGAACACTTTTACACCGTTGGTGGGAGTGTAAATTAGTTCAACCATTGTGGAAGACAGTGTGGCAATTCCTCAAGGACCTAGAAATAGAAATTCCATTTGACCCAGCAATCCCATTACTGGGTATATATCCAAAGGATTACAAATCGTTCTACTATAAGGACATGTGCACACGAATGCTCATTGCAGCACTGTTTACAATAGCAAAGACCTGGAACCAACCCAAATGCCCATCGACGGTAGACTGGATAGGGAAAATGTGGCACATATACACCATGGAATATTATGCAGCCATCAAAAATGATGAGTTTGGGTCCTTTGTAGGGACATGGATGAACCTGGAAACCATCATTCTCAGCAAACTGACAGAAGAGCAGAAGATCAAATACCGCATGTTCTCACTCATAGGTGGGTGCTGAACAATTAGAACACATGGACACAGGGAGGGGAGCACTACACACTGGGGTCAGTTAGTGGGAAATAGGGGAGGCAGGGTGTGTGTTGGGAAGCTGGGGAGAGATAGCAGGGGGAGAGATGCCAGATGTAGGTGACGGGGAGGAAGGCAGCAAATCACACTGCCACGTGTGTACCTATGCAACAATCTTGCATGTTCTTCACATGTACCCCAAAACCTGAAATGCAATAAAATAAATAAATGGGGAAAAAATATGGATAGAAAATAAGCTTAAGTCATCAGGGAGATGCAAAGTAAAACAGTAATGAGCTGCCGCTACACATCTATTAGAATGGTCAAATTCCAGAACACTGACAAGACCAAATGCTGGCAAGAATGTGGAGTAATAAAAACTCTCATTCATTGCTGATGGGAATGCAAGGTGATAAAGCCACTTTGAAAGACAGTTTGGCCATTTCTTACAAAATTAAACATACTCTCCCACTCTTACCATTTCTTTTTAATATATTCTTGGAAGTCCTAGCCAGAGCAATTAAGCAAGAAAAATAAAAGGCACATAAAGCAGGGGAAAAAAGAAGTAAAATTTTCTGTTTTCAGATTATATGATCTTACGTATAAAAAGCCCAAAAGGCTCAACCAAAAAAAACCTATTAGAACTAGTAAACAATTCAATAAAGTTGCAGGATACAAAACCGAAGTACAAAAATCAGTTGCATTTCTATATGCTAACAACAAACTATCTGAAAAAGAAAGAAATGCAATGTATAATAGCATCAAAAAACATAAACCACTTAGAAATAAATTTAAATTTGATCTTTCAAATCTGTGGTTACATTAAAAATTACAAGGCATTAATGAAAAACATTGAAGACACAAATAAAAAAAAACCCTGATCTACATAGATCAAAATAATTAGTACTGTTAAATGTCCATATTACCCAAAGTGATCTATAGATTCAAAACACTCTCTGTCAAAATTCTAACAGTATTCTTCAAATAACTAGAAAAAAACAATTCTAACATTTGTCTAGAACTACAAAAGACCACAAACAGCCAAAGCAATCTTAAGAACAAAACTGGTGGCATCACACTTCGTGATTCTGAAGTATATTACAAAGCTATAGGAATCAAAACAATATAGTAAAGTACTGATATAAAAACATAAACAAACACCATTGGAAAAGAATTAAGAGCCCAGAAATAAACCCATACTTATACAGTCAACTAATAATCTATGAAAGCACAATTGGGAAAGAATAGTCTCTTCAATAAATGGTGCTGGGAAAACTGAATATTTACATACAAAAAAAAATTGGGCCTTTATCTACACCACTCACAAAATTTAACTTGAAATGATTAAAGACATAACTGTAAGACCTGAAACTGTAAAACTCCTAGAAGAAAACGTAGGGTAAAAGAATCTTGACATTTGTCTCAACAGTGTCTTTTTAGATGACACCAAAAGCACATGCAACAAAAGCAAAAAGATTTACATGGGACTAGATCAAACTAAAAATCTTCTGCAAGGTAAAGGAACAACCAACAAAATGAAAAGGCAACATAAAGAAAGAATGGGGGAAAATATTTGCAGACCATGTATTCAATAAGGGGTTAATATTCAAAATATAATAGGAGCTCATACCACTCAATAACAAGATAATAATGATCCAATTAAAAATAAGTAAAGGCCTTGAATAGACATTTCTGAAAATAAAATATACAAAAGGCCAATAGTACATTAAAAGATCTTCAATAGCACTGATCATCAAGGGAAATGCAACTCAAAACCACAGAATTTGCCTCACACCAGTTAGGATGGATATTATTAAAAAGACAAGATAATACGTATTTGAGAGGACATGGGAAAAAGAGAACTTTTGCACACTGTTGGTGGGAACGTAAATTGATGTATCAAGCCATTATAAAAAACAGTGGGGAGATTCCTCAAAAATTAAAAATATAATTACCATAAGATCTAGCAATTCCACTTCTGAATTTACATCTGAAGGAACTAATTTAGTAGCTTGAAGAAACAGCCACACTCCCAAATTCATTGCATCATTATCACAATAGCCAAAACATGGCAACTATCTAAGTGTCTGCAGATATAAGAATGAATAAAGAAAGGGTCATATGTATGTATATATACCCCCATTTACAACAAAATAGTATTCAACCATAAGAAATGAAGGAATTCTCGCCATTTGCGGATAAAACTGGAGGGTATTTTGCTAAGTGAAATAAGCCAGATACAGAAAGACAAATACAATATGATATCACTTATATGTAAAATCAAAAAAGTTGAACTCATAAAAACAGAGTGAGGCAGCAGTTGCCAAGGATGAGAGGGTGTGGGAAATGGGGAGATATTAACCAATGGGGGCAAATTTTCAGTTATAAGATAAACAAGTTCTGGGGATCTAATGTACAACATAGGTGGTAATGAATATGTTAATTAACATGATTGGGGTAATCATTACACAATGCATATGTATATCAAATAATCACATTGTATACCTTTACTATATATATTCTTTGTCAAATGAATATTTAAAATGTTTTAATTCAAATTGTAAAAACTAAACATACTTCTTAAAAAAACTTTTAAGTCGGGGTACCTGTGTAGGTTTGTTATATAGGTAAACTTGTGTCATGAGGGTTTGTTATACAGATTATTTTGTCACCAGGTATTAGTACCCATTCATTATATTCCTGATCCTCTCCCTCCTCCCATCCTCCACCCTCTATTAGGCACCAGTATCCGTTGTTCTCCTTTATGTGTTCTCATCATTTAGCTCCCACTTATAAATGAGTGCATGCAGTATTTGGTTTTCTGTTCCTGCTTTAGTTTGCTTAGAATAATGGCCTCCAGCTCTATCCATGTTTCTGCAAAGGATATAATCTCGCTCTTTTTATGGCTTCATAGTATTCCATGGTATGTATGTACAATGTTTTCTTTATCCAGACTACCACCGGTGGGCATTTAATTTGATTCCATGTCTTTACTACTGTTAATAGTGCTGCAGTGAACCTATGTATGCATGTGTCTTTATGATAGAATTATTTATATTTCTTTGAGTATGTAATCCCAGTAATGAGATTGCTGGGTCGAATGGAATTTCTGTTTTAGGTATTGAGAAATCACCACATGACTTTCCACAATGGTTGAACTAATTTAGGCTCCCACCATAAGTATTCTCTTTGCCCCATAACATTTCCAGCATCTGTTATTTTTTGACTTGGTGTGAGATGGTATCTCATTGTGGTTTTGATTTGCATGTCTCTAAGATCAGTAATGGTGAACTTTTTAAAAAATATGTTTGTTGGCTGCATATATGTTTTCTTTTGAAATGTGTCTTTTCATGTTCTTTGCCCACTTTTTAATGAGGCTGTTTGAAAAACAAACTAAACATACTTTAAAATATAATTCAACAATTGAATTTTTTGGTATTTGTCCAAAGGAGTTAAAAACATGTCCACACAAAAACTTTCATTTACATATTTATAGCAGCTTTATTCATAATTTCCAAAACTTGGAAGCAACCAAAAGGTCCTTTAGTAGGTATATGGATAAACTGTGGTACATCCAGACAGTGGAATATTACTCAGCACTAAAAAGAAATGAGATACCAAGCCAAGAAAAGACATAGAGGAAACTTAGATGCATATTAACACATGAAAGAATCTAAATACGAAAATTGTGCATACTATGTAATTCTAACTACAGTATATGACATTCTAAAAAGGGAAAAACCATGGAGACAGTAAAAAGTCAGTGGTTGCCAGGGGTTAGCAAGGAAGGATGGAGGAACAGGCAGAGAACAGAGGATTTTTAAAGCAGTAAAAATACTCTACATGATACTAATGGTGGATGAATTTGATTACACATTTTTCCAAGCCCAAAGAATGTACAACACCAAGAGTGAACACTAATATAAACTAGGGATTGTGGGTGACAACAATGTGTCAGTTTAAGTTCATAAGTTGGAACAGATGCACCACATTAGGGGGATATTTATAATGCGGAGGCCATGCATGTGTAGGAGCAGGGGATCATAACATGATGGGGGAAGTCTCTGTACAATCTTCTCAATTTTGCTGTGAATGTAAAGCTGCTCTAAAAAAAAATAATGTCTGAAAAAAATAAGAAGAAAATTTGCATTAAAGAAAAGTCTTCTAGCTTTTAATACGAAAGGGCTGGAAGCCTTTCTTTAATACTAATCTTCTCTATAAGGAATGTGTACTCCATGTAAAGTTGCTGATTTTATATCTTAGGATGGGAAGAATCAAAATGTGTCTGGAATATCTGGTGGCCAGAAGCCAAAAAACACTTAAAATTAGCAAGGATGATAGCAAAAGAACAAAGGAGTCCAGTCCATTTAAAGGGGCTCCTATTATTTAGTTCCTGATAAATTGAGTATTATTTGGACATGTTGAGCCCGGGAAGCCATTAGTTCATAATGCTATTCAAAAGGTAAATTATGAAAATGTTTTTACTAATGGAATAAATATGGGTACTTATCTTTAAAAAAATAAGAAGAAAATAAAGAAATATGACCTAAAAGTACCAGGCTCTTTCTTTCAGTGGAGCTTTGGAGTCAGAAAAACTGAACATGATATTGGCCCTCTACTCACATTGGGAAAGTGATTTAAACTGCTGAAGCCTTTATTCCATCCCTTGTGGAATGAGGAAAATAAAACCTACACCTACTGTATAGGACTTTAATTAATGGAGCTTTATAACATGTTTTAATATCCATGGGGTGGGCCCCACCTCAGTAGTTTCCTTGCTAATGTTGTTTTTTGCATTTAAATGCACTACCATCTATACCTGATGAATAACAAGACTGTAACCATGCCTTACTAGGACATGTAGAACTTATATACAATCTTAAACAAGCTGAAGCATAAAATCAATATTTTGGTCGAAAAAAGTTTTCTGTATTTTAATAACATGATAATAAATACTATTCATCATTCGCATACTCTGTATCTCTGATGGGATTGACCTGATTTACACTGAAAATACTAAAAATCTTACACCTATTCTCCAAAGTGAAATTGCCTATCAAAAGAGATGCGGCTATGATTATAATCAAGTACCAATGTTCTTCACAAAAACACATTCTATGCTTCACGTTGAGAGCAGCAGAAATAATAAGCACATAGCACAAGGAATGTATCTCAAGCAACTACATTATCAATCTTCAGAGTGAGTGATAAAAATGGAATGAAATTTTTCCTTATGATTACCAACAAAAAAACTATTGAGAGAGCTCACAAACTCTCTTTGGTCTACTATATTCCTTATTTTAATACATTTCCACTTTATCTAAAGAATATAAGCTTTAGACATTAAAAAAATCTTTTTTAAGAAGGCAAAATGTAAACAATAAACGAAATTAGCAAGATGATCGATACAAATAATATAGTACTTTGGTAATTAGTGTAATTTACACATACAAATGTAAATATATACTTAGCTATAGTAAGTCAAATTGTACATAACTTGCATTTTGTTGTGTATCAATTAGCACAATAGAAAAATAGAAAACATTTTAGAGATACTCAATATACTTATCAAGTAAATATAATACATACATACTCCTTTAACACTCTTCTAAGTAATGAATATAGATCATTTAAATAGCCCTATGACTGTAATGATGGTTAAACCAGAACAGTGATAAAAATTTCACTCACCTGGTTTAACTCATTTCACCTAAGGTGAAATTTCACCTAACCTCTTCTCCTATGTCTATTTCTGTCAGTTAAGCAAACCAGTCTATGGACAGCACTACACATCATGAATTCTTTCAGTTTTTAATCTTTTTATAACAATAATATAATAAAATTTCAAGGATTCTCTTATTTTCACAACCTCTGTATAAAAGGATAGTAACATAAGCACTTCCAGGAAACTGTTGATTTTGTTGTGATACTATTATATTGAATTAATCTTACCATAATATTGTAGACTAACGCAATATATATTAACGAAAGAGTCTTTGTGATTATCTGTTTGGAAATACATGTTTACATGTTTGTGTTTCACGGAGTCTGTATTTAAAATGTATTAAAAGTCCTAAAAATATAGACACAATGGTGATTAACTTATTCTGTGTGCACTGAACTTAGAGAAAATACTGATGATTTTTTACACAATAAGATTGTTATTAAAAATAAAGTATATGCCCCAATATTTTCAGTATATTAACTCTTCTTAATTTCTCAGTAATGTCATGTGTTTCCCACCTTCTATGTCCAGGAGGTTTACCGATTCAGAGCCTAAATGACTACAAATCTGCAAAATTTAAAGAAACATTTGAATATTTCCTGTCATTTCCAAGGTTTATGTCAATTGTTATTCCCATGGAGTTCTCCCAGAAAACAATTCATTGACAAAGAAGAAAAGAAAAGGTACACGGGGCAAATGGAAAAAATAAGTAATCCCAATTGTGTTCTATTCCTGTTTGATTCTACCTTTCACTTCTGCCTATAATTGTGTCTTTGGGGAGAAATAGCAGGTTAAGTACAAGCCCTGGAATCATGGCTGAATTGTGCAGAGTAGAGCATTTTAAAAAGCAGCCGATATGGCACAGTCTTATCTCACACCTGTAAAACTCTCAAAGTCATGTCTGCTCTAGAATTCCTTAACAAAGCTGAGTGTGAAAATGACTTCTGGGTGGTGACAGCTTCTTAGTAACAGCATCCTTCAGATGTTTTTGGTGCAGTCCCTGATATCTTCCCCATATTCTCTAGAGCACGGCTGTTTAGGGATTGCGGGTATTCTGAACATTTTGAAGTGACAACCAACTATAGATGTTCTTGGCATAAAAACAATTAAAATTCTGCTCTCTTCCTGGAGTTTAATATGCAGTTAAATAGAAATTAACTTAAATGTTCCTAAGTCATGTTCTAGTTAACTAGGGCTGAAGGAAAAAAAATTGCTGTAGTCATTGTGTTTAAAATTTTACTTTAAGATGTATTAGCCTATAAGTGCCACAAAATCATCATTTTGGAGTCTCTATTTCTTGGTAAGAAACTGCAAAGAAACTGTATTGACTCTAAAGTACACTCTGGAGTCCAAAAGAGCATTCTATGTGGATGAAAAGTTTCAATGTCTACAATGGTCAACATAGTAGCTACCGAACACCTGAAATTTGGATAGTACAATTTTTAGTTTATTTAATTTTGATTTAATTTTAAATGGAAATAGCCACATACGAGTGGTGGCTACCACACTGAACAGCACAGCTCTTAAAGCGGATTTTCATTTTATTTTCCATATGAGATTATGTCATGATATGCTGTGATAGCCTTATGGTACCTAGATGGTTGATGGTTGATTGACTGTGATTAAAAGCACTATTTCCCTAAACAAGTGGGTATCTTTGGAGAAAGCACTGGTGGGGGATAAAATTTTAAGCTGTTGCCAGTCATTAAGGCATTACTTTATCAGGTCCTTTTCCCTAATGACTAGTTGAGAATGAGTTAGAGTAAAAAAGAGGCAGCTCCAGAGAATGTGAGTCACAGTGTGGAAGGACAGGAAGCAAGTCTTGTGTGGCTTGGATATAGGGATACTGAGCATCAGTGGGAAAACAGAACAGATACTCTGAGAAAAAAGAGTTCCTAGAAGAAAGATGGAAAAGACGATCAAAGGCAACACTCACCTATTACATAGTTTAATTCATTTTGTTCCATTTTATATAATTCTCTTTTTATTAATGAAGGATGTTGCTGGTGCTGTTCTTACAGGACATAGGTGCAGGACTGAAAATGTCAGTCCCTGGCTTAATATCCTTTCCAAATTGAAAACACGTGTAGAAAAATCAAATGTTCATGCACTTTACACTGTTCAGATCCTTTTGCTTCGCTAGTTATGTAATGATATACTCAAAAGCTGGTCAGAAAAATGCTAAATCAAGATCATTCCTTCTGGTATGCTTTGATGTTTAGAGTCTTCAAAATATTTTGCCCAAGAGGCTTATTTTTTCCCCTTTGTGCTTTATCAATGTGATTTACCTCTTTCATTCTGTTAAAGAAAAAGAACATGTGCAATATGAGGAGGGGGAGATGGAGGAGGAGAAAGGAGGAAGTAAAAGAGGAGGGAGATGAAAAACAAGGTAAAGGCGGAAGGGGCAGAGGAAAGGGGATGGAAGGACAGTTGAGAAGGAGACTAAGAGGACAAAAGAGAAGGAATGGCGAAAAGAGACAAGAAAAGAGAGAAAGTGACAAAAAAGAAAGTGAAGGAGAAGGAACAGTTTGCTAAAGGCTCTTGTGTTCACATTGGCAGTAATGAAACCAATATGCTTCTGGGTTTCATGATTCAAAAGAACATTTAAGTGATAAAGGGATAATTGTGGAGGGACCTGATCATTTAGCCAAATAAAAATCCAGTTTTCATCACTATAGGAAACTTTAAATGGCTGCAAGTTTTTGTATTTTTATAAAGTGCAGGTGTTCAGCCCGTCCCTTCCTGAACTTTACAATATTCACATAGCTTTGGCAAATGGGATGCAAAACAACAGTCAAAATGAAATTAATTTTGAAAGAATGTATCATCTACATAACCAGACTATTTTTCAAATAGATATTGATCTTATGCAGTGGGATGTGCTATCACAGAGCATAAACGATATTCTTTAAATTTAACAACTCATAATGCCATCAAGGAAAATCCAATCACTGAACACCATTCCAGGCTTTTCTTATCAGGATATTATAAAACAGTAGTTAACCATTATTACTACCAAGCAAAAGTATGGTAAGAACACTTTGTCCCTTTTATTTGTAGGCAGGAAAAAGCAATTGAATATGAAGGCCAAATTCTCTGTGGAGTGCCTTATCTAGAGAGACAAGCACACATCATAGTAGCTAACACGAGAGATATATTCAGTACGATGAAAACTAATATAGGAAGAAATGGGCTGAATTTTTTCTGTGCCCTGGATGAGAAATAATTAAATTGAAAGAATTTTTAAATTAACTTAGTTGTGCTATTCCATATATGAAGACCTAGTGGGGAAAAAGTATGTAGAAGCTTCAAAATATTCTCTGGAATGCATGAATAAAAAATAGAAACTCTTACTATTGATAAAAAGAGAAGAGCATCCAACTTTACAATTTAAGGGGACTTTTTAAAGTTTTTTTTTTTTAATTATTATACTTTAAGTTCTAGGGTACCTGTGCAGAATGTACAGGTTTGTTACATAGTTATACACATGGCATGATGGTTTGCTGCATCCATCACCCTGTCACTTACATTAGGTATTTCTCCTAATGATATCCACCCCATGCTATCCCTCCCCTAGGCCCTCACCCCCCAACAGGCCCCGGTGTGTGATGTTCCCCTCCCTGTGTCCATGTGTTCTCATTGTTCAACACTTACTTATGAGTGAGAACATGTGTTTGGTTTTCTGTTCTTGTGTCAGTTTGCTGAGAGTGAGGGTTTCCAGCTTTATTCATGTCCCTGCAAAGGACATGAACTCATCCTTTTCTTATGGCTGCAGAAGGGCAGTTTAACACTCTCTAAAGAAGGCACAAAATTTCTATAGAGCCAAAATTCTTGGTTGATACTGCCTCTGCATCAGCCCCCAAAAATTCTCCCTCTAAACATGGGTAGTTCCAAGGAGTCTCCTTGGTAAATTGTAACCTGCCTGAATGAGGTAAAGTGATCCCATCTCCAAATCTACCCACACAATGAAGGCCAGGAGTAGGAGTCTGTATGTAGTCAAAATTCTTTAATGCCTTCCCAAGCTCAAGCCATGACTCCCAAAGATGCCCACAAATCATGTATGTGCCAGGTAGACAATAATGCTCAGTCTACTGCCCTTTCCTCATTAACTCCCCAAAGCCCAAAAGGTCACATATGCACTTTTCACTCACTTTTACAAAAACAATTGTAAGATGACACCATACATACTACACCTTGTTACAAATACTTTAAGCCCTATATTTAAGTTAGAAATATTAAGACTTAGAAATTCCTAAATATTAGAAAATATCAACTAAAGCAGACTATTCTCACTGCTTTCAGTTTCATGTATCTCGGTATGTGTCTCCTGTATTTTCATCAAAGGGTCAATTGACCCCAACTGATGCTGTGTCTCTGGGTCACTGATCTGATGGCTGTATCTATTTATTACATTGCTTCATCCAACACCAGAATTCCTACTCTGCATTGGGCTTCCCTCCCTGTCTGTAAGACTGATCCAACACTTACATAACTGAGATAGTAATGTGAAGAAAAAAATATTGTCAGACTCATTCTAGGCATTGAAGAAGCGAGCCACTATGCCTATTAGAGACAGCATGGTTTCCATGTGAAACAAATAATATTAATCTACCTCCCATAAAGCAACTACCCTTTTTTAAAAAAAACTCATGGATATTGTCAGGCTGCTTAACAAATATAACCTCCAGCAGCTGCACAGCACATCCATGCATCTATAGAGAGTTTATTTGCACAGGCTGCTTTTCCATCTGCAGGACATGACATATGCCAATTGATTGGCTTATAGTAGACTTGGAGAGGAGTCAGAGTGTTGGCAGGCACCTTATGTCTATTCTTTGCTTTCCATTTTTTCCTTTTGCTCCGAGGCTTTTGGGCTTTGCTCTTCTGGATCCTGCCTACTAAATAATTCATTTAGCTTCAAGTGGCCATTTGTAGCTAACGAAGCTGAGATTTTGTGAACATGTAACTTGCATTTAGTCCAAACTGATTAGATGTCAGTAATCAACCTAAATTGTCAGGCTTTATTTTAATTGCAATTATATCCTCCATTTCACATGTTAAAAGTAGAGTTCTTATCAGGTGATGAGAACTAAGCAGAGTGCAAGTCAACCAGAAAGGAGTCAAAAGATTCATCCAGGACCAGCTACATAATTTGGAAGACTCATGCAATGTGGAGGTATAAGGCAACTTGTTCAAAATATATTCAGAATTTTAAGATAGCAACCTCAGATAATTAAACCAAATATGAGACCCTTCTGTCTGTGAGACACATCCATGAAGAGAGCCCTGGATTTGTCAAAGAAAACATAAGATATTTTTGCTATTTCTTTTAAATGTTAATCATGCTTATTATAAAAACTAGCATGTTAGCAATATTTCTTCAAAGTCAATAGTATCTTCATCAAAACTTTTCTTTTTTGAATTCACAGACTTTTTTTTTTTCCTTTTCGATTGGTCTCAGAAAACAAGCTTTGAGGTTCTACTCATAACATAAAGTTTAATTCAGTTTCAAAAAATAATTGCCTGATACCCTTCTTGCCTTTCCAAATCTTATTGTAAATACTAAAGCATGAAAATAAAGCCTGTAATTGATAGCTCCACGACTAGATTTGGGAAACCCTAAATCTAAAACTTAGCAGTGAACACCTGACTGTAACAAAAGCCATAGGCGCTAACTCTAGGAATGGCATGGCCACTGAACAATGTTCTCTGTGATAAAGCCATAATTGATAACTTATGAAGCAAAATATGGTGCTATACTATGAACTACACTAGCAGCCAAATTTTATCAAACTGTGTCTAAAAACAAGAAACTCTACAATTTACTACTCTCCACATCTTGATAAAAGTTAAAGCAGGTTCCTCTAAATTAAAGCTGGAATTTGCATGACCAAACTAATAAAAACTAATAAAAATTATGTTTTACTAATTTTTTTAATGTAAGAATTAATGATTCACATAGGCTACTTCACTTTTCTTGATTTCACCTTACTCAGAGAACATGTCTAAAACATTTTGAACCAAGTGCTTTATCCACCAGACTGGTCATGCTAGACAGAAAGCTTGCAGCAGGTGGCAGAAACAAAAGGAAAGTAACTGTAAAATCACTTTACATAGTAAATGTAACCTTCCAAAGATTTTTTTATAATATTATTACGATGGTATCTACAGCCACATAAAAAGGTAACTATGGACATAGCTGCTCCAAAAAAAGCTAGATAATCTTCTGAACTTGGAATAATGTTAATTAACATTCTTTAAGGAATACTCACGGAAATGATTAGCTGCTTATTTTAGTTTACATACCATGCATACTTGTGCTAAAATAATTTACCTCATAAAATTAACTCTAAAAAAACTTATTTGAATACTCAGAAGCTCATATCTCTTTCTCTTTGGCAGTCTCCCTTGCTCTATTTCCTATCTTACTTCCCCAATTCAGTTCATCCTCGATATGGTTTGGCTCTGTCCCCACCCAAATCTCACCTTAAATTGTTATAACCCCCATATGTCAAGGGTGGGGTCAAGGGAAGATACTTGAATCATGAGGGCAGTTTCCCCCATACTATTCTCCTGGTAGTGAATAAGTCTCATGAGATCTAATGGTATTATAAGTGGAAGTTCCCCTAAACAAGCTCTCTGGCCTGGCACTATATAAATAGTGACTTTGCTCCTCATTTCCCTTCTGCCATTATTGGAGACCTCCCCAGCCATGTGGAACTGTGAGTCCATTAAACAAATTACCCAGTCTCTGGTATGTCTTTATTATCATGAGAACAGACTAATGCATCCTCCTACCGAAGGTACGACATCACCATTTTTCCAAGCCTAGATCCATTGGATATCTAAGCTATCTTGGGCCACTTCCAGTCACTACAACTGTCAGTTCTTTTTTCATATCTATCCCTTTCCTTTCCATTTCAACTGCTTTACTTTGGGCTTTTATTACACTTTACCTATTATAAAAAATATTTTGATTTTCTTGCCTCCAATTAACCCTGCAAAATAATCTGTACATCATGACTGATTAATCTTCCACAATACCTATTTGATTTTGTCTGCTCCTTGATAAAATATTCCTCACGAATAAAGTCCAAATTTCTTAGCTTGGCATTCTGTATGATTCCTCAAAATCTGGTTTCCAAGCCAGATTATCGTCTCTCCTGTTGCAGATACTGTAGTATGCTGTTAATGAGCTTGGGCTATAAATTCCCATTTCATTACTATAGAAAAGGTGTAGTGATGTAACCTGCAAGAGTAATTGGGGGAGTTGCAAATATTGTGACCTCTGGAATAATGGCTGGCAATACAGAAAAGGAGTGAGAATAGCCCTCTCTTTAAAAGAGGAAAATATGAACTTGGAGATGTAACTTCCCTAAGAAGGAAATAGGCTTTTATTAGAAGGAAATGATAAAGCAAATCTCTTAGACCTAGTTTTCCCAGATAGGTACTATGAAATGTCTTCATTGCTACTGATACAGTTTGAATGTGGTTGTCCCCACCTCAAATCTCATGTCAAAAGGTAACCACTAATGTTAGAGGAGGGGCCTGGAGGGAGGTGATTAGATCATGGAGGCAGAGTTCTCATAAATGATTTTGCACCATCTCCCCTTGGTACTGTAGAGTGAGTTCTCATGAGATCCGGTTGTTTAAAAGTGTGTAGCACTTCCTCCCTCTCTGTCTTCCTCCTGCTCCAGCCATGTAAGACATGCCTATTTCTCCTTCACCTTCCACCATGATTGAAAGATTTCTGAGGCTCCCCAGAAGCTGTCATGCTTCCTGTACCGCCTGCAGAACTGTGAGCCAATTAAACCTGTTTTTTTTTTTTTAATAAATTACCTAGTCTTAGGTATTTATAGCAGTGCAAGAACAGACTAATACAGCTACTAAAAAGAAAGCTGAATTTATGAGAGCTAAACCAAAGTATGATGATCTACTGATTAATCAAACTGACATGACAGTCCTGAAACCTCCCAGTGGGTTCTTCCTGCCCACTGCACAGACAAAGCCAATTCACTAAGACCACAGCATTGCAATAAAGATTTTAATATACATGAGGTCAGCTATGCCATGTGGGAGATGGAGTTATTACCAAATCAATCTCCCTGAAAATTCAGAGGCTAGGGTTTTTCAAGGATAGTTTGGTGACCCAGGAGTCAGCTCCCTGGGTGGGGCCACAAGATAAATGGGCAGGGGTGGACCATCCTCAGAAATGTAAAAACCTGAAAAGATACTTTAAAAGGCCAATCTTAGGCTCTATAATAGTGATGTTCCCTGCAGGAATAATTGGGGGATTTGCAAATCTTGTGACCCCTGGGATAACGGCTGGAAATTGTTTTTGCCTACACCTTAGCAGAATTCAGGATCATCATCTCTTCCTAACCTGGTGGTCTTTTACTAGCTTTACAGAGGCCGTTTAGTTTGGGGGAAGGGTTATTAACATTTAAACTATAAACTAAATGTCTCCCAAAGTTAGCTTGGCCCTGGCCCAGAAGAATTAAGGGCAGTTTGGGGGTTAAATTCAAGATAGGGGTTGGTTAGATCAGATCTCTTTCATGTCATAATTTTCTCATGTTTTGTTTTTTGCAAAGATAGTTTCAGTCCCAAGTAAGACCAACATTAATGCTGTTCTGTTATTCATTTTTAATTGTGTGTTCCTGTATGAAGCTTTTCTGGTAGATAAGGGGTCTCTTACTAGTAAATAATATTATTTAGTTCTTATTTACCCACCAAAATTGTAAACTCTCATATATTTATAGGCATCAAGTTTTGTAAACCCCCTTTTAGATAAGTGTGAAAAGTCATTAAACATTCTATCAAAATCTCTCATCCTTCAAGTCCTAGCTCAATTTCCTTTCCATAAAGCCTTCCCTGTTTGCTTCTTGCTATATTATAAGAGGCTTGAGAACAGAGTGGAATGTGGATTCACAAACATTTATAGAACAGGTACTATGCTAGCAATCAATTTACCCCTCAGTTATACTCACACTTGTATATACAGAACAACCTCTTGAATAAAACACCAAGAAATGGTTTAAAATACTTGTTTCTGGGGAAAAGGTAAGGATAAATATAATTCTTAAAAAAAAGCAAAATGTACTTTTTCTTAGGGAAAAAAGAAAATGACACATTACCCGCACTCCCTTTTTCTTTCAGCATTTACTTGAGAAAACTTGTCATGGTGATTCTTTCTCTGCCCTTTAAAATGTATGTAAATCTTCTTAAAGGCTAAATAAGCTTCTTGCCAGCTTTTTAACCCAAGGATAAAAAGAATCTTGGGAGAATGTCTTTCTCAAGGACCTGGAAGCCATCCCTTTTAAATGTAATCATCAAAGAAGATTGTGTCCCTATCTCCCAGTTTCTGTGGGAAGGCAGGAGTCTAACTTTGGTGGGTGCCTGGCTCCAAGTTACAAACTTGTCTTCTGTCAAAAAGATACAAAAATTTCCTTTGGATAAAGGCAATTAGTGAACAGAGACAGTCATTCAAATTACTAGGTGAGTTTAGGATGAACTATGTATGCAAATGGCACTATGAAGTGCCATACATACATGTTTTCGAGAAATGAATCTAATGGGTTGTGTCTCCTAAGCTATATAAAACAGTGAGATTTCCTTATGCCTCTGCATTTCTTTAGCTGACTGCCTGTGGTAGACATCACATTCTGGTTTAATGCTTATCAATTATAAAATTGTTTTCCTTTGTGAAGAGTTTCCTGGGTTGGCAGAATAAATTGTTTTAAATTATATTTCCCCAAAACTCACTAGAAATCATTGTACCATTTATATTTGTAAATGTGCAAATGTTTTAATTTCTCAATCAAATGAAAGGAACCAATCAAGAAAAGAAAGAATAAGGAAAGAAATTGTGGAAGAAGAAAGGAAGGAAAGAAGAGGGAGGGAAGAAGAAAAAGAATAGGTTAATGGCAAAAACTCAACAAAAGGCACTTCCACTTAAGGATGAAAAGACCTCCAAAAAAAGAAAAATTAAGAGTTTCCAACAGGACTCTAGAATCAGGCTTTAGAGATCGAACATATTGTCTGTGAAGTAATTAAAGGGCAGAACAATCAAGCCAATATTCCCTCTTCATTTAAAAAAAAAAACAAACTCTTCAGCAATTGACCCAAACTAAAGTCACAAGTCAAAGGTAATACAGAAGATCTTTGTCAGGTCTCCATACGCAAGCCTGGAGCCTGAAAGTCTGAAGTCCTGCTTCCCTTGGCTGATTGTCTTCCACCCCCTGCCTGCATTCGCCATTGTCCCTGATCGCCCAGCAGAGCTTCCCTGGACAAGCCCCTCATCCAACTCTGCCATCTTAACTGTTCTTATGATAATTTGAATACCTCTCACCCACCCCTGCCATCTTAACTGTTCTTATGACAATGTGAATACCTCTTACCCATCCTGCCATCTTAACTGCTCTTCTGCCTCACCCCACCCGCCATTGTAACTGAACTTGCGGTCATGTAAACTCCTTGTCCCTACCCCCAACCACTGTAACTGATGTTACTCTGCAACACCCCCACCCCCCAAAAACCTACCCCAACCTATAACGTCAGTTCCCACCTTACCCCCTTCACCTGTCCTTTCTCAGATTCGGCCCACTTGCACCCAAGTGAGAAATAAAATGGGCTTGTTGCCCACACAAAACCTGTTTGGAAGATCTCTTTATTAAATGCATTTAATATTCAGTACTATTGGACGCAAATAACAATCTTAAGCTTTAATGTATCCTGGACCCTGCTGGCAGTCTGATAAAAACTAAAACCCTTTCTCAAAACAATTATAATGCATAAAATAACATATAATTTTAGAAGGAAATCAACTCCATTGACAGATATAATTGTTTTCCTTCATTATATTAACATATGAAATAATGAGATATAGCAGTGAGTCTAATAACTCTTACAATTCAGACACAGTGATAAGCATCCATGATATACACATGTAATGTGGTATGAAAATATTTGTAATTCCCATAGGTGACAAAGTCTTAGGTATCATAAGCACTGTGGTTTCTCACTTATATTAATCACTCAAGTGCTAAATTTCAGATAGAACTTTATAAAATAAAGAACTAATTTTTTTCTCATCCAAGTCCTGAATTCTACAAGTGAATCTCCACGGACTCTAGGTTAAGAACCTCTGTGGGAACTATAACATTAGAACTCAGGATAGGTTCTGCTACCAGAAAAGCTAGGCAAGTCCACCACAAGAGTCAAGAAGCTTCTGCTCCAGGAAGACAAACTATTTACTTACCATGTTCTAAAGATGCACTTGCATCTCCACACTGTCCTCCCTCCAGTATAACAACTTGACCTAGCACTCCTAGAATCAGAACCTTACAATGACTGCAAGATTACCTGACTACTCAAAAATATACTGCAGCTAATAATGCTGTATGATCTAGATGAATGGCTTGCAACACTTAGTGTGCTTAAGGATCACCTGGGATGGCTTGTTTTTGAAAAAAATTTCACGACCCCATCGTCAGAGCATGTCTAAATTGGGGAACAGAAATTTTCACTTTTAACTGGCACTCAAAGTGATTCTTATACAAGTGGTTAATCACTAAACATCTGAGAAACATCAACAGAATTAGAGTCCCCAAACTCAACAAACAGAAGAATGTAAGGAAACAGTGTAATTAATATTCTAAAAGAGATTTAAATGTTTATCATAGCTATAAGAACACCACAGAAAACATCACTGGTATTCTTGGAAACTTTAAATGGTATTGCAAAAATAAATATTACACAGTTGAAGACTTAAAGAGCAGAATGAAAATAGCTAACAACAAAATCAGTGACCAGAAAAGAAAGCCAAAAATTCTCCCAGAATGGAAAGGATATGCAAAGTATGAGACAAAAATTAAAAGCCACAAGATTCATCCGGACAGACCAACATTCATCTTAATAAGCGTTTTAGAAGAGAAAAAAATGTGTCTCTGCCTAGAAAAGGGTCTGGAAAATATACACCAGATCCTTAATTGCAGTTATTACTGGCAACAAGAATGGAATTGAGATGACGAGAAAAGAGACATTAACTTTTTTCTTTATTTCCATAATTGTATAATCATTTTATAAGAATAAATTCATGTATTCCTTATGAAATTAATCTAGACATGAATAAAATCATTGTCAAAGATACACCAGAAAAATGCTAATAAAAAGGAAGCCAAGAATATCAATATCAATACTAGACAAATTGAATAAGAGTAGACACTATTAAACAAGATAAACAGGAATGTTTTATAATAATAAAAGGTACATTCTACCAGGAAGTCTTAAGAGTCAAGAAAACTTCTGAATCTAATAATATAGCTCTTTCTTTCTCTTTCTCTCTTTCTTTCTTTCTTTCTTTTTGAGATGGAGTATCACTGTGTCACCCAGGCTGGAGTGCAGTGGTGTCATCTCAGCTCACTGCAACCTCCACCTCCTGGGTTCAAGCAATTCTCCTGCCTCAGCCTCCTAAGTAGCTGGGACTACAGGCATGTGCCACCACATCCGGCTAATTTTTGTATTTATAGTAGAGACAAGGTTTCATCATCTCGGCCAGGCTGTCTTGAACTCCTGACCTCAGGTGATCTGCCCGCCTTGGCCTCCCAAAGTGCTAGGATTACAGGTATGAGCCACTTTGCTTGGCCTAACATAAGTTGTTAAATGTATAGAACAAAATACCACTAGAAATACAAGGAGAAAATGGAATTTTGCTGTAATGTGAAAGACTTCAACACACCCCTCTCAAACAGGTGAAATAGAAAACAGGAGTAAGAATGAAGACTATTTATTTATTACAATTAAGAACTTTTAAAACTTCCTCCCAAAGAAAGAGAGAATACACATTTTTTTCAAATATATATAAATACAACTTTCAAAACAAAGCATGAAGTAAGCTACAAAATATATCAATGTTCCCCCTCAAAATTTCCAAACATTTTCCAAATAAAACCTATATTTTCTGTACACAATTCAGTAAAACTAGAAATTAATTTTAAAGGATGACAAAAACAAACATGAAACAATTTTTTAAAATACCAGAAACCAATTTTTAAATTTTTAAAACACACTTCTAGTAGCATAAGGCAAAAAGAAAAAGAAAAAAAAAAAACTAAGTTAAAACTAACAGCTATTTTTTAAAAATGCAGATAAAAGTACTGCTTACTAAACATAAGGTGTTCAGAGGAAAACTGACACCATGAATGCGTTTACAAAAGAAAAACAAAAGTAAGAAAAACAGAAAAAAAGAGACTAAAAATTAACTCAATAAATGCATTCAAGATAAAGATCAGCAGATTAACCTAAGAAATTAGAAAGAAGTTAATAAAAATATAAGCAAAATCTTATTAAAATAATTAAATAGTAGTCTTAACTACTAAAAAGAAAAATCTTTACAAAGAAGAAAATAGAAAAAGTCAGATTTTTAAAATTCAAACTAAAAAAAAAAAAAAAAAGAAGACACGTGTTCCTAATGTCATTCATTTATTATCTCTTTTTTGTAAATACCTGTGGAATACAACCTGATGCTTTGATATATGTACGCACTGAGGGATGAGAACACTGTATTTAGATATATTTATACATATTTGATGGACAAAATTAATATGTCCATCACCTCACATGCTTTTTTGTGGCACCTCTTTTATTGAGGTTTTCTTTGCAGCTTTTGATCCATTTTTGTGGATCCATTTTGGATCCATTTTTCCATAGCTATTTGAAAGGTATGTCTTCTCTGTTGAGTGCAAAGTTCTATATATCAAATCAACTTTTCACATTGCATATGGGGGGCTCAATAAGCAATAAACAAAAATTGTTCTCTTTTGAGGTCCTCTATAAATTTCAACCAGTAGTCAGTGTGACTTATCCACTCCTATTACACAATTTTTCATCAGCTCTCGTTATTTATTTTTCTTTCATGCCTTTTCTCATTTTGTATTGCTCACTAGGATGCTCCCTAGTTAACACTAAATTAACACGAAAGCTAAACATCATCAAGGAGTCAGCATCCAAGAAAGCCCAACTTGTGTCATGTGAGTGAGAATATAAAGGAAGCATTGTACTAGCTTTTAACATTTGTTTTATGATATTCTCATCTCCTGAATAAGTATGCAATTTTTTAGGATTGGAGGCTTTTTATTTTTACATCTTTTCTAGCTCCCATGAAGCACATGATAATGTGGAAATAGAGAACAAGTACCTAATAAATATTGATGATTAACTGATGGTCATGAGACGCATAATACAAACACTGTAAGAATTTTTTTTTTTTAATTTGCTCTGGATTCGTTTTGGGTTTTTTTCAAGTTTTGGAAAGAAGAAAAAAAAAAACATTACTATATCTGGCTACCAAAAGTTTTCTCCAGGCTTGACGTCAGGTCCATGTAACAGCAAGCCTTGAACATTATCTATAATACCATGTACATCATGGATCTAAGAGTCCCAAGAAGCCAAGAGCAAACAAGGCCTAATAATCAGTACTATCCTTGTGTCTTATTTACAAGGCACTCAATCCTTTCTATTTTTAATCATCAAGATAAGGGAGATGTTGTCCTTCTTTAGGTAAATATTTACCAGATGCATTAAAACCTCACACCAGGTTCTGAAACACCAATTCACTGCTTTTTCAATAAATGTTTTAAGCAGTTACTCAATTATTATATACCTGGCACCTCACTAGGCAGTGACAATATAAATATGAATAAGCCATCATTCTTCTACTCATAGAACTCATCCAATAGGAGACACAGATACATAAACAAATGTATTAAACTCAAGACCTAGTTGTTTTCTAACAGTGTCCATCATTTGTTACAAGAGCTATTATTTGGAAAGAGTAATTGTTGGGAGGGCTCATGAAATAGGTGTTCAAGTTATAACTCTTCTAATTCCTGTTTATTTGACTTTATACGAGTCATACAACCTAACAGAAGACTAGTTTGCTCCTCTATAAAGTACACTATAACTCCTGACCTATGTGCTCTACAAAGCAATTTTATACTAATAATAAAATGTGCAGATAAACACCCTAAGTAGTATAAATGTAAGGTGCTAGTCCCTTAAATTTGTATTAAGCCAGTACCTAGCACAAGGCCTCACATAGACATTAATTACACAGAAAATAGGTTTAATAAATATTTGTTACATATAAACAGTACGCTGTTGTAGCACTTATTCTCAGATGTAACACCCTTTTTAACAAATTTATTAAATTTAATTAACTACCTCAAACCTAAGAGAATGTATGAGTAAAGAATAATAATAATAAAACATACATTCATCTACCAACCCAGCTTCAGAAAAACAATATGCTCAGCAGCTTTAAAGCTCCTTATGTGTCTACGTAACCTGTTTCTCCCCACTCCTACACTCCTCAATTTTGCATAAATCATTCTCTTCCTTCTCTTTATATCTTATTATATATATCTATACCAGTATCACCAGAAATGTATTGTTTAGTTTTGCTTGTGTGAGCCTTTATATAAAAGTAAAAATGCTGTATGGATTCTTATATGGCTGGCTCTTTTATGGTAAAGCATATGTTCTGTTATCATTCATATTTATGTGTACTCATTTTCATTCATTATGGTCTCATGTCTAAGTTTAAAAGGAGTGTTTTTAATTACTCAAATTTAACTATGAAGTTCAGTGTAGAATTTTACAGAACACCTTTATCAAGTGAAGAAAATTCACTTCTATTCCTAGCTTTCTATAAGTTTTAAATAAATTGAATTTTTCAAACATTTTCTGTATCTACTGAGATTATTATATAGTTTTTCTCTTTTAGTTTATTAATGAGGTAATTAATGTTGAACTAACATTACATTCCTGGAATAAATTCAACTTTGTCATAACGACCTTTCTATCTAGTGCTAAACAGTTTACTCACATTTTGTTTAGAATTTTTGCATCTATATTCATAAATTAGATTGGCATGTGAATTTCCTTCCTTATCTGACCAATGTAGTGTCATTTCATATTGGCGTCACTGATTTCATGTAATTAATTGGTGAGCTTTTTTTTTTTTTTTGCTATTCTCAAGACACTTTTATAATATGTAAATACATTTACATATTCCTGGAAGGGTTTGCAGTATTCTATCAAACTATCTGAGCCTGCTATTTGCTTTCAGTAAAAACTGTTAACCATTAATTCTATTTAATTATTTCATTCATACTGCCTATACTTGAATCAGTTTTGTTAATTTATATTTTCTTAATTTTTCCATTTCATCCAAATTTTCATTTTTATCAGTATAAATTTGTTCATAATAGTCTTTTAGTGTTTTAGTATTTCTAATATTTAGTATTTAGTCATAACTCTGTAGTTATGATTCCTTTTCTGACTTTCACTTACATGCTGTTTTTTGTCTGCTTTCAATATTTCCTAATGAATCTCAACAGCAGTTTGTCAATTTTATTGGTCTTTACAAAGAATACACTTTTGGCTTTGTTGATCTTCTCTACTCTATCTTTGTTAGTGATTTAATTAATTTCTATTCATATCTTTACTAACTTTTTTCCTTCTGGGTTTCTTATATTGTCTGTTTCAAGCTCCAAGTAAAAACTTAGCTCATTAACCTTCAGCTTTCTTCTTTCCTAATATAAGCATTTACAGGTGAGAAATTTTCTTCTATGAACTCCCTTTAGCTATATCTCTGATTTTATTATTATACATCATTATTTCTCAGTTATAATTAATTTTTACTTTCAGTTATAATTTATTCATTACTCAGGAGTTATACAGATGTGCTTTTCAAAAAAGGTTCCAAATAGTAGGATAATTTCACATATTTACCTAAATACATTTCTAGGTGGCCTGTATCATTCTAGTGCCTTGAAAATCATTGACTCAATTTGCAGTCCCTTTCTGTTAATTTTCCATGTCTCCTTGAAAAGTATGTGTCACAAACTCCTGGTGAATTTGTCCTCTTATCAGTAGATAGTAACTGTCATTAGCATTTTTACTAGTATGTAGTTATACCAGCTTTCTTCAGTTAGGTTTGTATGAATATCATTTTATCCTTTGACTTTCAGGCTTTCTTGATTCTTAAGTTTTAGATGTGCTTTTTATAAACTGCATATAGCTATATTTTGTTTTATATTCTAAGCTGTCAGTCATTTGTCTTTGGAGAGTTTAGGTTTTCTTTTTACATTTATTATGATTATAAGAATATTTGGATTTATTTTATTTTCTACTGTATGTATATCCTTCTTTTTCTACAGTGTTTTTTCCTCCATTTTTTTTTTCTTCTTTTGGACAAACTGGGTTTCTTATTTTCTCACTGCATTTCTCCTTTTCCATGTTTGGAAATTACAGTCTATGACTACACATTTTTAGTAGCTATTCTAGACATTCTAACACACTTATTAAAATTAATGCCTAATATGTCAATATTTTTATCCTTCCCCCAAAATATATAAAGACCCTAGAACATTTAACTATGATCCTATACATCTTAATTATACACTCTGTTTCCAGGCACATTCATTCTATGTTTTTAATTATACAAAGTACACATAGTTATTAATCATTTATAAAAAAGTAATATGTAAGCAGTAATAAACCCTTATGTTTACCGTTTCCTCTGCTTATAAATTATTGCATTTGTACCCTTATTATATAATGTTTTCTTTTTCTTTAATAATAATTTCCTCCGTGAAAAGTTGTAGACAATAAACTAGTCACGTTTGGGACTGGGTATAAATACATTTATCTTTTTCCTTGAAAAACAGCTGTATGATGTACTGAACTCAAGGTTAACAGTTATTTTCTCTCAGGATGATTTCACTATCTAGTAGCATTCATGTGTAAGAACTCAGCTATCATTGATAGGTAGCCAGTCATCATTCACAGGTTAACTCTTTTTCCCTATTTTAAAAATATTCTTCTGTTCTTTGGTTTTCCTCAGTTTCACTATGATAAATATAGGTGTAAATATAGGTTTCTTTAAATATACCTTGCCTGGGATTTACTAGGCTTCTTAACTGTAGAGAATGGTGAATTCCATCAGTTCTAGGAAATTCTCAGTATCTGTTTTGCACTTCTCTCTTCTGAATTTTATATAATAGTATTTTACAACTTGTCATGGCATATACCTTGACTACTTTTCAAAAAATATTTTTTACTTCTGTTTCTTTCTGTGGGAAACTCCAAGTAACCTCTTCGAATATCTTTCAGATCACCAATTTTCTAATCTAATCACCTGTTTTGCCTAACCTTTGAATTTTTCATCATTGTGTTTTTCATTTTACATAGCTCTGCCTGGTAATTTTGACAGTCTTTTGTTCCTTCAACATACTTATTAGGGAATAATGCATATTAAAAATGCTAATTTTTTCAGTATCTTAGAATTTCTATATCTACAGTGTTTACAGATCTGATTCTATAGTTTGTTCTTTCTATGAAGTTCTTAAGATGGCTTATTTGTGTGTCTCGTGAAAACCATCTTCCTTGGAACTGCATGAGAATTTTTTGAAAGCTGTTCATAAAGTGCAGAAAGAATCTGAGTTTCCTTCTGGCAGATCTCTGGAGGTACTGCCAGGATAAGACAATTTTAAATTAGATTTTTGGATGGGGTTTTAGAAGCTACACAGATAATATTAATGCTAACCCAAAGTCCAGATAACGACTGGCCTATGGCTAAAAAATTCCAACATGGATTCTGTTCCTTTTTCTGAGCTTCCCAGAGCCAAAGCTATGCTAATCAAGTTCTCCCAATACCTCCTGCTATTCAGGTTAGTGTTTTTTTCATTTATCCAATAAGGTGGTCAAATTTTAAAGATTCCTAGTGATATGTAAATGTACCTTATGTGACTTTCCAACTGGCAGGATGCAGAATTTATCTTTTGTTTTCAGTTCATAGTCTCAAAATTGAAGCTCCAGGCCATAATTGAAAAGCAGTTCCCCCACCCTCCAGCACAATGCTGGCGTTGGCTTATTAGTTTGGATTTTTTGTATCAGCCTCAAATAATTTCTGTAACTCAGTTATCAGATTATTTATCTATATAAAATATTTTCTTCATCTCTTTTAGTTGTTATAGTTCACTATATCTCTAGAAACCAAAGGATTTTTTAAATCATATTAATGTGCTTCTAGATACCAGTAATGTCTATTTCTCCTTTAGCTTCTAAATGCTAACCTGATTGACAGAGGTCCTGTTTTCTCCTTAAGGTGAAAATGTAAGAACATAAGGAGTATCTTCCCCAAAATTATTATCCTTAGTAAAAGACAGAGTACCTTGGAAGTAACAAGGAACCTTGACTAAGGCAGGACAGATGCTGAGAGAAGAGAATAAAATATATATATATATATATAATTTTTTTTTCTCTTTCTGCTGCCTTATCACAGAAAAGATTCTGAGCAGCATATCACTTAGATGTGCTTCTGGTGGTTTCCATCAATATAAATTCATGGCCTGATTAAAAGTTAAAGTAGAGCCATGTACTCCAAAATACATCCACTTTCAGTCAGAGGAAGGAGAAAAAAAACTAAGGTTAAGGAAAAAATGCTCTTTAAAATGATATGCCATATTCTTATATTTATTCATTCATGCATTCATTGATATTTACCTAGCACTTACTACATTTGGGGCATTATTCTAGGTGCTGGAAATACAACAGTAAACAAAGACTACATGAATGATGATACATGAATGACCAAAAAAAAGGTTTAAAAAAGTGTATATGATGGCTCTCTGAAAATAAGAAAATACTACATACGTATCATTTGTTATTCTTGTGTACCACAATTATGACAGCTGCTTTTCCCTCCTCACAGGAGAAAATATGTCTTAATGGACTTGGAATTTTCAAAGCAATTTTTACTGGCAAAGTTTCTTGCTTCATAACATTTTCAAAATTCTCTTAATCTAAAATTCGACACTTCTCAACTCTCATTCAGTCACAAATACAGAAGAAAAACTCTATAATTCACATTGGCCTTTCCAACGAATCAATTGATTTAGCCAGTATAGTGATCTAATTCAACTTCTATTTTCTCCACTCATAAATTTCAGGTCTCATACCCATACCCAGCCAAGGGCCAGAATGAAAAATTTAACAACAGCTACAGCATGGTTGTTGAGTAAGCACTCTGATACATTTCCACACTATAAACATTTAATGAGACTTGCTCCCAACAGAGTGTTTACAACATCAATTTACTTCATAGTATTATATTTGCAGGAGCAAAATAGAGCAAAGGTTATTTTGGGTCCTTTACCAATACAGCTTCCTGTAAATAATGAAAAGTGCAACCATTTAATTTACCAAATCATTAAAAAAGGTTAAATGCTCAATAAATTCTGCTTTATCTAGCTCAGACAGCCACAGCAGCGATTTGTAACTTGGATATAAAAAATATAGAAAACTTAAACATTTTTATACTAGTTTGCACATCCGTATTTTTGATTGGAACTAAATTTCAAAGGTTGTTCAGACAGTTTAGAATCCTCAATAGGATCTCAGAGAAATATCTTTTGGACCCCTTCCCACCTCATGCAGAAGAAGTGAGTGTGCCTTTCCTGAGAAAGAGAACACTCTATTGTCATGCTTATGCTGACTCCCATCAAAGTTACACACATACATACACGCACACACACAACACACACACACTTTCTCCTCCTCTCCAACCACTGCCATTTTGTGCCTGTAGCAGTCACTTTCAACTAAAGTGAGAAAAAAGAAGAGGTCTCAGATGGAGGAACAATTTGGAAATGTCTTCTGTAATCCTAAAATATAGAACACATTGTCTGAGATAAGCTGGAGCTCTTATGGGAGCATTCTTTGACAGAACTTTGTTTAGTACTGTGAAAAATTTGCTATACAGGTTGAGTGTTGCTAATCTAAAAATCTGAAATTCAAAATGCTCCAAAATCCAATACTTTTTGAATGGCAATGTGATGGCACAATGGGAAAATTCAGTACCTAACTTCAAATCTTTTGTCAGTTAAATCCTTATAAGTAGGTCACAGTTAAAACAGTCAAAACTTCATTTCAGGCACTAAATTATTTAAAATGTTGTGTAAAACTACCTTTGGGCTATGTGTATTGGATGTATATGAAATATAAATGAATTTCATGTTTCACATCAATCCCATTCCCAAGATAACTCACTAGGTATATGCAAATATTCCAAAATCCAAAAAATTCCAAAATCCAAACCACTTCTGGTCCCAAGCATTTCAGATAAGGAATATACAACCTGTCTGACCCTATCCACCTACTCCAGCAAATTTTAACATACTATACTTGACACTTCCCAAATACAGATGACAGATGGTCACCGACTTGACTTAGCAATGGTTCAACTTATAATTTTTTCTAGCTTTGTCATGGTGCAAAAATGACACATATTCAGTATCTATGTATAGTGTTGCAGGCCCCTAAAGGTCATACCCTTCCCAGGGTAGGGTAACCTGCATCCAGTGACTGAAAGAGACATACAGGCCTGGCCATTTCTGCCTGACAAGGAACACTCTGGAAGGCAATGCTCTCACCAGAGCTCCCTGCTGATTGGCCTAGGCTGTGTGGGTCTAGCTCTCAGGTAGACTTCTTCCATCCAGTCCTGCTCCCTCCCTCTTTCCTTCCCAAATGTAATATCTTGTTTTCCAAATTTCATTCTCTGTGTGATTCTGGAAAACCCAGCCCACAACACTAGCCATGACTCCTTCCTTTCTCTCACGTCCCACATGCAATCTGTAAAAATTCAGTTGATGCTATTTACAAAATTTAGCACTGATGTCCACTAACACCGCCCTAGTCAAAACTAAACCATGAGGTGGTTCATGTAAAGTGTACAAATGGAACCTGTGTTACTACAATAGCCTCTGGCCTAGTGTTTCAGTTCCTCCAATTGCTCTCCTTCAGTCGATGTTCCTTCACAAGTCTTAGCAGGTCACACCTTTGCTTACAACCTTATAGTGTATTCCCATGTAACTTGGCGTAAAAGCCAAAGTCCTTAAAGGCATACACAGTCCTCATTGGTTGGTTCTCTCACGTTAGCTCCTGCTACTCATCACCTTGCTCTCTCCACCCAGACATCCTGGTTTTTATGTTGTCACTTAAACACGGGGCACATACCTTCAAGCCTTTGCTCTAGATCTTCATCTGCCTGATTCCTGAACTCTTTCAAGGCCTTGGCAATACCTCACCTTCTCAATGTAACATACTATACAAGTCAGTTCTCTACAATGTTTATTGGTTTTATTTTTGTCTATAATAACCAGCTAAAATGTAAAAACTTGTCAATGGCAGTGATCAGATATGTCCCAAGCACATAAAACAGTAATGCCAATAAGTATTTCAGGACCAAATAAATCTTATGCTCGTAAGTTGATCTACATAAAACAACCTCACCATTTCAATCTAATTAACAATTCCACTTCAGATTCATTGGTTTCCTTGGCAGAGATGTACCAGAATAAGAGGTATACTAACAGAGTATTTTCCTGTTAATCAATTCTTTGAAAGACTCAAGGTGAAAGAGACTAATCTGGATTTTTTATTTTCTCATGCTCTAAACTCCAACATGTTGATCTTCTTCTGTTTTATTATTATTATTATTACTATTGTATTGGGACATCAAATCACACTTTAACTTTCTCCTGACTTACCTCCAGCTCATCAAGGGCACTTCCCAGGGTTGCTGCCTGAGGTTCTGGTAGGGCTGTCATATTCTGGATGCCTTGTGAAGCATTTGAAATTACATTGAGAGCATTCTGAATTTCTTCACAAACTGTGTCCTTGCTTGCTTTGAGGGAAGCAACATCAGAATGCTCCAAACAAGCTGAACAAATTGAATGCAAGAGGGGAGAGTTCTCCTTCAATGAGGCTCGAGCTCCTGCAATTTCATCCCTCTGGTTTGGAGATTTTAAGTCCTGAGAAGAAAAATGACAAGAGTGGCATCTTACAATGGGTTATGGAAGAAATACTTAAATAAAAAGCTTCATTTTTTAGTAAGTGTAAATGAAAAGATAATAGACACCAAGAAGTCGGCTCTAAGTTATAATCAAGGGCATCTATTATTTCTACATTCCTTCAGATTCTGTTAAAAATTCTACAGTATAAAAGATGACACAGTTAACAAGTAAAGGTCCCAATAGTGCAGATGTGTAAAGATCTACTATTCAGTCAAATCTTCTGTCAGTTAAATCCTTATAAGTAGCTAAAATACTCTGGCATTCGAATTATTAAGTGTATTATAAGAGCTTGAATTACAAGGATGCTGATTACCTCTTTCCACAGATGTTGATAATTACATTAACCTTTTCATTAAAATTAAACTAATTAAGAACAATTAAATGAAACCTCCCATCATTCAGCTATTTTTCTTTTGTTTTTCAGAAACACTGACAAATTAATCCCATATTATTTTTTCTTTGACATTTATTCAACAATTAGTTACTAAGCATTTAGCATATTCTAGCCCTTGTGCTAGACTCCAGTGTACAGATGTGAAAAATCCTACAAAGACCTTGTTTTTCTTTCTTTTAGGGGGAAAGGACCTATAGACAAATAATAAACTATATAAACAAATACACAAGATGATTTCAGGTGACAATAAATAAAGAAAACACAAAAGTGAGTATCATAGACACTGACTTGAAAGGAGAAACCTGCTTTAGGTTGAATGGTCAGAGAAGGTTTTCCTGCAGAGATGACAATTTGCAGTATATATAAAGGAACAGCATTACATTGGAGGGAAGAGAAGAAAGAGAATGTCCTATCTAGTTGGCAGGTGATCAGAACTAGCTCAACATACAAGGAAAAAATCTGGCAAGGGCTTAATCAAGTGATGAGGGTTAACATCATCAGTAATATCACATGGATATCATGTACCCCTTGACATACTGTGACAAGAAAAGTATGCCATTTCTGTGGTATTCTCTACAGAAACTCATAACTCCAGTCTAAGCATGAAAAAAGAAACAAACAAATGAAATTGGTGAACTTCCTAAATAATATCTGGGCAGTATTCCTCAAGACCATTAACATCATGAAAAACAGGAGATTGATTGACAAACTGTCACAGAACAGAGAAGTTTGGGCAGACATACCAAATGCAATGTGGTACTGAGGATTAGATCCTGGAACTGAAAAAGGGTTCATAAAAAATGGGTGAAACCCAAAAACCATTATTAATAGCTAATAGCAATTCAATGGTATCCATTTCTTCATAGTGGAAAATGTAAGATACAGTATTAACAATGGAGAAAACTGAAAAAAAAGATAAATGGGAACTCTCTGTACCACCTTTGCAACTTTTCTGTAAATCCAAAATTATTCCTAAATTAAAACTTCAGTTTAAAAAAAAAGCTAACTCAAGGGACATTTACAATAGTTTTTGTACTTCATATACAATATCTCATGTAATCTTCATAAAAACTCATGAGATGTCATTATTCCCATTTTAAAACTCAGAAAACTAAGGTTTCAAAAACGAAGTTTCTTAGCCAAATGGCAGAACTAGATGGTGGTATTTCTTGTATTGTAACCCAAATCAGTATAACGTATAAGCTCTTATCCTAAAAAATATGTGATATTCTTCCCTACATAGGAAAAATTTCTTATGTGCTACACAGAATGAGGACTTGTATTTGTATAATATCATGTAGCTTACAAAGTGCTTCTATATAGTGTCTTATTGATCATCACAATACTCTGAGGGAATGAGGCTGCTATTATTAGTCCCATTTTAACTAAACAGGTGTTTGGTGTAAAGAGATAGAAACTAGTAAAAGAATTGAGATCTAAATTTAACTCTACTGATTGCAAACGTTATGCTTTGTTCGCAAGGATCTGCTACTCTGGGAATTATATTGCCTGAGGTTAATAAATGCCTTGTGCTACTGTATTTTTAGTTCCTTCCCTTCTGAAAATAAAGGTTGTCTGCTACTTCACACAGACTTTGGAGAGATTAGCTTCATTACAAAATATAGGGAGGACAGTTAGAAGTAGCTGTCTACCCACTGTTCATACTCACTCATTACCCAAGAAAAGACATTCTGTGGTTTGCTTGGTTTGCTACAACTTCCCCCTCTGTATATATGGTCTGGGTTTTAGTTTCAGCTCTGTCATTAGCCCTATGAGATGGGTAAGTCATATCCGCGTTCAGTGTCTTTCTATCTGTAAAAATGGGATAATGATACTTCTGCCAACCTTCTCACAAGATTGAGTACATAGCACATCAGAAATGGAATATAAGTGGAAAATAGAACAAAAGTTATAGAAAGAATATGGAATTGATTTATTCCTTACATTTGTCAAACTGGATGTACTGTTTTTGTACTGTGATAATCTTACTGATTTTTGTATTTCCCACAATGTTACAAACTCCACCTGCAGTCATCAGTGTAACTTAGAGGATAAATCATTTAATATTTGGAAAGGATGTTTAGCTCCTCAGATGAATAATAATTAAAAGTATAAATATTCAGAAAGAGCTAAAGCAAATTCTCTAACATTATTGTATAATCACAACTTAATACATAATTTCCTCTGAAGTGACCTATACATTATGCTTCTTTATTTAGAATGACAGTGTCAAAATTTAGGTTGTTTCTGAAAGGTAAAAAACTTGAACATAGATTATAACTAAGAAGGCTAAAATTAAAATTATTTCTTTTGCTCTGATGGTGGCAGTGTATAATCTGATGGTAAATTGTGGTAACTTTAATGCGTGGGGACTTTGAAATGTTAAAAATACAAATGTATTTTGACTTTGGAGCCTATGCTTTTTCATCTCTGCCCAAGGCAATTACAGAATCCATAATGAGCCCAAATAGCAAATCCTTTAAACCTGCAAAAAAGGACTAGATCAGTGAGCATAACAAAAGTAACATTACAGCAGTGGACAGGAGAAAAGGGGCAGGTTGCAGAGTTTATGTAAGGAAAATTTACAAGGCATGACCATTTCTCCCAAAGAATATCATGTATGATAAATTTAATGTAGTAAATAGGCATATAGATGAAAGAGAAATTAGTGACTGTCACCTCCTAAACGTATGTGTGGTAGTGGTGTTCGTGGTTGTTTTAACTGATGATACTGTAGGTTCAAAGGTTCATAGGTTCTTCATTTATCCTAAAATTTTACACCAGGTCAATATAGGAATTAAACAGTAAAGTTAATCAGGGATTTCTTTGGATGGAGAAGTATAAAGAAATCAGCTCCTCAAGGATTGATACTTATTTAAAATCTTTTTTTAAATGCTCCAGAAGAAAGCTCACAGGAGATTTCCAAGTTAAGAAGACATTAAATGTTTCCAGCTGACGAAGAAACACACAGATGGGATTTAAAAAGACCTTACAAGTCTGTGCAAGTGGGTAGAGAAGTAACATGTGAGTTTTAACCCTGGCAAGAGAACAAAATATATTTAGGAATATTATTTTAAAAAATAAAAATGGAGGACTTTAAACTGTCAGTTAATTAATTCAACCATTTGTTCAACCTCTACTATGTTGAGCCTCTCCTGTGCGGATCCTCAACGTTCCATCAATGCAGTGTGCTAAATGTTGGAAGTGCAAAGATAAAGATCAGGAGTGAAGACAAATAAACACATTTATATTGGAACTAAAATAGAGTTACTGACAGCACAGAGGACAGTTTCTCAGCCTGAAAATTTATCAGAGAAGGTGAATCTTTTTTCCAGCTTTACTGAGGTATAATTAACAAAAAATGTATATATTCAAGGTGTACAACATGATGCTTTCATATACCTATACATATACATTGTGTAATGATTACTACACTCAAATTAATTAATATATCCATCCACACTGTTGCCCCTTGCCTTTATGTGTATGTGCTGTGAGAACACGTAAGATCTACTCTCTTAGCAAATTTCAGCTAAGCAATACAGTATTATTAACTAACTTCACCATGCTGTGAGTTAGGTCCCCAGAACTTATTCATCTTATAATTGGAAGTGTATACCCTTTGACCAACATGTCCCCATTCTTCTCACACACCAACCCCTGGCAACCATGGTAAAACTGCTTCTATGAGTTTGACTTGTTTACATTCCACATATAAATACCATCATACAATACTTATCTTTGTATGTCTGGCTTATTTGGCTTAGCAAAACGTCCTTCAGTTTCAACCAGGTTGTCATAAGTGGTGAGATTTCAGAGAAGGTGAATCTTAAACAGTTAAGTAGAAGTTATCCCTATGAAGAAGGACCCACAGACCCTTTGAAGGAAGCAGACTGCTCCTGCAGGATCTGGGAGACACCCCAAATACTGTGAGTGCCCCAACTGCAGAAGTGGGAAAGGGAGAGCCTCCTTCTCTGAACACATGCTGCCACTGGAGAAACTGAAGGTCAGTTTGCAGGTGAATTTTCCAACCTTACCTAGGGCAGAGTCAATTCAGAGAGCCAAGCCAAGCAAAATACAAGGGTAGAGAAAGCAGCAAAAAGTCCCCTGGCACTTGCCAGGTCCCTGATCAGGCCATTCCTGCATGGCAACACAAGGATCCATTGGGAGGGCAGCCAAAGGAGTGGGGCCAGCGAGGTGGTGGCCAGGGAAGCACCACAGGGAGAAGGAAATTTCCAGCCGAACTTTGTAACCATTTAAACAAGGGGAGAAGCCTCCTGACCAGAACTTGAGGGAGAGTACGAATCCAGTGTGCAGACTCCACAGGCAGAAGAAGAAGCAGGCCCTTTTCTTTTGAAGGTGGGAGGCAGGTAGCCTGGGGCAAGTTCTCAAGCCCGGCTTGCCCACCAACTGGAAACAGACTCAGGGCTGTTGAGGGGCACAGTGGGAGTGAGATCAGCCTTCAGTTTGCATAGGAGCTGGGTGAGACCTGTGACGGCCAGCTTTCCCCCAATTCCCTGACAACTGGGATGACTCAGCAGAGGCAGCCATAATCCTCTTAGGTGCACAATTCCACTGACCTGGGAATCTTACCCCCATCCCCCACAGTAGCTGCAGCAAGACCCACCCAAGGAGAATCTAAGCTCAGATATGCCTAGCTCTGTCCCTATTTGATGGTCCTTCCCTACCCACCCTGGTAGTTGAAGACAAAGGGCATATAATCTTGGGGGTTCTAGGGCCCCACCCACTGCCAGTTCCTCTCCATACTACCACAGCTTATGCTATCTGGAAAGCACCACCTCCCAGCAGGTGGCCAACTAACAAAAAAAACAGAGCATTAAACCACCAAAGCTAAGAACCCTTACGGAGTCCACTGCACACCCCTGACACTTCCACCAGAATAGGCACTGGTATCCACAGCTGAGAGATCCATATATGGTTCCTATCACAGGACTCTGTGTAGACAACCCCTACTACCAGACCAGACCAAGGTAGACTTGCTGGGTAGCTAGACCCAAAAGAGGGATAACAATCACTGCAGTTCGGCTCACAGGAAGCCACATTCATAGGGAAAGGGCCAGAGTACTACATTAAGGGAACACCCCGTGGGACAAAAGAATCTGAAAAACAGCCTTCAGCCCTAAATCTTCCCTCTAACAGAGCCTACCCAAATGAGAAAAAAACAGGAAAAAAAAAGTCTGGTAATATGACAAAACAAGGCTCTTTAACACCCCCAAAAAGCATACTAGTTCACCAGCAATGAAGCCAAACCAGGAAGAAATCCCTGATTTAGCTGAAAAAGAATTCAGCAGATTCATTATTAAGCTAATCTGGGAGGCACCAGAGAAAGATGAAACCTAATGCTAGGAAATCCAAAAAACAATACAAGAAGTGAAAGGAGAAATATTCAAGGAAATAGATAGCTGAAAGAAAAAAACAATCACAAATTCAGGAAACACTGGACATACTTACAGAAATGCAAAATTCTCTGGAAAGTCTCAGCAATGAAATTGAACAAGTAGAAGAAAGAAATTCAGAGCTGAAAGACAAGGCCTTTCAAATTAACCCAATCGAACAAAGACAAAGAAAAAAAGTAAGAAAATATGAACAAAGCCTCCAAGAAGTCGGATTATGTTAAATGACCAAACCTAAGAATAATATGTGTTCCTGTGGAAGCAGAGAATCCTAAAAGCTAGGAAAACATATTTGGGGAATATTCAACTTCCCTGGCCCTGCTAGAGACCTAGACACCCAAATACAAGAAGCACAGAGAACACCTGGGAAATCCATCACAACGAGATCATTGCCTAGACACAATGTCATCAGGTTATCCAAAGTTAATGAAGGAAAGAATCTTAAGAGCTGTGAACCAGAAGCACCAGGTAACCTATAAAGAAAACCTATCAGATTAAGAGCAGATTTCTCAGCAGAAACCCTACAAGCAAGAAGCAACTAGGTCCCTATCTTCAGCCTCCTCAGACAAAACAATTATCAGCCAAGAATTTTGTGTTCAGCAAAACTAAGCATCATATATGAAGGAAAGATACAGTCTTTTTAAGACAAACAAATACTGAGAGAATTCGCCATTAGCAAGCCATCACTATAAGAACTGCTAAAAGGAGCTCTGATCTTGAAACAAATCCTAGAAATACATCAAAACAGGACCTCTTTAAAGCATAAATCACACAGGACCTATAAAACAAAAATACAAGTTAAAAAGCAAAAACAAACAAAAACCAAAGTACATAGGCAACAAATAGCATGATGAATGCAATGGTACCTCACATCTCAATACTAACATTGAATATAAATGGCCTAAATGCTCCATATTTAGGAAGCAGCAGAGAGTTGGTGAGTTCTCCACAGAACCGCAGAAAGCGTAAGAACACACCAACCATCTGCTACCTTTAGAAGACTCACCTAACACATGAGTCACATAAACTTAAAGTAAAGGGGTGGAAAAAGGCATTTCATGTAAATGGGCACCAAAAGCAAGCAAGGGTAGCTATTCTTATAGCAGACAAAATAAACTTTAAAGCAACAGCAGCTAAAAGAAACAAAGAGGGACATTATATAATGGTAAAAGGCCTTGTCCAACAGGAAAATATCACAATCCTAAACACATATGCAGCTAAAACTGGAGCTCCCAAGTTTATAAAACAATTACTAATATACCTAAGCACTGAGACAGACAGCAACACAATAATAGTGGGGGACTTCAATACTCTGCTGACAGTATAGACAAGTAAAAAAGACAGAACGTCAATAAAGGAACAAGACAGAAAGTCAATAAAGGAACAATTGATGTAAACTATACCTTGGAACAAATGAACTTAAGAGATATATACAGAACATTTCATCCAAGAACCACAAAATACACATTTTATTCAACAGCACATGGAAATTTCTCCAAGATGATAAGCCATAAAATGAGCCTCAATAAATTTAAGAAAATTCAAATTTTATCAAGAACTCTCTCAGACCACAGTTGAACAACACTGGAAATCAACTCCAAAAGGACCTCCAAAACCATGCAAATACATGGAAATTAAATAACCTGTTCCTGAATGAGCATTGGTTCAAAAATGAAATCAAGATGAAGACGTAAAAATTCTTCAAACTGAACAATAATAGTGACATAATTTATCAAAACCTCTGGGATTTGGCAAAGGTGGTGCTAAAAGAAAAGCTCATAGCCCTAAATGCCTATATCAAAAAGACTGAAAGAGCATGAACTGATGCTCAACAATCATGCCTCAAGGAATTAGAGAAACAAGAACAAATCAAACTCAAACCCAGCAGAACTAAATGTAATTGAAACAAAAAATACAAAAGATAAACGAAACAAAGAGTTGGTTATTTGAAAACATAAGTAAAATTGATTAGCAAGACTAACCAAGTAAAGAAGAGAGAAAATCCAAATAATCTCATTAAGAAACAGGAGATATTACAACTGATACCACTGAAATACAAAGATCATTCAAGGCTACTATGAACACCTTTCTGCACATAACTAGAAACCTAGAAGAGATAGATAAATTCCTGGAAACATACAGCCCTCCTAGCTTAAATCAGGAAGAATTAGATACCCTGAACAGACCAATAACAAGCAATGAGATTGAAACAGTAATTAATAAATTACCAACAAAAAAATTTCATGACTTCACGGCAGAATTCACAGCAGAATTCTACCAGACATTCAAAGAGGAATTGGTACCAGTCCTTTTGACACTATTCCAGAAGATAGAGAAAGAAGGAACCATCCCTAATTCATTTCATGAAGCTGGCATCACACTAATACCAAAACCAGGAAAGGACATAAACAAAAAAAAAAAAATTACGCATTGATATCCTTGATGAACATAGATCCTAAAATCCTTAACAAAATACTAGCTAACCAAATCCAACAACATATCAAAAAGATAATCCACCATGATCAAGTGCGTTTCATACCAGAGATGCAGGGATGTTTTAACATATGCAAGTCAACAAATGATACACCATATAAACAAAAATCATATGATCATCTTAATAGATGAAGAAAAAGCATTTGACAAAATCCAGGATAACTTTATGATTAATACTCTCAGGAAAATCGGCATACAAGGAACATATCTCAATGTAATAAAAGCCATCTATGAAAAACCCACAGCCAACATTATACTGAATGGAGGAAAGTTGAAAGCATTCTCTGAGAACTGGTACAAAAAAAGGATGCCTACTCTCACCACTCCTCTGCAACATAGTACTGGAAGTCCTAGCCAGAGCAATTAGACAAGAGAAAGAAAGAAAGGGCATCCAAATCAGTAAAGAGGAAGTCAAACTGTCACTATTTGCTGATGATATGATCATTTACCTTGAAACCCTAAAGACTCCTCCAGAAAGCTCCTGGAACTAAAAGAATTCAGCAAAGTTTACGGATACAAGATTAACATGCAAGTCAGTAGCTCTTCTATACACCAACAGTGACGAAGTGGAGAATCAAATCAAGAACTCAACCCCTTTTACAATAACTGCAAAAATAATATAAAATAAAATAAAATACTTAGGAGCATAGGTAACAAAGGAGTTGTGTAAGCAAAACTACAAAAAAACTGCTGAAAGAAATCACAGATGAAACAAACAAACGGAAACACATCCTATGCTCGTGGATGGGTAGAACTGATATAGTGCAAATGATCACACTGCCAAAAGAAATCAATAAATTTAATGCAATCCCTATCAAAATACCACCATCATTCTTCACAGAATTAGAAAAAAACAATTCTAAAATTCATATGGAACCAAAACAGAGCCCGCATAGCCAAAGCAAGACTAAGCACAAAGAACAAATCTGGAGGCATTGCACTACCTGGTTTCAAATTGTAAGGCCATAGACATGAAAACAGCATGATACTGGCATAAAAATAGGCATATAGACCAATCGAAGAGGATAGAGAACCCAGAAATAAACCCAAATACTTAGAGCCAACTGATCTTTGACAAAGCAAACAAAAACATAAAGTGGGGAAAGGACACCCTTTTCAACAAATGGTGCTGAAATAATTGGCTAGCCACATGTAGGAGAATGAAACTGGACCCTCATCTCACCTTATTAAAAAAAAAAAGCAATTCAAGATGAATTAAGGACTTAAATCTAAGACCTGAAACTAAAAATTCTAGAAGATAACGTTGGAAGACCCCTTCTAGATATTGGCTTAGGCAAGGATTTCACGACCAAGAACCCAAAATAAAATGCAATAAAAACAAAGATAAATAGTTGGGACTTTTTAAACTAAAAAGCTTTTACATGGCAAAAGGAACAGTCAGAAGAGTAAACAGACAACCCACAGAATGGAAGAAAATCTTCACAATCTGTAACCTAACAAAGGACTAATATCTAGAATCTACAATGAACTCAAATCCGTAAAACATAAACATTTCCATCAAAAAGTGGCTAAGAATATGAATAGACAATTCTCAGAAGAAGATATACAAATGGCCAACAAACATGATAAAATACTCAACATCACTAATGATCAGGGAAATGCAAATCAAAAACACAAGGTGATACCACTTTACTCCTGCAAGAATGGCCATAAGCAAAAAATCAAAACACAGTAGATATTGGTGTAGATTTGGTATGTGTGGGAATCTAAACTAGTACAGCCACTACAGAAAACATTATGGAGATTCCTTAAAGAACTAAAGGTAGAACTACCAGTTGATCCAGCAATCCCTCTAGTATCTACCCAGATGAAAAGAAGTCATTAGACGAAAAAGATACTTGCACACATATATTTACAGCAGGACAATTCACAATTGCAAAATCATGAAAACAACCCAAATGCCTATCAATCAACAAGCAGATAAAGAAACTCTGTTTCTTTCTCTCTCTCTCTCTCTCTCTCTCTCTCTCTCTCTCTCTGTGTGTGTGTGTGTGTGTGTGTGTATTTTTATGGCTGAGTAGCATTCCATATGTATATGATGGAATGCTACTCAGCCATAAAAAGGAATAAATTAACAGCATTTGCAGTGACCTAGATGAGCTTGGACACTGTTATTCTAAGTGAAGTAACTCAGGAATAACAAACCAAACATCGTATGTTCTCATTGACATGCAGAGCTAAGATATGAGGATGCAAAGGCATAAGAATGATACAATGGACTTTGGGGACTTGGGGGGAAAGTGTGGGAGGGGGTCAAGGGATAAAAGACTATAAATATGGTGCAGTGTATACTGCTCAGATGATAGGTGACCGAAATCTCACAAGTCACACTAAAGAACTTATGTAACCAGCCAGGCAAGGTGGCTCATGCCTGTAATCACAGCACTTTGGGAGGCCGAGGTGGGTGGATCACGAGGTGAAGAGATCGAGACCATCCTGGCCAACATGGTGAAACCCCATCTCTACTAGAAAATACAAAAATTAGCTGGGCGTGGTGGCTCACGCCTGTAGTCCCAGCTACTCGGAAGGCTGAGACAGGAGAATTGTTTGAACCCAGGAGGCAGAGGTTGCAGTGAGCTGAGATTGCACCACTGCACTCCAGCCTAGTGACAGAGAGAGACTCCATCTTAAAAAAAAAAAAAAGAACTTATGTAACCAAATAGGGCATGTTCCCCAGTAACTTATGGAAGATTTAAAAAATAAAATAAAAATAAAGAAATTCAAACATTGCCTAAGTGAAATAGAAAGAAAAAAACTGAAGTCATCCCCATGAGCAATGCAAAAAAACCAGCATGTGGAATGACCTGAAACATGAAGAGGCAAGGAATGTGCAGGTCACTGCAGGTGATGTGACAAATACAGGAAACCTAAGCACGAATGGTGATGAATCCAGCAGGAAAGGTAGGCAAGAGACATTTCACATGCTCTGCTAAAGAACTCTGAAAGCAACAAGCTCAGATGTGTATTTATAAAGATAGCTCTGGCAGTGGGTTTTTGAGTGAATTGGAGGGAATGAAATTGCAGTCAAGGAGACCAGGCAATAATCCAGGTTTGGGCAAGAGAAAATGAGCGCCTGAACACTAGTGCTAGGCTATAGTGGGATGGATCCAGGAAATTTTTAGTGGGTATAAATGGTAGGATTTTCATATATCTAGATAGGAGTAGGGAAAAGAAGGTATTTGGAAGCATCTAGAGAATTGTTTCAGCAATCATGTCAGTAGCGATGCATTCACCACAACAAGAATACAGAGAGAGGAGAGTGCTTGGAAGAAAAAGGTGAAGTACATTTTGTCATCTACTAAATGTAACATATCAGCACAAGATTCAAATGAAAATACAATACACGTGAATCTAGAATTCAGAGGGGAGTCTGGGCCAGAAATAGAGATACATCAAACAGCAGCTCACAGCTGAAAGCTAAAGCCACAGGACCTGCACCCAGCATAAATATTACAATAAGAAGAAAAATCTCAGAGTCATCATAAATTGTTCCTTGAGGATATCAACCCACTAATTTTATGTGCTAGCCCAAAAGGACAAATACATAATTATATTAGCAAGAAAGGTATCAGAAAACAGTAAACTCTAAAAAAACATTTTTCAATTAAAAATATTTTTAAATAAGCCAAAAAAAAAAAAACAACATGCATACTATAGAGTTTAGAATCTAAACTACTATGGGTAATCATGGTCATCATACCTTAAGATAACAGAAGATTTTTCTTTAAAACAATTTTGAACAGAATGACTTCTGTTTCTGGGAAGCTTAAAAATATGAGGTCTGTTCACCTTGCAAAGGGAAAATTTATATTGGAAAACACATGATAAAAAAATCTAGAAATCATGAATGAACTTGATACCTTCTTAATGGGCGTCTTTACTAAATCTGGAGATACTAGGTCATAGAAGTAGCTTTTTAGATTTGAGTAAAATAAATTATATCTGTTCACACGTCTGTCTCCACTACTTCCTTATAATTCTCTTGAACGCAAATACGATGGCTTCTTATTTTATATCTCATTATCTAGTATCATGTAGCACATATTAGGAGTTTAATACATTTTCGTTAAGGAAACAAAAAGACAAATGAATAAAAACTAAGCCAGAGGAAGTTAATATGCTCAAAAGGGGATAGAAACTCCAGATATAATTACTCCAAGAAATAAAACATGTGGAAAATTCACTTTAATCCAGAGAGTTTGAATACATTTACACATGGCAAGTCCACAGAAAGCTGAAGACCAAAATTAACTGTACCTGTCTTCACGTTAAATGTTAGTGAAGCCATTGGTACAACTATTTTATAAAACAGTTTGATAGTATTTACTGAAGCTGAGCATATGCATGCCGTTACCCAGCTCTTTCATTTCTAGGAGAGCAACCACACATATAGAAATATGTTCCTCTGTCTATCTAAAGACACAGGCAAAAATGTTCCGTACCAGCACTGCCTGCAATAGTGCCAACCGGGGCACAACCCAGAGTAATGAAAATGAACAAAACACAGCTACAAGCAACAACATGAAATATGACACACATACACAAAAAAGACATAAAAGAGTATATATCGTTTAATTCCATTTATGTGAAGTTCATACTCAGGCAAAAGTAACCTATCATTTTAATAATCGGAATAGTCGTTCTTCTTTAGGGGGTGATTAGAGACTAGAAAGGGAGGAGGACTCGTTTGGATTCTGGTTTCTACTCCTTGTCCTGGGTGCTAGTTACACCGATGTGTTTAGTTTGGAAAAATTCATTGAACTGTTCATTTTACGCTGTGCATTTTTCTGAATGTATGTTATACTTTAATTTTTTAAAAGTTCACATAAAATCAAGGAAATGAAAAACAAAAAGTAAAGCCAATATCCACAATGTGAGCCTTCTTTTGGCAAAAGACACTGGTATAAACTAGCTACGGACTGGCTATGGTGTCATATTACCCAAGACACTAAGGAAAGAATGAGAAAATTAGATATTCTGTCCATCTGTAAGAATCCTGTATCCACTTTGAGGGCGAATATTTTAAAAATAAATAAATAAATAAATGTTTGAAATACAAGAATAAGGAGAGAAAGCTCCTGCAGCCTGGCTATCAGAAAAAGCAATCCTGAGAGATTTTCACAGCAATTGATTCCATGAACCCTTAGATAAACCTGCATTTCTGAAAATCAAAGAAAACTTCCTTACGAAGCTACATTCCTGCCCACATGGAATAGCTCAGCATATACTCTGTTCAACAAAGCAGAACTCCATGCAAATTACTGAGTTTCTCTTCCAGGCGTTTAAATGAGGTTTCTGAAGCTGACAAAACCACTCTGGTAAGGGAAGGAAAGACAGCTTATAAAGAGAGGTTTTGCTTTTTGAGATTAAGGTGTGCAGCAGAAAAGCCCATGTACACTTTGCTATTTGGATTCCATTGTGGGTTGGCTTCTATCTCCAGTCTTCTCTCTGCCAAGAAGCTGCATATCAATTGCTTCACTGGTCATTGGGCAGCTTCATGTTCTATTAGGAAACAAAATAACACAAACACCTGCTAATTTAATGTTTTTTGCCAACCTAAATTAGAAAATGGAAACTTAGTGTTAACTGAGCTGAAGGATATAAGATGGTGAAACAACAGGAGGCTTCAGGTAAAAGAAAGTTTTGAGAGAAAAAAATAAAGATTAAAAAAATGCAAGATTTTACAATAAAAGCATCATTAAGCCGCAGAGAGAGGCCTTTGCTGCTTTTCCATCCTTAGTTCCCATTTTTCATTTCATAGCAATAGGACAGATTCAATAAAAGAGAAAATAAAAGAATTCTTCAAATTCAAATAGGAAACTGAGAAACCATAATAACAATATTAAGATATCTCCCAAGGTGTGCATTCTGGGCCATTAATAAATACCTTGGGTAACTGAAACACACCAAGGTGAATATTAATAAGTCCGAAGAAACGTCTAAGAAAAACATGATAACTTAATTCTAATGCAGACTACTGTGTCAGTCAAGAAAATGTAGGGGTGGGTATGGGTGTGTATGTGTGTAAAGCTCAAAAATGCACTATGTTCATTTCCTATTCATCTGAAGCAAATACAATACGTATTATATTTGTCTATTGTTTGCCTAGAATTTATATCTCAAAATAAATTCTATCTGAAGCTATCTGCCATATGATCAAAAAGTAAAAGGGAGTTGCGATCCAAGATGGCCGTTTAGGAACAGCTCAGGATTGCAGCTCCCAGTGAAAGCACAGAGGGTGAGTGGACGCCGCATTTTTATTGCCCACAGACTAGGCAATTCCCAGGCAGAGGAGCTCCACAGGTCACCAGCGCAGCTGTTTCGGCCAGCGCAGCTGTGCCGGCCAGCGCCGCTGCTTTGCCCCGCGCAGCTGCTTTGTCGGCGCCCCGGAGCAGCAGTTCTCCGTACAGAATACACCGGTCCGGGTGCCCTTTTGGCTGGCGATTGGAGCCACAGGAAGTCGCCCATTCATCTGTTTAAAAAGGGGACTGAGCAGGGAACCAGGACGGTAGATTCCAGGGCAAAAAGAAAAAAAAAAAAAAAAAAAAAAAAAGCGCCACAAGCCCCAGTGCCGCTGTTTAAGCCAGCGCAGTGAGTGGCCGCAGGGGAAAACAAATAGACCCTGGTGCCTCTTCAACAGGCGACTGGAACACCAACTTAAAAAAGGCTCTGAGGCAGGGAGCCAGGCGATCAGGCTCGGCTGGTCCCACCCCCGACAAAAGAATAGCAACCAGAAACTCTGGATTGAGACTTTCACAGCAAGCACAGCTGAACCCGGGACAGTCCAGCTCTGTGGGGGAGGGACATCCGCCATTACCGAGGCAGCCCGCCAGGACGGAGGTAGTTGGCCAATGCTGAGGCAGCCCGCCGTTGCCAAGGCAACCTGCCATTGCTGACGCAGCCCGCCATTGCCAAGGCAACCCACCACAGCAGAGAGACTCCGCCTCAACAGAGGCGGGCCACCATCGCCAAAGCAGTTCTAACTACAGCCATATAAACAGGACTGCAGGGAAGTTCACTCGGCAGCAGGGCGGAGCCCACAGCAGCTCAGCAAAGCCTATACAGGCCGACAGTGACTAGGCTGCCTCCTTGCTGGGCAGGGCAGGTCTGAAGGGAAAAAAAAAAAAAAAAAAAGAAGGCAGCAGCATAACGGAAACTCATAAATAAAGCCCTAAATCCCTGGGACAGAGCACCTGGGACAAAAAGCAGTTTATGAGTTCTGCTGCAGCAGACCTAAACGTACCTGCTCAGCACCTCTGAATGAACAACACAGCTCACAGCTCACCATTTGAGCTCCTATAAGGAAGAGAGCATCTCCTCAAGCAGCTCCCTGACCCCTATATATCCAAAGAGACACCTCATAAAGGAGACATCAGATTGACACTAGGCGGGTATCCTTCTGGGACAAAGATAGCAGAAGAAGAAAACTGGTAACAACCCTTACTGTTCAGCAGCTGCTGCAGGTGAACCCCAGGCAAGCAGGGCCTGGAGTGAACCTAAGCAGACCTACAGCAGAGGGGCCAGACTGTCAGAAGGAAAACCAAGAAACAGAAATAACCTCATCATCAACAAACAGAACGTCAATCTGAAAGATTTGAGACCCAATCTGAAAGCCAGCAACTACAAAGTCGACAGGTGGATAAATCCTTAAAGATGGGAAGAAACCAGCGCAAAAAGGATGAAAACACCCGAAACCAGAACACCTCTCCTCCTAAAAGGGATCACAACTCCTCACCAGCAAGGGAACAAGGTTGGAGGGAGAACGGGTGTGATGGAATGACAGAATCAGACTTCAGAAGGTGGGTAGTAAGAAACTTCTGTGAACTTAAAGAACATGTTCTAACCAAATGCAAAGAAACTAAGAACTTTGAAAAAAGATTTGATGAAATGCTAACGAGAATGGACAAAATAGAAAGGAATATAAGTGAATTGATGGAGCTGAAAAACGCAACACGAGAACGTCGCGAAGCATGCACAAGTATCAACAGCCGAATTGACCAAGCAGAAGAAAGGATATCAGAGGTCGAAGATCAACTCAATGAAATAAAATGGGAAGGCAAGACTGGAGAAAAAAGGGTAAAAAGGAATGAACAAAGTCTCCAAGAAATGTGGGAATATGTGAAAAGACCTAATCTACGTTTGATAGGCGTACCCGAATGCAACAAAGAGAATGAATCCAAGCTGGAAAATACTCTTCAGGATATTATCCAGGAAAACTTCCCCAGCCTGGCAAAGCAGGCAAACATTCAAGTCCAGGAAATACAGAGAACACCACAAAGATATTCGTCAAGAAGAGTAACACCAAGGCACATAATCGTCAGATTCACCAGGGTTGAAATGAAGGAGAAAATACTAAGGGCAGCCAGAGAGAATGGTCGGGTTACCCAAAAAGGGAAGCCCATCAGACTCACAGCAGATCTCTCAGCAGAAACCCTACAAGCCAGAAGAGAGTGGGGGCCAATATTCAACATCCTTAAAGAAAAGAACTTTCAACCCAGAATCTCCTATCCAGCCAAACTAAGCTTCATAAGTGAAGGAAAAATAAAATCCTTTGGGAACATACAAGTACACAGAGATTTCGTCACCACCAGGCCAGCTCTACGAGAGCTCCTGAAAGAGGCTCTACACATATAAAGGAACAATAAGTACCAGCTCAACTAAAGGGCAAAACACCCAGCTAACACCAAAATGGCAGTATCAAATTCGCACATAACAATATTAACCCTAAATGTAAATGGACTAAATGCCCCAATCAAAAGACACAGACTGGCAAATTGGACCAAAACCCAAAACCCATCGGTGTCCTGTATCCAGGAAACCCATCTCACATGCAAGGATACACAAAGGCTCAAAATAAAGGGATGGAGGAAGATTTACCAAGCAAATGGAGAGCAAAAAAAAACAGGAGTTGCAATTCTCATCTCTGATTAATTAGACTTTAAAGCAACAAAGATCATAAGAGAAAAAAGGGACATTACATAATAGTAAAAGGATCAATGCAACAAGAAGAGCTAACGATCCTAAATATATACGCACCCAATACAGGAGCACCCAGATACATAAGGCAAGTTCTTAATGACTTACAAAGAGACTTAGACTCTCACACAATAATAGTGGGAGACTTTAACACCCCATTGTCATTATTAGACAGATCAACCAGACAGAAAATTAACAAGGATATCCAGGACTTGAACTCAGACCTGGACCAAGCCAACCTAATAGGCATTTACAGAACTCTCCACCCCAAATCCACAGAATATACATTCTTCTCAGCACCACATCACACCTACTCTAAAATTGACCACATAATTGGGAGTAAATCACTCCTCAGCAAATGCAAAAGAATGGAAATCATAACAAACAGTCTCTCAGACCACAGTGCAATCAAGTTAGAACTCAGAATTCAAAAACTAACCCAGAACCGCACAGCTTTATGGAAACTGAACAACTTGCTCTTGAATGTTGACTGGATAAACAATGAAATGAAGACAGAAATAAAGATGTTCTTCGAAACCAACGAGAATGAAGACACAACATACCAGAATCTCTAGGACACATTTAAAGCAGTCTCCAGAGGAAAATATATAGCAATAAGTGCCCACACAAGAAGCAAGGAGAGATCAAAAATTGACACCCTATTGTCAAAATTGAAAGAGCTAGAGGAGCAAGATCAAAAAACCTCAAAGTCTAGCAGAAGACAAGAAATAGCTAAGAGCAGAGCAGAACTGAAGGAGATAGAGACACAAAAAACCCTTCGAAAAATCAATAAATCCAGGAACTGGTTTTTTGAAAAGATCAACAAAATAGACCACTAGCCAGATTAATAAAAAAGAAAAGAGAGAATAATCAAATTGATGCAATAAAAAACGATAATGGGGATATCACCATAGATTCCACAGAAATTCAAACCATCATCAGAGATTATTACAAAGAACTCTATGCACACAAACTAATAAACCTGGAAGAAATGGATAAATTCCTGGACACTTGCCTCCTCCCAAGCCTAAACCAGGAAGAAGCCGAAACCCTGAACAGACCCTTAACAAGGTCTGAAGTTGAGGCAGCAATTAAGAGCCTACCACCCAAAAAAAGCCCAGGTCCAGACGAGTTCACAGCCCAATTCTACCAGACATACAAAGAGGAGCTGGTACCATTCCTTCTGAAACTATTCCAAACAATACAAAAAGACGGAATTATTCCCAAATCATTTTATGAGACCAACATCATCCTGATTCCAAAACCTGGCAGAGACTCAACAAGAAAAGAAAACTTCAGGCCAATATCCATGATGAACATAGATGCAAAAATCTTCAATAAAATACTGACAAGCCGATTGCAACAGCACATCAAAAAGCTTATCCACCATGATCAAGTAGGCTTCATCCCGGGGATGCAAGGCTGGTTCAACATACGCAAGTCTATAAACGTAATTCACCACATAAACAGAACCAAAGACAAAAACCACATGATTATCTCAATTGATGCAGAGAAGGCCTTTGACAAAATTCAACAGCCCTTTATGCTAAAAACCCTCAATAAGCTAGGTATCAATGGAACGTATCTCAAAATAATAAAAGCTATTTATGACAAACCAACAGGCAATATCATACTGAATGGGAAAAAACTGGAGGCACTCCCCTTGAAATGTGGCACCAGACAAGGATGCCCTCTCTCACCACTGCTATTCAATATAGTATTAGAAGTTCTAGCCAGAGCAATCAGGCAAGAAAAAGAAATAAAGGGCATTCAAATAGGAAAGGAGGGAGTCAAATTGTCTCTATTTGCAGACGACATGGTTGTATATCTAGAAGACCCCATCGTCTCAGCCCCAAATCTCCTGAAACTGATAAGCAAGTTCAGCAAAGTCTCAGGATACAAAATCAATGTGCAAAAATCACATGCATTCCTATACACCAGTAACAGACTTAAAGAGAGCCAAATCAAGAACAAACTTCCATTCACAATTGCCACAAAGAGAATAAAATACCTAGGAATACAACTAACAAGGAATGTAAAGGACCTCTTCAAGGAGAACTACAAGCCACTGCTCAACGAAATAAGAGAGGACACAAACAGATGGAGAAACATTCCATGTTCATGGTTAGGAAGAATCAATATCGTGAAAATGGCCACACTGCCCAAAGTAATTTACAGATTCAATGCTATCCCCATCAAGCTACCAATGACCTTCTTTGCAGAACTGGAAAAAACCACCTTAAACTTCATATGGAACCAAAAAAGAGCCCGCATAGCCAAGTCAATTCTAAGCAAAAAGAACAAAGTGGGAGGCATCACACTACAGGATTTCAAACTATACTACTGGGCTACAGTAATCAAAACAGCATGGTACTGGTACCAAAACAGAGATGTAGACCAATGGAACAGAACAGAGGTCTCAGAGGCAACACAACATATCTACAACCATCTGATCTTTGACAAACCAGACAAAAACAAGCAATGGGGAAAGGATTCCCTGTTCAATAAATGGTATTGGGAAAGCTGGCTAGCCATGTGCAGAAAGCAGAAACTGGACCCCTTCCTGACACCTTACACTAAAATTAACTCCAGATGGATTAAAGATTTAAACATAAGACCTAACACCATAAAAACCTTAGAAGAAAATCTAGGCAAAACCATTCAGGACATAGGTGTAGGCAAGGACTTCATGACTAAACACCAAAAGCATTGACAACAAAAGCCAAAATAGACAAATGGGACCTAATCAAACTCCACAGCTTCTGCACAGCAAAAGAAACAGTCATTAGAGTGAATCGGTAACCAACAGATTGGGAAAAAATTTTTGCAGTTTACCCATCTGACAAAGGGCTGATATCCAGAATTTACAAAGAACTAAAACAGATTTACAAGAAAAAAACTAATAAGCCCATTCAAAAGTGGGCAAAGGATATGAACAGACACTTTATAAAACAAGACATACATGAGGCCAACAAGCATATGAAAAAATGCTCATCATCAATGGTCATCAGAGAAATGCAAATCAAAACAACATTGGGATACCATCTCACGCCAGTTAGAATGGCGAACATTAAAAACTCTGGAGACAACAGATGCTGTAGAGGATGTGGAGAAATAGGAACACTTTTGCACTGCTGGTGGGAGTGTAAATTAGTTCAACCATTGTGGAAGACAGTGGGGCAATTCCTCAAGGACCTAGAAATAGAAATTCCATTTGACCCAGCAATCACATTACTGGGTATATATCCAAAGGATTACAAATCGTTCTACTATAAGGACACGTGCACACAAATGTTCATTGCAGCACTGTTTACAATAGCAAAGACCTGGAACCAATCCAAATGCCCATCGACGATAGACTGGATAGGGAAAATGTGGCACATATACACTATGGAATATTATGCAGCCATCAAAAACGATGAGTTTGGGTCCTTTGTAGGGACATGGATGAACCTGGAAACCATCATTCTCAGCAAACTGACAGAAGAGCAGATCAAACACCGCATGTTCTCACTCATAGGCGGGTGTTGAACAATGAAAACACATGGACACAGGGAGGGGAGCACTACACACTGAGGTCAGTTGGGGGGAAATAGGGGAGGGACGGTGGGGGGTGGGGAGCTGGGGAGAGTTAGCAAGGGGAGAAATGCCAGATGTAGGTGATGGGGAGGAAGGCAGCAAATCACACTGCCACATGTGTACCTATGAAACAATTTTGCATGTTCTTCACATGTACCCCAAAACCTAAAATGCAATAAAATAAATGGGAAAAAAAAAGTAAAAGGAATAAACAGAAAAACAGAAAAGTTATGAGCTATTTTAGCAAAATTCAGTGGCCGCACTTCATTCATCCTTTCCATTGGTGCACATGTTTCATCATTTAATCTATCAAGAAGAGTCAAATATCCATAGGTCAAGGTCATGGGTGATGGCTCACTTTGGGAGCCAACACTTTGGGATGCCAAGGTGGGTGCATCACTTGAGGTCAGGAGTTCAAGAACAATCTGGCCAACATGGTGAAACACCATCTCTACTAAAAAATACAAAAATTTGCTGTGCATGGTGGCGCACACCTGTAATCTCAGCTACTGAGCTATTCTTATGCTCAGATACTCAGCATAAGAATCACTTGAACCCTGGAGATAAGTGTTGCAGTGAGCCAAGATCACACCACTGCCCTCCAGCCTAGGAGACAGAATGAGACTCTCTGTCAAAAAAATCCTTACGTCAGAAAACTTACCCTGTAAACATAATTAAAAATTTTAAATTTAGTGAAAAATCAATACATATTGTTATCTTTACAATTCCTTCCTAAATTTAAGCTTCCATGACTCACTTGTGAGAAACAGACCACATGTTTTCTGAACATTATGGTGCATCTCAAAGAGCAAATAGCATCACTTAGATCAAACAGGATCCAACCCCAGGGATGTTGACCCAACTTCCTAGTTAATAATTCATTATATTTGTAGAGTGATGTATTCTGTTCAACGTATTTCCAGCCATTTTTCCATAAGGAGTTCTATGAGGAATCAGAAAAAGTAGTATCCCTTGTTGTCACAAGAAAAAATGAGCATTTGTCAAAAGGCATACACAAATTAATGAAAAGTGGTGATGGTGATTTTTTTTAAGAAAGCCAACATTTACCAAGCAGCTATGATGCTTCCTATATTTAAACACTTTCTCATTTAATGGCCCCAGTAGGAATAGGATCCAAGACTGGCTCCTGTCTCAACACTCTTTCAATTCAACACTATTTCTATTTGTTGTCAGTAGCTCCCACCATCTGCTCCTAAAGTCTGTCAAAAAACTTTCCTTTAACTCTGCCCATCTGCGGTGACCCAACAGAGAATATATATTTCAGGCATATCTTCCTGACAAAGAATTGTCATAAGTAATACAACTAAGATTAGAAACATTTTCCTTAATTCAGTTTTAGAACACGGCTGATACAAAAGCCTCAGGTCAAAACTACAAGATTAAAAATTAAAATGTGGTCCATAAATTCATTTAGAATGCTCAAAAATATGTCAGATATGTGGAGAGAGAATGAAGCTAGTAAGTATCATCTTGAATATTTCAATCTGCCTTTGATAAAGGAAACATTCTAAATATGGCATCTTTGTAGATGAATGATTGATTTTCCCAGAGGAAAAAGTGTTTTGCTTTTAGTTTAATTCAAATAGCTTGAAACGCCTGCTATAAGGTGTGACTTTAAAGCTAAGACTACACACTCAAATGTGTAAGCAGGAAGTATGAATAGGGCAGATGAATGTAAATAGGGTGTGGTGAGGTATTGGCATGCTATACTGTATCTGTCCCAATGTAAACACATTCAAATCCAATTGGCCAAACCAAAAGAATCCCTGAATCTAATGTACTAGCATAGATGTTTGTGTGACCCTTAATGCAGTTGCCATGCTTTGCATTCATGCAATACATGTACCTGACCTTGGAAGACTTCAGAAAGATGGAAAATGCATGCCCCTGGACCTAATGAGCCTGCAATAAGCCAAAAGGACTGAATGAGGAGCAACTCCAAGGCAGTAAGTCTGCTTCATTTTAATGGAAATACAGCTAGTGCTCAACTTACAACCACGATTGGTTCCGACAGACCGGTCGTAATATGATTTGGTCGTAAGTTGTGTAGGCTATATGCACACGGAGATGGTAGTGCTGCCGGAAGCTGGTCCCCACTGTCGTATGCCCAGCTGGGCAACGTTTGCGCTGCCAGACGCAGAGCAGTCGTGGCTAGCGATTGTGGTCATAAAGTTGAATGGTCGTAAGTTGCATAGGTCGTAAGTCGATCAATACTTGTAGCATAAGCTTTGAGGTTAGAATCCCAATGCAAAAACACTCCAGTAGCAGGAGATTTCAGGTGAATAATCCATCTTACTTCAGCTACAAAATGTGAATGATAATTCCTACCTTTTAGGGTATTAATGAAGTTAAATGATTTAATGCCAAACACTTTTCCAGCTTTTGCTTATTTGATGTCTCTCTATGCAACAACTATTAGCCATATTCCTTCTTTAAAATATTTCCCCACTGTTTTCTTAGATGACAGCAACTACTAAATTTAAACTGAGAGGTGTTTACCTCTCTTCTAAGTTCCAGGTGCATATCTCAAGTTGGGTCTCAAACATGCCCCAAGTTGAGCCCATTGTGTTTCCTACACTCCCGCTCCCCATATGTTTCTCTCCAGCATTCCATCTGGAATGCCCCTAATATTCAGCTGATCAAAAAGAAACGTGAGGAGTATCCTTGACTTTTCCAACCTCCAACCCCCACCATTAGGCAAGTTCTGTTATTATACTCATTAGATATTTCTCCAGTATATACCCTTGCTCTGGTCCTCACTAGTAGCACTAGCCTAGAGGAGAAATAAGTCGTGACAAAATTTTAGTATATGTGCTGCCGAAGCGAGCACTAGTAGTGACAAAATTAAGAAAGTGTTTGTGAACACAAGGGAGTTGAGAGACTAGAGAAATATTTAATAAGACAGAACTTTTTGACCAATCTTTTCTCTTTAATACCATCAGAATAAACTATTTAAAATTTAAATCTGGTCATCACTCCTCCAATTTTCCAGTGATGCTTAATCCACAAATAATAAAACTCATATTGTTTGTTAGACAAGCATGCTTCTCTGGCTTCTCTCTCTAGTCTTACTTCATACTCCTCCTGTCACAGTTGCTCGTTTTTCCAGCCACATAGAATCACATGAGGTTCCACTGGCGCCTTTGTATAAGCTATGCTCCAATCTCCCCTGCACCCCCTAGGAAATGACTCTTCATCTTTTAAGTCATCTTGGATTCTTATATTCTATCACACACAGATTTCACTCATGTGCTCCCTTTATATGGCACTAATCTAGCACATATTTTAAACTATTACCCTCTGCTATAACTATTTGTTGACACATCTGTGTCTCTCACCAAATTATGAGTTTCTCCTGTGGCCAAAATGATGTCTTAATTCTTCCCTCCGCCAGGCCTTGTATAGGAACTAGCTCAAAGTAACCAATGAATTAATAACACCTCTTACCACTTAAAAGTAGTGAGAAAATTTTGAGGGTCGCTATCATAAAATAACTTACTTTTCCATGAAATAAAAATTTCAATTATGTAAAAGGAAATCACAACTGCAAAATAACTAAGATATGCTCAGTCTAGAATGGAAATTTTTCTTTTAATTGTCACCGACTAGGCTAACTAGATTTGTTTATGAACTAGTCTTCAAAATATTCTGGCCTAAGCCTCTTTTAAAAAACAAGAAATGACTGTTTTTATCACTTATAAGAAAGTGTGTCTTTAAGAGACTATTGCTATGACTCTCAGGATGTTCTAAAAAATATCTAATTTCTAACACATTCCCCAACAGAAACAAGACTTTGAGCAGAATGCAGATAAAGAGGTCTCACATTTGACATGCTTTTCAGAAAGTTAAATTAGTGCTCCCTATATTAACCAATAACTAGATTCATCTGATTGAGGAAAACAGAGGTAACTTAGGTTAATAATCTTGCTAAAGTTGGGGTATTCTGAAAAATTGATTTCAACAAGTACTCATATAGTGGAATTGTGCTCAGGGCTGTGAGGAAATAGAAATACCAAGTAAAATTAAGTACCCAGCTCTGCGGTCCTCTATTCTTCAGAAATTGTTAGATAATGATATGCTAAAATAAAAAAAATTTGGCTAAAATTGGTGAATAGATAATAATTACCATAGGAATTATAAGGAAAAGCATGAAAAGCTTAAGATGCTTCAGAGAGAGGAAGATGTACATTTCTAAATGTACCAGGTAAAAGCTAGCCAGAAAAACTGGTATGAAAGTAAGCTGGCTTGCTAGTTGGCATCTCAGACGTTCTGTATCAAAATCTGAGCTCCTAACAGTGCCCCTCAGCCCACTATTCTCATGGTATTTAACAGTTCAGTTAACAGCAATTCCTCAAGTTGCCAGTGCCAAACACTTTGTCATCATCTTTAAACTTCTCTCCTTCTCTCATCTCTCACATCCAGTCTGTGAGACGATCTCATCGGTTTTATCTTCATTTATGAAAAATTTGAGCTCTTATTACCTCTACAACTTACCATGTCACTGCTTGGCTCAAACCATCCTATGAATCTCTGGGACCCCACTCCCATTACTCTCCTTGCTTACCATAGCCAGCTCCATGGACCTCTTGCTGCTTATCCAAGAAGCCAGGCATGTCCCTACCTCAGGTCTTCCCATTGCTGGCATGCTCCTCTAGATCCATGACTGGCTCACTCCCTAACTTCTTTCAAGTCTTTCCTCAAAAATAAACTTTTCAACGAGACCTCCGCTGGTCACCCTAAAAGTTAAGGCAACAACTCTAACTTCGGGCCAGGTGCTGTGGCTCACACCTGTAATCCCAGTACTTTTAGAGGCTGAGGTGGGCGGATCCTGAGGTCTGGAGATCGAGACCATTCTGGCTAGCATGGTGAAACCCTGTCTCTACTAAAAATACAAAAAAAAATAGCTGAGCATGGTGGCAGGTACCTGTAATCCCAGCTACTCGGGAACCTGAGGCAGGAGAATCACTTGAATCCAGGAGGCGGAGGTTGCAGTGAGCCAAGATTGTGCCACTGCACTCCAGGGTAGGTGATAGAATGACACTCCGTCTCAGAAAAAAAAAAAAAAAAAAAAAAAAATTCCAAACCTCAATATGCCATATTTCTTTTCCTTGCTTTATTTTCTCTGTACTATTTGTCACTAATCTATACTACAGTTATTTAACATGTTTTTCTCTCTTCTCTAGTGGAATGTATGCTCCATGAAGATACATAAAAGGTGATAAATATTTACTTCATGAATGAATGAACAGCAACCCAAATTAAGAATTTTCAATTAATTTGACACATTTGACTGATCACATATGCAAAAAAATTACCCTATCATATGGCAATAAAATATCAGAGAATTATCTAGTTATTACAGTAAGACAGATAAAGGACACAGAAATAGTATAAACTTCCTGCTCCCTTTTAGCTCTCATTCTAGAGGCAAATCTTGGAACATTCACCTGCATATCTTAAGATTTGGCTGTGCATTTTACTTAGGTCATCTTTCACGTTTGCCAGAATTCATATAGAAAGTTTCTGAACCCAAAACATAATGGCTGCAGTTGAAAGGTCAACTGTGTATGACTGCCAATTAGATGGCAAGTTGTATTTAAAATCCAGATCCCTGATTAATAAAGATTTTGCCTTACTCAAGAACTGTACACAGAGCATGAATCATCTATATGCAGAGTATTCACCGTTTAGTTGTTGCCAATTTAAATATTCATGTCTCTAGGAATGGCTTCAATCCACCCTGGTACATAAAATAAATTAGCATTCTTGCACTCTAGAGAGAAGTATGTGTTTAGCACCAAATGGAATCAGCAGATGACTAAATACTCTTTTTTTTTCCTCTCTTGTTTCTATCATAAATACAACAGATGCAAGATGCTGGCATGTAGACAACCCCAGAAGGTTGGTGTTTGCCTCTAATGTGGAAATAAACCATTCAAAAATTCATTCCATATAGCATACCAGAGTTAGCAAGAGCCCTTTGGTTCCTTTATTGCCATCAAGATAACTTTATGACTAAACATATCACAGAGGCCCCCATAGTCCAAATGAAGCATAAGGCTACCTTTGCTACTAAACATCACAGAATATCTTATAAATTGACAGCAATGATAATTGAAGCACAAATAAATGATTGCCACATAAATGATTCAGAGTTACTACCGTTCAACAGTAAATTTAGAGCATGACCCAAATTCATGGGTAACTTAAAGGTATCAAAAACGGATCTTTAAATGATACGTTACTGGAATAAAACTGTTCCTATATTAAATAGGGAAAAAAATGCTTTCTAGTAAGACTTAGCTCTCTTCAGTCTCACCTCTTGTATAAGCAGAATGCACAAGGAAAACCGCAGGGCCTCACCAGTTGCCCAATTGTCTAGCTGTGTTCCTCAAGTTTCCCTAGCTTTTGCTATCTCAATGTGAGTGGTACTTTCATCCCCATTTTTATTCACTGTTAGCTGTGTAAGGAATGTATACTCAGTGACAGTCAATTTCAGTAAAAAATACATAAATAAATAAATCTTCAACCACAGCTAAGATGATAATCAATAGTGAAAGACTGAGTGCCTTCCCCCATAAGATAAAAAACTAGACAAGGATGTCCCCTTTCACTAGTTCTATCCAACATTGTACTAGAAGTTCTAGTCAAATAATTTAAGAAAGACAAAGAAATAAAAGGCATATGGATTGGAAAAGGAGAAATAAAACTCTCTCTCTTTGCAGATGCCATAATCTTGTGTGTTAAAAATCCTAAGGAGTACACTCCCCCCACCCCCCGAAAATATTAGAGCTAATATAAGATTGGTATGATTCACAAACGGCAAGATCAATATGCAAAAATCAGTTGTACCTATAGACACTTGCAGTGAAAAATCTCAAATTGAAATTAAGAAAACAATTCCACTTAAAATAGCATCAAAACATAAAAAACTTAGTAAAAATTTAACAAAAGAAATACAAGACGAGTATACTGAAAACTACACAACATCATTGAAATGAATTAGGTAAGACATAAATAAATTTAAAGACACTCCATGTCATGGATTAGAAAATATATATATATATATTTTTTTTGAGACGGAGTTTCGCTCTTGTTACCCAGGTTGGAGCGCAATGGCGCGATCTCAGCTCACCGCAACCTCTGCCTCCTGGGTTCAAGCAATTCTCCTGCCTCAGCCTCCCGAGTAGCTGGGACTACAGGCGTGCGCCACCATGCCCAGCTAATTTTTGTATTTTTAGTAGAGACGGGGTTTCACCGTGTTGACCAGGATGGTCTCGATCTCTTGACCTCGTGATCCACCCGCCTCGGCCTCCCAAAGTGCTGATTACAAGCGTGAGCCACCGCGCCCGGCCTTAGAAAATATTTTTATGATGTTATTATTCTCCAAATTGAACTATAAATTTAATGTAATTTCTATCAAAATTCCAGCTGTGTTTTCTGCAGAAGTTGACAAACAATCCTAAAATTCATATGAAAATGCAAGGGACTCAGAATAGTCAAAATGATCTTTAAAAAGGAGCAATGTTGGAGGAATTCCCCTAATTTGATCATTATACATTATATTCTTGTATCTAAAAACCACCTGTATCCCGTATATATGTACAACTATTATGCATAGATAGCAATTAAAAACTAATAATTCATTAAAAAAGAAATCCCAGTTTTGAAACCTACTACAAAACTGTAAGACCGTGTGTTACAAGAATCAAGACATATAGATCAATGTAATGGGCATCAGAATCCAAAATTAAATCTTTAAATTTATTTTCAATTGATTTGCAACAAGGGTACCATGACAACTCAATAGAGAAAGAATAGTCTCTTCAGGCCGCACGCTGTGGCTCATGCCTGTAATTACAACACTTTGGGAGGCTCACAGCAGGTGGATCACTTAAGTCCAGGAGTTTGAAACTAGCTTGGGCAACATGGCAAAACCCCATCTTAACTAAAAATACAAAAATTAGCTGGGTGTGCCTATAGTCCTAGCTACTAGGGGGTGAAGGTGGGGGCAATGTGCGACAAGAGGACCACCTGAGCTTCGGGAGATTGAGGCTGCAGTGAGCCATGATTGTGCCACTGTACTCCAGCATGGACAAGAGTGAGACCTTATTTCAAAAAAAAAAGAGCAATCTTTTCAACAAATGGTGCTGGGACCACTGGATTGTTTTTTTCTTGTTTTTTGTTTGTTTGTTTTGAGACAGGGTCTCACTTTGTCACCCAGACTGGAGTGCAGTGGCATAATCATGGCTGACTGTAGCCTAGACCTCTTGGTCTTCAGGTGATTCTCCCACCTCACCCCCCAAATAGCTGGAACTACAGGCATGTGCCACCACACCGGGCTAGTTTTGCTTTTGTTTCTGTTTTGGTAGAAAGACAGAGTTTCACCATGCTTCCTAGGCTGGTCGCAAACTCCTGGGCTCAAGTGATCTGCCAACCTCAGCCTCCTGAAGTGCTGAAATTACAGGCATGTGCCACCATATCTGGCCAACCATTGACTATCTACATGCAAAAGAAAAAAACTAGACTCCTACCTCACACCATACAGAAAATTGACAAAATGGATCACAGACCATTTATGCCTGTGTCAACCCATTTATGCCTAGTGTTCCATTATCAGAACACTAAGCATATGGGAGTTATTTATATCCTACTGCCCAAGGTCATTGCCAAGGTCTGATTGAAAAAATTCAAAATATTGCAACCTCAGGCATAAATGGGTTTTAATGTAAGAGCTAAAACTATAAAACATTTAGAGGAAAACATAGGAGTCTTAGACAGATCAATGAGACAGAAAGTTAACATCGATATCCAGGACTTGAACTCAGATCTGGAACAAGTAGACTTAATCAACATTTATAGAACTCTCCACTTTAAATACACAAAATATACACTCTTATCAGTACCACATCACACCTATTTATAGGTTTCAATAAAATATTGGTTGGCTGCTTGTTAATTATTTTCTTCCCTCATTTTTTTTTAATGTCTCTATTATTAAACACAATTACAGGCATACCCATTTTTAGACTGTATTCTAGCCCGGGCAATAAAGCAACACCCCTGTTCTCTCTCCCTCTTCCTCTTCCTCCCTCTTTCTTCCTCTCCTTCATTCTTTTTTTTCTTTTTCTTTTTTGTTTATTCTTTCTCTCTTTCTTCAAAAAAAAAAAAAGGAGCAAATCTTTGTGATTGTTGGATTAGATGGTAATTTGTTAGATATGACAACAAAAGCACAAACAGCAAAAGAAAAGATAGATAAATCAAACTTCATGAAAACTAAAAAATTTTGCTCAAAGAGTACTATAAGTAAAGTAAAAAGACAATATATAGAATAACAGAAAATTTTTGCAAATTATATATATGATGTGTTATATATCTGGAATGTATAAAGAACCATAAAAACTCAATAATAAAACACTTACTCAAAAAAATGGGCAAAGGATCTGCATAGACATCACTCCAAAGACAATATAGTCATCTCAGTACCCACAGGGGATTGGTTTCAGGACCCTCATGGAAACCAAAATCTATGATATTCAAATTCTTATTTATTATTACACTTTAAGTTCTGGAGTACATGTGCAGAACATGCAGGTTTTTCACATAGGTATACATAGTGGTCTGCTGCATCCATCCCCCTGTCATCTCCACTAGGTATTTCTCCCAATGCTAGTTCTTAACATAAAATGGCATAGCATTTACATATAACACATCCCCTCATATGCTTTAAATCATCTCTACATTACAGTAAATCCTCACTTAACGTTTTTGATCAGTTCTTGGAAACTGCGACTTTAAGCAAAACAATGTAACAAAATCAATTTACCATAGGCTAACTGATAGAAACAAGGGTAAATGTTCCACAGCACATATTACTGAACTTATAAAGACCAAAACATTTCTAATATTAAACATTGAAATAAATGTGAGCCACACATACATTTAAGAAAAAGATAATTATTTACCCAATTATTATCATTAGAGGTGGCAGGTGACAAAGCCTATCATGGCAGCTCCAGGTGCAAGGCAGGAATCAACCCTGGACAGGACACCATTCCACTGCACACAGGGCTCTGTCACACACATACCCACACTCACTCATACTGTGACAATTTAGACTCATCAATTTACCTAACATGCACATCTTTAGGATATGGGAGGAAACTGGAGACCCAGAAAAAACCCACACAGACATGGGTAGAACATGCATACTTCACACAGGTAGTGGCCACAGCTAGGTACCAACATTGGATGAAACAACATTATTGAAGGACCTGCTGTACTTATGATACTTAATACGATGTAAATGCTATGTAAATAGTTGTACTGTATTTGTAATTTTTTTTATTTCTATTGTTGCATTTTATTTTTTATTCAAATTCAGTTGACCCTTGAACAACATGGGTTTGAGCTGCACAGGTTCACTTACACAGATTTTTTTCAACCAAACATGTATCCAAAATACAGTATTTTGTGGGATGTGAAACCTAAGTCTACAGAGGGCCAACTTTTCATACAGGGCTTTCACAGGGCAGATTTCAAGACTTGAGTATTTGGGTATACCCGAGGGTCCTGGAACTCATCCCTCATATATACAGAGGAATGACTGTATTTTTAAACCACAGTTGGTTGAATGTGTGAACGTGGAACCAGTGAATATGCAGAGCCATCTCTATACAGATAGATCACAAATGCATAAAAGATGTTCAACATCAGTACTCATCAGAGAAATGCAAATAAAACCACAGTGAGATACCATTTCACACCCACTAAGATGGCTGTAATAAAAAAGTCTATAATCAATAACACTTGCTGGCAAGGATGAGGAGGAATTAAAACTTTTGCTCATTTCTAGGGTGACTGTAAAATGGTGCAGCCACTTTGAAAAACAGCCTGGCAGTGCCTCAAAATGTTAGTCATACACAGAATTACCATACAACCCAGTAATTCCTCTCTTCAGTATGTAATCAAGAGAAATGAAAACATATGTCCACATAAAATTTGTACATTAAATAAAACATGAATGTTTATAGCAGCATTCTTCATTAACAGCAAAAAGTAGAAACCACCCCAATGTCCATCAACTTATGAACAGATAAGCAAAATAGAGTATACCTACAAAATGAAATATTGTTTGTCAATGAAAGGAGAAATAGTACTGACATGCAACAACATGGATAAACCTTGAAAATATCATGCTAAGTCAAAGAAGCCAATCACAAAAGACCACACAGTATGAGTTAGTTTATATGAAATGTCTAGAATAGACAAATCTACAGAGACAAAAAGCAGATTAGTGGTTACCTGGTGGGTGAGGGCAGGAGTGACTGCTAATGGGTACAGGGATACTTTCAAAGGTTATGAAAATGTTCTAAAATTAGATTATATATTGATTGTCATACATCTCTGTAACTATACTAAAAACTATTGAATTGTATAATTTAAATGGTGAATGTTATGATATAGGAATTATGCCTTAATAGAGTGGTTACCAATGAAGACACATATGTCATCATAAAGAGGAATGAAGAAGCAGCCTGTCCTAATCAGTAGAACTCAGACTTAAAGGATGCTAACACTTTGGCAGTTCAGAGCCAGTGAGGAAGAGGAGGAAATCAGGTTCATGGGACAGAGGTTGGAAAATGCTGACTTAAAGCATTTAAATAGGCTAGGTCATATCCGTCAACAGAAAATAATCTCAATATAAATTACAAATAGAGTCCCTTCTAGAATTTGCCATCATATAGTCAGGTCCCAACAGTACGGAACTCAAGATTTGAGGAAGAGAGAGAGGGGCAGTGTTAATGTAAACACAGAGAGGCAAAGTAAGAGAGACCTGGTACCGAGCATCACGAAATCTATTTTCCACAAGATCATCACTAGTGGCCTCAGATGTTTAGGAAGAGAATGAAGACCTAAGGAAGTGGTGGCTCACTCCTGTAATTCCAGCACTTTGGGAGGCTGAGGTGGGTAAATCACTTGAGGTCAGGAGTTTCAGACCAGCCTGGCCAACATGGTGAAACACCATCTCTATCAAAAAATACAAAAATTAACCAGGCATGGTGGCATGTGCCCATAGTCCCAACTACTTGGGAGGCTGAGATGGGAGAATCATTTAACCCAGGAGGTGGAGGTTGCAGTGAGCAGAGATCATTTCACTGCCCCTCCAGCCTGGGCAACAGAGTGAAACCCTGTCTCAAAGAAAAAAAAAAGACCTAAGGACTAAGGAGGAAGGTAGTAGCTATTAATGTGGAGAATTAGAAGCTCATCTATTGTCCAGGGTTGAAGAAGGCAGTGCAATCATTCTCCCTTATCTGCAATAGCTATGCTCCAAAACCCTCAGTTCATGCCCAAAACCCTGGATAATAACAAACCCTGTATATACTATGTTTTTTCCTATACATATATATCTATGATAAATTTTAATTTATAAATTAGGCACAGTAGAAATTAGCAACAATAACTAATAATAAAATAGAACAAGTATAATAAAAATTATGTGACTATGTTCTCTAACTTCTTCTGTCTCAAAATACCTTATCATACTGTACTCACTCTTCTTATAATGGTGTGAGTTTATATGATGCCCACAGGATAACATGAAGTGAAGTGAATGACACAGACATTGTAACATGCCCTTAGGCTACTATTGACTTATATTCCTGAATCATGTGTAACCATCCCTTACTGGCAATAAATGGCTTAGTGTCACTTTTGCAGGAGATTCCTTGCTGAAATTCTCATATAAACTGCATGCTTTCTGGTGTAACATGTTGCTGTCAATCAGAACACGTCTTCTGTTTATGGCTTTCACCCATAAATTTAATGCCTTTTCCATCTAATTAATCACTTATTATGCACTGTGGCTATAAGGTTTGCAATTTGAAGTATGACAGCCAAGCTAGAATTTCTTTTTCCTTCTTCACAATTTAATGGATAGAAGATTCATTCTTGCCATAGATTCTAGCAACCTCCACATGCAATTATTTGTAGCCTTACTAATTCAAGAAATTTCCATTTTTCACTTAGAGTCACCACTTTATGGCTTCTCTTTGGCATATCCCAACTGCCAGCATCACTACTCTTGTGTTTTGGGGCATATTAAGCAAAATGAGGATTACTTACATACAAGTGCTGCAATACCATGACAGTCAACCTGATAACTAACACTAATGGGCAGACAGTGTATACAGTATAGATGTGCTAGAGGAAAAGATCATTCACATCCCAGCAGGACTGAGGGAGATAGCACAAGACTTCAAAATATCATGCAGAACAATGTACAATTCAAAACTCATAAATTGTTTATTTCTATATTTTTCATCTAATAATTTCAGATCACAGTTGACTGTGGGTAATTTAAACCTCAGATAAGAGGAACTACTATATTTTTAGACTACACAAATAGAAAGATACAAGGAAAATGTGGAGAGCGAAATAGGGGTACAAGGGGTTAATCTATAGTTCAAAGATTAGGATGTGGGAGATGAGCAAGATTATTTAAATTCACTCTCTCTTTCCCTCTCCTATAATTAAATCAAGTGCTGGGAATGGCACAAGTATACAATGGAAGCCATCAAGGGATTCAACTGTTGGGAGTAGAGAATGCAGAGTCATAGGAGGTAACAGACAATGCCAATATCGTGGGAGACTGTAGCTGTTCCATACAGTTTCCTGTAATGCAGCAACACCAAAGGAAACCATAAATGAGAAATAGTGATGATTTATGATGATGATGATGATGAACCATCACTGGCAGAACAAAGCAATATATCAAGGCCAAATTCTGGGTTTTATGGGCTCAGGAGGGACAGAAGGTAATGCAATATGAGGGCCACTCAAATAACCATAGTTCCTTTTTGACTGGCTATTCAGAATCAGGATCCAGTATACAAGGAATGAACTATGAAAAATATGTACTGAGTATCTACTATATAAATAAATGGCAGCATTCTAGGTGCCTTCCTTCTATGATTCATGCATAGAGAGAGGGTTTATTTAAACTGCAATACAGTTTTCGTTATATATATATATAATTGCACTTTAGGTTCTGGAGTACATGTGCAGAACATGCTGGATTGTTGCATAGGTACATACACGGCAATGTGGTTTGCTGCCTCCATTCCCCATCACCTATATCTGGCATTTCTCCGCAACTCCCTACACCCCTACAGTTTTCTTTGTTACCAATGTATTTTCGATTATATGCTCTAGATATTTACAAACTGCTCTGTTATCCTATTCAGGATTTACCATCTTGCTACCTTTGATATGGAAAACACTAGCAGAGAAAACAAGATATTCAAAGTTGAGTTCATAAAAGAAATGCCCCAAAGAGGTCCCAGACTAAATGTAGTTCAAAATATGCAATGACTTAGAAATTAATGAGACACACTAACAAATTGCAGCTAAGAAACGACCCCTAAAGAAGAAAAGAGGAAGAACTAAAAGAGAGGGATGAATAAAAACTAACATGTATCAAGTGTCTGCTATACAGATGGTAAGGTTCAAGGTATTTTCCCTTCCCTGTGAAGTAGGAATCATTATCACCATTCTTATAGACAATAACAGAAACCAAGAGAGATCATAACTCATCCAAGGTAGTAGAATTGCTACTAGAGATGGCACTGGAACGTAGGTCTTTCTGATCTAAATCTATACTCTGAGCCCAACGTAATGCTCCTTCTATTAATAAATCTCTCAAGCTCACTTTTCTAATATAGCCATGTACAACATAATGACATTTTAGTCAATAGCAAACCACATATACAATGATGGTCCTGTATAACTGTAGTGTCTTATTTTTATGCCTTTTCTATGTTTAGATATGCTTAATAAATTCCATTGTGTTACAATTACCTATAAAGTAACATGCTATACAGGTTTGTAGCCTAGCAGCAACTGGCTATATCATGTAATTTAGGTGGGTAGCAGGCCATACTTTCTATGTTTGTATAAATACATTCTAAGCTGTTTGTACAACAATGAAATCGCCTAATGATGCATTTCTCACAAAGTTTCTCCATTGGTAAATGATGCACGACGGTATATCAAATGAAAGGTCTAAATTCTGACGTGTCATTCTAAAACTTTTGTGTGATTGTTCCTATGGTATAAAACTACAATAATTTCTAAAATCTATTGCAACTCCAAATTTATCTAATTATATTTTAATCAAATAATATTCAGAAGGAAAATTACACAACTTAAGATTCCAACAATCCGGAGACCCGTGTTTCTTCTATGTATTACATAAGCACAGAGGCAAATTGGTTCTGTGTATGGTGCTTCCTATGGGTCAAGATTGCTATGCCGGGAGGATCCAAGATGGCCGTTTAGGAACAGCTCAGGATTGCAGCTCCCAGTGAAAGTGCAGAGGGTGAGTGGACGCTGCATTTTTATTGGCCACAGACTAGGAAATTCCCAGGCGGAGAAGCTCCACAGGTCACCAGCCCAGCTACTTTGCCTCGCGTGCCTGCTTTGTCGGTGCCGCAGAGCAGCGGTTCTCCGTACAAAATACACCGGTCCTGGTGCCCTTTTGGCTGGCGATTGGAGCCACGGGAAGTCGCCCATTCGTCTATTTAAAAAGGGGACTGAGCAGGGATCCAGGACAGTAGATTCCAGGGCAAAAAAAAAAGCGCCACAAACCTCAGTGCTGCTGTTTAAGCCAGTGCAATGAGTGGCCGCAGGGGAAAACAAACAGACCCCGGCGCCTCTTCAACAGGCGACTGGAACATGAACTTAAAAAAGGCTCTGAGGCAGCAAGCCAGGCGATCAGGCTCACCTTGTCCCACCCCACACAAATAATAGCAACCAGAAACTCTGAATTGAGAGTTTCACAGCAAGCGCAGCTGAACCCGGGACGGTCCAGCTCTTTGGGGGAGGTGTGTCCACCATTACCGAGGCAGCCCGCCACGACAGAGGTAGTCGGCCAATGCTGAGGCAGCTCACTGTTGCCAAGGCAACCCGCCATTGCTGAGGCAGCCCACCATTGCCAAGGCAACCCACCACAGCAGAAAGACTCCACCTCAAAAGAGGCGGGCCATCATCGCCAAAGCAGTTCTAACTACACCCATATAAACAGAACTGCAGGGAAGTTCACTGGGCAGCTGGGCGGAGCTCACAGCAGCTCAGCAAAGCCTCTACAGGCAGACAGTGACTAGGCTACCTCCTTGCTGGGCAGGGCAGGTCTGAAGGAAAAAAAAAAGAAGGCAGCAGCATAACGGAAACTCATAAAGCCCTAAATCCCTGGGACAGAGCACCTGGGAACTAAAAGCAGTTTATGAGTTCTGCAGCAGCAGACCTAAACATACCTGCCCAGCACCTCTGAATGAACAACAGAGCTCACAGCTCACCATTTGAGCTCCTATAAAGAAGACACCGTCGCCTCAAGCAGCTCCCTGACCCCTATATATCCAAAGAGACACCTCATAAAGGAGACATCAGATTGACACTAGGCGGGTATCCGTTGGGACAAAGATAGCAGAAGAAGAAAGCTGGTAACAACCCTTACTGTTCAGCAGCTGCTGCAGGTGAACCCCAGGCAAGCAGGGCCTGGAGTGAACCTCAGCAGACCTACAGCAGAGGGGCCAGACTGTCAGAAGGAAAACCAAGAAACAGAAATAACCTCATCATCAACAAACAGAACGTCAATCTGAAAGATTTGAGACCCAATCTGAAAGCCAGCAACTACAAAGTCGACAGGTGGATAAATCCTAGAAGATGGGAAGAAACCAGCGCAAAAAGGATGAAAACACCCGAAACCAGAATACCTCTCCTCCTACAAGGGATCACAACTCCTCACCAGCAAGGGAACAAGGTTGGATGGAGAACGAGTGTGATGAAATGACAGAATCAGACTTCAGAAGGTGGGTAGTAAGAAACTTCTGTGAACTTAAAGAACATGTTCTAACCAAATGCAAAGAAACTAAGAACCTTGAAAAAAGATTTGATGAAATGCTAACGAGAATGGACAAAATAGAAAGGAATATAAGTGAATTGATGGAGCTGAAAAACGCAACACGAGAACGTCGTGAAGCATGTACAAGTATCAACAGCTGAATTGACCAAGCAGAAGAAAGGATATCAGAGGTCGACGATCAACTCAATGAAATAAAACAGGAAGGCAAGAATGGAGAAAAAAGGGTAAAAAGGAATGAACAAAATCTCCAAGAAATGTGGGACTATGTGAAAAGACCTAATCTACGTTTGATAGGCGTACCTGAATGCGACGAAGAGAATGAATCCAAGCTGGAAAATACTCTTCAGGATATTATCCAGGAAAACTTCCCCAACCTAGCAAGGCAGGCAAACATTCAAGTCCAGGAAATACAGAGAACACCACAAAGATATTCGTCAAGAAGAGCAACCCCAAGGCACATAATCGTCAGATTCACCAGGGTCGAAATGAAGGAGAAAATACTAAGGGCAGCCAGAGAGAAAGGTCGGGTTACACACAAAGGGAAGCCCATCAGACTCACAGCAGATCTCTCAGCAGAAACCCTACAAGCCAGAAGAGAATGGGGGCCAATATTCAACATCCTTAAAGAAAAGAACTTTCAACCCAGAATCTCCTATCCAGCCAAACTAAGCTTCATAAGTGAAGGAAAAATAAAATCCTTTGGGAACATGCAAGTACTCAGAGATTTTGTCACCACCAGGCCAGCTCTACGAGAGCTCGTGAAAGAGGCTCTACACATATAAAGGAACAACAAGTACCAGCTCAACTAAAGGGCAAAACACCCAGCTAACACCAAAATGGCAGTATCAAATTTGCACATAACAATATTAACCCTAAATGTAAATGGACTAAATGCCCCAATCAAAAGACACAGACTGGCAAATTGGATAAAAAGCCAAAACTCATCGGTGTGCTGTATCCAGGAAACCCATCTCACATGCAAGGATACACAAAGGCTCAAAATAAAGGGATGGAGGAAGATTTACCAAGCAAATAGAGAGCAAATAAAAGCAGGAGTTGCAATTCTCATCTCTGATAAATTAGACTTTAAAGCAACAAAGATTATAAGAGACAAAGAGGGACATTACATAATAGTAAAAGGATCAATGCAACAAGAAGAGCTAACGATCCTAAATATATACGCACCCAATACAGGAGCACCCAGATACATAAGGCAAGTTCTTAATGACTTACAAAGAGACTTAGACTCCCACACAATAATAGTGGAAGACTTTAACACCCCATTGTCTTTAGACAGATCAACCAGACAGAAAATTAACAAGGATATCCAGGACTTGAACTCAGACCTGGACCAAGCAAACCTAATAGACATTTACAGAACTCTCCACCCTAAATCCACATAATAAAATTCTCAGAGCCACATCACACCTACTCTAAAATTGACCACATAATTGGGAGTAAATCACTCCTCAGCAAATGCAAAAGAATGGAAATCATAACAAACAGTCTCTCAGACCACAGTGCAATCAAGTTAGAACTCAGAATTCAAAAACTAACCCAGAACCGCACAGCTTTATGGAAACTGAACAACTTGCTCTTGAATGTTGACTGGATAAACAATGAAATGAAGACAGAAATAAAGATGTTCTTCGAAACCAACGAGAATGAAGACACAACATACCAGAATCTCTAGGACACATTTAAAGCAGTCTCCAGAGGAAAATATATAGCAATAAGTGCCCACACAAGAAGCAAGGAGAGATCAAAAATTGACACCCTATTGTCAAAATTGAAAGAGCTAGAGGAGCAAGATCAAAAAACCTCAAAGTCTAGCAGAAGACAAGAAATAGCTAAGAGCAGAGCAGAACTGAAGGAGATAGAGACACAAAAAACCCTTCGAAAAATCAATAAATCCAGGAACTGGTTTTTTGAAAAGATCAACAAAATAGACCACTAGCCAGATTAATAAAAAAGAAAAGAGAGAATAATCAAATTGATGCAATAAAAAACGATAATGGGGATATCACCATAGATTCCACAGAAATTCAAACCATCATCAGAGATTATTACAAAGAACTCTATGCACACAAACTAATAAACCTGGAAGAAATGGATAAATTCCTGGACACTTGCCTCCTCCCAAGCCTAAACCAGGAAGAAGCCGAAACCCTGAACAGACCCTTAACAAGGTCTGAAGTTGAGGCAGCAATTAAGAGCCTACCACCCAAAAAAAGCCCAGGTCCAGACGAGTTCACAGCCCAATTCTACCAGACATACAAAGAGGAGCTGGTACCATTCCTTCTGAAACTATTCCAAACAATACAAAAAGACGGAATTATTCCCAAATCATTTTATGAGACCAACATCATCCTGATTCCAAAACCTGGCAGAGACTCAACAAGAAAAGAAAACTTCAGGCCAATATCCATGATGAACATAGATGCAAAAATCTTCAATAAAATACTGACAAGCCGATTGCAACAGCACATCAAAAAGCTTATCCACCATGATCAAGTAGGCTTCGTCCCGGGGATGCAAGGCTGGTTCAACATACGCAAGTCTATAAACGTAATTCACCACATAAACAGAACCAAAGACAAAAACCACATGATTATCTCAATTGATGCAGAGAAGGCCTTTGACAAAATTCAACAGCCCTTTATGCTAAAAACCCTCAATAAGCTAGGTATCAATGGAACGTATCTCAAAATAATAAAAGCTATTTATGACAAACCAACAGCCAATATCATACTGAATGGGCAAAAACTGGAAGCATTCCCCTTGAAATGTGGCACCAGACAAGGATGACCTCTCTCACCACTGCTATTCAATATAGTATTAGAAGTTCCAGCCAGAGCAATCAGGCAAGAAAAAGAAATAAAGGTCATTCAAATAGGAAAGGAGGAAGTCAAATTGTGTCTATTTGCAGACGACATGATTGTATATCTAGAAGACCCCATCGTCTCAGCCCCAAATCTCCTGAAACTGATAAGCAAGTTCAGCAAAGTCTCAGGATACAAAATCAATGTACCAAAATCACATGCATTCCTATACACCAATAACAGACTTAAAGAGAGCCAAATCAAGAACAAACTTCCGTTCACAATTGCCACAAAGAGAATAAAATACCTAGGAATACAACTAACGAGGAACGTAAAGGACCTCTTCAAGGAGAACTATAAGCCACTGCTCAAAGAAATAAGAGAGGACACAAACAGATGGAGAAACATTCCATGTTCATGGTTAGGAAGAATCAATATCGTGAAAATGGCCACACTGCCCAAAGTAATTTACAGATTCAATGCTATCCCCATCAAGCTACCAATGACCTTCTTTGCAGAACTGGAAAAAACCACCTTAAACTTCATATGGAACCAAAAAAGAGCCCGCATAGCCAAGTCAATTCTAAGCAAAATGAACAAAGTGGGAGGCATCACACTACAGGACTTCAAACTATACTACAAGGCTACAGTAATCAAAACAGCATGGTACTGGTACCAAAACAGAGATATAGACCAATGGAACAGAACAGAGGTCTCAGAGGCAACACAACATATCTACAACCAACTGATCTTTGACAAACCAGACAAAAACAAGCAATGGGGAAAGGATTCCCTGTTCAATGAATGGTGTTGGGAAAGCTGGCTAGCCATGTGCAGAAAGCAGAAACTGGACCCCTTCCTGACACCTTACACTAAAATTAACTCCAGATGGATTAAAGACTTAAACATAAGACCTAATACCATAAAAACCCTAGAAGAAAATCTAGGCAAAACCATTCAGGACATAGGTGTAGGCAAGGACTTCATGTCCAAAACACCAAAAGCATTGACAACAAAAGCCAAAATAGACAAATGGGACCTAATCAAACTCCACAGCTTCTGCACAGCAAAAGAAACAATCATTAGAGTGAATCGGCAACCAACAGAATGGGAAAAAATTTTTGCAGTTTACCCGTCTGACAAAGGGCTGATATCCAGAATTTACAAAGAACTAAAACAGATTTACAAGAAAAAAACTAACAAGCCCATTCAAAAGTGGGCAAAGGATATGAACAGACACTTTACAAAAGAAGACATACATAAGGCCAACAAGCATATGAAAAAACGCTCATCATCACTGGTCATCAGAGAAATGCAAATCAAAACAACATTGAGATACCATCTCACGCCAGTTAGAATGGCGATCATTAAAAAATCTGGAGACAACAGATGCTGGAGAGGATGTGGAGAAATAGGAACACTTTTGCACTGTTGGTGGGAGTGTAAATTAGTTCAACCATTGTGGAAGACAGTGGGGCAATTCCTCAAGGACCTAGAAATAGAAATTCCATTTGACCCAGCAATCCCATTACTGCGTATATATCCAAAGGATTACAAATCGTTCTACTATAAGGACACGTGCACACGAATGTTCATTGCAGCACTGTTTACAATAGCAAAGACCTGGAACCAACCCAAATGCCCATCGACGACAGACTGGATAGGGAAAATGTGGCACATACACACCATGGAATATTATGCAGCCATCACAAATGATGAGTTTGGGTCCTTTGTAGGGACATGGATGAACCTGGAAACCATCATTCTCAGCAAACTGACAGAAGAGCAGATCAAACACTGCATGTTCTCACTCAGAGGCGGGTGTTGAACAATCAGAACACATGGACACAGGGAGGGGAGCACTACACACTGGGGTCAGTTGGGGGGAAATAGGGGAGGGACGGTGGGGGGTGGGGAGCTGGGGAGAGATAGCAAGGGGAGAAAGGCCAGATGTTGGTGATGGGGAGGAAGGCAGCAAATCACACTGCCACGTGTGTACCTATGCAACAATTTTGCATGTTCTTCACATGTACCCCAAAACCTAAAATGCAATAAAATAAATGGGAAAAAAAAAGATTGCTATGCCAGCTTTATGTATATTAAATACTTTAATTCTTTTAATAACCCTAGGAAGCAAATTATTATCGTCATTTTATAAAGCAACTGATGTGCAAACATATTAACTGTGCAAGTTAAAAGACTGGTAAGCAGTGCAGGTGAGATATAAACCAAAGTATTTTAGCTCCAGAGCCCATTGTGTAACTACTAGGCTGTTAGACTTTCCAGTAAGAACTGAAAATCTTCTACTAGAGGTTCACGGTCTTTAGTTTTGTATACATTTTCTCATTTGATCTCATTATATTGTGCTTATTACATAGATTAATAATCTAAGAAAAAATGGCTTATTTAATGTCATTCAGCTATCAATCAGCAGAAAATACACTGCTAATTCTTGCAATACACCATGAGATTTTTTCTTAGTGAATTCTTACCACTGAAAACAAGCACCACCAAAGAAATAATCACTTAAATATAATAGACATAGAGTATGTATAATAGATAAGAGAGACAGGGAGAACTGCAGCAAGAAAATGGATTTCTCTCCTTTGAAATTCTTAGACCCTTAAATTGCATGTTTCTTTCTCTGTCACTAGACTAGATTATACTAAGACCGTTGAAGCTTAGAGATTTAAGTCAATTAATTAAAACATTAAGAAAACATTATTTGCCACACCCTTCTTGTGCCTTCCTCTCTTTCTTTAATTTGGCATAAATACATTTTTTTCTGACTGCATTGACTGTTCACTGAACTAGGAAGCTTGCTCTTGATGCTAGTGAAGCAATGTCTTATTATTTTGATTGTATGCCAAGATTATGCTTAAGTCTGAACTGTTTACTTAATTATTTCATTGCCTTACCAAATGCCTTCTTTTGATCTGTCTTGATGTCCAAAAATACTAGGGCATCAAATTTATTTTCCTTATTAAAATAACAATAAATATAGACTATAAAAACCACATCACTTCAGCACTTCATTTGCATAAGATGATGGGACACATGAATTTGATCATTACTAGATGGTTTAACTGAATGATTACCCAATAAGAATGACTGCTTTTTTCCCTAAAATCTCTATCCTTACGTTTGATTAAATGACATAAGATGGGATGATCTAGCAATTTTCTTAGAGTGAATTATCTGGGAATTTAACATTGCTTTGAAAAGTCTCTGAGTGATGTTAGACATTTAATTTATTTCCCACCAGGAAGGAGAAACAGAACACAATATAAAATATTCAACCTAAGCTTTAATTAAGACCATTTAAGATCAAAAAGGGAGATAGCACAGCAATACAGGGAGGAAAACTGCAGAAATGTCAGTATCACGCACATTAAAAATACCCAGTGGTACTTTTTTTAGTGAAGCTTTTAGAACAAAATCAATTTAAATAGTTAAGAAAAAGTTTAGTCAAATAAAATTAAAATTACAAAAGGCAAACCCTGTTTATCAATGTCTTCCTTTAAATTAAAAAAAATGCATCTTTGCTAAGATTGCATGCGTATAGAAACACTTACTCATAATTCAAACATCTCACCAGTTTCCAGCAATAAGCATGTTTATAATTTTAGAATTCTGATAGCAGATAATTATTTTATAACTATCAAACAATAGTTATCTAAATAGTTTCCTGAATCATCACGTGCTGTTTACACAGCTGGGCATTTAAGACCAACGTGTGAGAGATAATTGCATAGCTATAAGTCTGAGCTTGTTGTTTTAAGAATAAGCAGGCTCTTGGGGACTTAAAGACAGGGTTTGTGGTTTTCTAACTCAAAATATAATCTGGAGAATAAAGTATCTGAAGACTCCTAGAGTGCAATGCTAAAAGCACAAATTCCAGTTTAAACTAGGAAAGGCAAAAGCTAATGTTTTCATTGACACATTAATTTTCTCACATTATACCTGAGCAGTGTTCTTGTTTCTAATTATATTCCTACATGAATGCCTTATTACATATAATGTGGGAAATATTACAGTGTGGTACCTTGTGTTTCTTGGCTAGTGCTTCTTTTATATTTATAACTTTAATGTTCTATTTAGTGAGACTTTGTATATAATAATTATGCTCCGGTACACTGACTCTGCTCCACAAAACACAAGTACAAAGTTCTCTTAAACAGTAGGTGGACTAGTGTTTCGTACATGGTTTTTTGGTCTTGTTTTAGCTTGCTTCATTCTTATTTGGCTTTTTTTAGACAAGTTGGGTTAGAAAAACTGAATTTTTTCTTTAAAAACAATAATGAACAAATAATATTACAGAGAATATAAGATAGAATAAAGAATTGAGGTCTTGTGTAAATTTCTGTGAATATATCTGGAAGCTTTTCTGAAAAACATGAAATGATCAGGTATGACTTCCAGAATCTGAAAGGTAATAGCTGTTTAGACTCTCCTTACATCATCACAAAGTTTAACAAAACTGACTCCTTGCCTGAGAGTTCACGAAATCATTCATACCCCAAACATTTACTAAGGGCCTACTGTGTGTCAGACAATCTGCCAGTCACCTGGGCTTCAGATTAACAAGGATAAGCCCTTTCCTTATTCCTTCTGCATATACAATCCCTCTTCAAAGATCTGAATTTCCTTGCTCATTTCAACAATGATTTTTCTTTTTCTTTTTTATTTTTTTGAGATGGAGTCTCGTTCTGTCACCCAGGCTGGCATGCAGTGGCACAATCTCAGCTCACTGCAACCTCCATCTCCCAGGTCAAGCAATTCTCCTGCCTCAGCCTCTTGAGTAGCTGGGACTACAGGTGCATGCCACCACACCCAGATAATTTTCATAATTTTAGTAGAGACAGGGTTTCATCATATTGGTCAAGCTGGTCTCAAACTCCTAACGTCAGGTGATCCACCCCCCTCAGCCTCCCAAAGTGCTGGGATTACAGGTGTGAGTTACCACGCCCAGCCACAATGATGATTCTTAAAAGTACTTGTCATAATACCCAAATTTTCTTCAAGTAACAATTCATAGTTTTCCAAAAGCAAACACCTAGAGAACTTTCATGGCATTTCATTTAGACCACTTTTAAATTTTTATTTTACTGTAGTAAGAACACAACACAAGATCTATCTTTTAGCTGATTTGTTTTTAACCTTAAGTGATATCTACTTTATTATATCCCTTTCCACGAAAACCGAAGGCCCAGAGAAAGAAACTTAAAAATTAGTCGCTTTCTCAGTGTAAAAACATTCATTGCATCAACAGGTAATTTAAATATGCTATTTTTCAAGCCAAATATTGTTTTGGGATTCAAGGTGTTCAAATATTCCCTCAAGAATATATTCGTCCTTCATATTAGTGGGGCATTGCTTCTAGGATCCCCACTGATACCAAAATTCTCAGATTCTCAAGTCCTTTACATAAAATAGCAGAGTATTTGCATCAAGCCTACATACCTCCTCTCACATCCTTTAAATCATCTCTAGATTACACATAATACCTAATACAATGTAAGTACTATATAAATAATTATTGTACTCTATTTTTTCTTTGTATTATTTTATTATTGTGTCCTTTTTCCCACATATCGTCAACCCACAGTTGGCTGAATCCACAGATGGGAAACCAGTGGATTCGGAGGGCCAAGTATATTCTCCAAAAGTTGCTTTCGAATGCTCATTTTTTAGCTTTTAGCTACTTACAGCTACTATTACGCGAGTTCCCATTCTGCAGAACCTAAACCCATTCTGCAGAGTGAAACCCAAGATACTCAGTCTTTTAGTGTATCTCTTAGTCTTTCCATATTTTTAGATTGGAGACATATCTTTACAACAATTTTTTATCAGCCTTAAAGCTCTGAACATACATCTAAAACTTCAAATCTCAACACTGACCCTGAAGTTACATAATGTAAAAACAAACAATCCAAAAAAACACACAAACATTTAGCATTAAAATATCTGAACACGATCTTGGCTCACCTACTTCCCAGTAAGTTAACAAGACCTGAGATAATCATTTATGCTGGAAGTTTGGATCACTTTACAGAGTGAATAATACTTATCACAAGGACAGTTTGGAAAGATTATAGTAAGATAATAGGCATGTGAGAGCACTTACGCTGTAAAATGTATGTCCCTGAGGTTGCTGCCTACTGCCTGCTGCCTACTTCGTGACTATTTTTACGCCACTTTATGTTCCCACTTCCTTGCTTCTAACTCCCGTGACCCTCTATGTTTTTGCCTAATTGGCAAACATATTCTCAGTTTCTCACCTGGAGAATACCAGGTGAGCTTGATCTCTGATTCTGCCTCTTTGCTATTATTAGTGAAATAGAGTAGCTTCACAATTAGCACAGGCAGTTCCCTATCAAGTGTAATTGGGATAGTGTTGGAAGGACCCCTTTCCCAAACACACCTCCTCTACTGTTCTGCCTAGGACATGTAGTTCCATCATCAAAATATAATTATCATACAACATATGTTATATGTTAATATACTCCATTACCTTGGATTAAAGCATAATTTCTTCAACAGTCCTTTACTAGATGCCAGTACCCTAAAGAAGAAACTAACCAAGAAACATGTATTTGCTCAGCTTATTTTATATACATTAGCACTGTGCTAAGTAACAAGTGATCCCAATAACAGCATCATTTCCTAATTAAGAGCCATAATCTGGAGGGAGTGGGACCACAGAGGTTAGGTGTTTCTCTAATAGAGAAGGAAAGAGTAAGCAAGAACCTAGGTTCTGAGGAATACAAACTCACAGTTAGAAGATACTATACCTGGAAGAGGACATAAAGCAGTCACAGTGCAGAATGGAAGTACTATGTATAAAAAGGACTCAAAACACCATGATAGTTGCTATTCCTTTATAATTAGCCTTCCCTTTGTAAGTAATCCTAATGAAGAAATTTGGCAACAAACATAAAATACTTTCTCCACAAAATAATGTTAGGGACTCCCTTAAACACAGAAAAAAAATGTAGTAGCTGTTATTTAAGTGCCCAGGAAGTCTCCTCACTCCAAAATATCTCTCACATTCAAAACTAGAGATTGATTCTTCTGTAGATCCAATCCATTAGGCAAGAAACGTCCTACCAATGATGCCGTCCTTGAAGCTCAAGCATTGCAGGTATGAATAACATTTGATCATAACATGTTGTGTGATTTTCATTGTTAAATCCATTTCTTTGACAAAGGAAACTGAGGTTACCAAGTGCTCTGATAGAAAGGCTCAGTGGTCATTCATGTGATCAGCCTATGTCATTTTAAGTATTGGTTTTTAATAAGCAGAGGGTTTCCTGTACTCCAAGATTTTCTTAGGGATAACCCTGACAACTCCATTTATTTATTTATGAATACAAACACAGTTTACAATGGGAAACAGGTGAGTTAAAATAATGAGACTACCAAATGAACACAAAAGGTTTCCTAAATCTTCCCAAACCCACTTAAAGGCCAAGCTTTAAAATCAAGAGGGACAGAAATGCTAAGCACACCACCTGCAACTTAACTGAGTTCGAGGAGTTAAAAGGTCTTAAAATTAACCATGAAACTTGAAAAGTACATGAATGGTCTTCAAAAACAACATTTTGGAAACTGTATGTCAGAAATACCAACACTGTGGGTGCCAAGAGTAAGGCATTTTGCGATGACTAACAAATTAAGGCATCTTAATGTGAAAACTGATTATACAATGCATAATCAAGTAGAGTAAAGAGGAAACAGAGGTATGCTTTCTCATTAATTCTGGCTTAGAACCACATTGCATAACATCACCAGATTTATGAATATAGAGCATCTTTAAAAATCCACGGCTGTTCCCTAAATCAAATCATTTTTAGAGCTCAAAGAGGCTGTCATTTCAAATACCGACATTTATTCAAAATATTTTTATTGTCTCTATTTAGTATAAAATCTCAAAACAATAGTAGTCAGGATGGTCAGCAAGGGGTAATTGGTCCAGAAAAACAATTCAGAAAAGATGTATCTGAGAAAAATGTCTCATTTTCAGTGATGCTCCCTCTAGTTCATGTTGGGGATTATTTTCATTTATGTATGTAGCTAGGGTTCTACTATAGAAATAAGTTGTGTATGCTTTTAAAAATAAACTAATAGCTAACACAAATGTAGCACCATATGTAGAGAACTGTTCTATGCATCTCATTTAAATATACTACTGTATACTTTAATAATGCATTGTATAATATTGTACAATAATTTAGATATAAATTTCTCAATCTCTAATATTTCAATGGTCTCATAATTTTTAGACTAAAAATAAATGGGAAAAGACAAAGAAGAGAAAAGGCAATAATTATTATACAAGCCACAAGTTTTCACATATAATAGAATGAATACTATACTGGCATTCAAGTAATTTAGTTCCCACAATAAATAAGATACCTCATTCAACCTATTATGTGCCATATCATAAAAATCATTTTATATGCAGAATCAAAAGGGGTGATTTTCTTGACTTTTCTGTGACTATTTTCAAAAGTCATGAAGCAGAACATCCATGCAAGAAGATAAACTGGCTCTGCAGCTGACCCCTGGAGGTAGTAATGCAGACTCTGAAAGGGAGGAAAGCTTATTACTAGTGACCATGAGATTCCCCAGCTTATATTAGTCAGAAACAGGACTTCAGGATGGAATATTAAATTATAAGGTTATCTTACAAAGGCAGTCTGGAATGTGAGAGGTCTAGGATCTGTGGATGTCAGAGAAGTCTGTACTTTCACAAATCATAAAAACCAAAACTGCTTTAAACAGTTTTTTAATAAACAAACAACTCATACTCCCTCTGTGATTTCAGAAGGGGCTGTCTGTGGATCTTCGCGGGGAAAGCGGGGGAGAAAAACATCCCTACCAGAGACAAAAAGAGGAACAAATTAAACAACAATATAAAGCCCAAACTGATTTAAAACTTGTCAGGAAAAAAATTATTTCACAAAAGCAAAGAGATAATGTTAAAAAGGAGAATGCGAACTAACACAAAGGGGAAGTGAAAAATAGCACCGCTAATCAGCAAAGGCAAGATGCCCAGTAAATTACAGCTCATTCTGAAATGACAGACTCCGGGGTGTTTTCAATCGGTCTTCGATGGGAAAATATTTAAAAAGCAAGAACTGTATAAGTTCAAGTAATTCACATCTTACACGTACGTAGGAACTACTTAGTAGGGAGAAGGAGGTAAAACTTTATAACATTTTAACATAACACTTGGAGAAAACTGGTCTCTATAGGTTATCAGGGCCAGATGGCAAGAAACCCAGGGTAATATAACAAGCAGTGGCTAGAGTATTTATTCAAACTAGTCAATCATCACTGCAAGACCCTGGTACCCTTCTTTTACAAGCGAGTTCTTGTTTCAGCCATCTACTTCATTATCCTCGGAAGCCCAAAACAACACTCCAGTTTATAACCTGATGGAATTGCAGTGATTTCAGACCTAGTACTGTTGTGATGCCGTAATAAAAAGATCCCAGCATCATAAACATCACTTTCAACAACTTTCCTGTATGTCTCGCCCTGTTCTGAGAGATATAAGTCAGAGGTGGAAAAAGGTTACTAATGCATTGATTTGTAGCATGAAGAATTGTGCAGAATCTTTTCCTTTGATATGATAGTCCAAGGGGTATATTAACAAGGGCAAATGGTTGCTATCATTTGTTACAAGCACCTATTCATTTAAAAAAAAGGAAAAACACCTCATCCTTCAAGAAAGGATTTAAAGTGATACCAGAAGACCTCGCTCTTCCACTCTCCAGCCTCCCTGCTTCATCTTGGTAAATATGTTGTTCATAACCCTTCCTTCTATGCCAGGGAAAGGATATGCAAACTAAAAAAGAAGTACCAGATGTGAAATTCTATAAAATGCCAACTGATTCACACCCTACACTTTGAGGATTTACACATACTTCCACTTCTGGCAGGTCCAAGGGTAATGAGAATTCTGCTGTTGTTAGTGAAGAACTGGCAAATCAGAGCCGAAAAGGACACCTACCCCAGGGAAGGAGAACTTCAAACTCCAATAAATGAAGCAATGCTGATGAGATAAAATTTACATTTAAGTCATAAAGCTACTGGGACTCAATTGTAATACAAAAAGCGTCAGACAATAAAGCAGTTTGATAACGTTAGCTTTTTTACTGCTGTGTGTGTATCTGTAAGAAAGTTCCTTTTTAAAAAAAGAGTAACATTTAAACTAGAATTGAAGTTATATTACTTTATAATATTTTATATTAAGGAGATATCAAAAATTAATAATAAGGTATAGTTGATTAAGGACATATGATGGGTTAGGGACTGACATGTTTTATCTCATTTAGTAAACTTGATCCAGATGGACCCATTTTTAAGAAGAAAAAGCTTAGAAAGGGGGAGTAAATAGTCCAAAGCCCTGGCGGTAGGAAGCAGCAGAAGTGGGATTCAAACTAAAGCCTGCCAGACTCCTAAGTCCTTGTCGTTCGTGTCTCAGTTTCCCTTTGCAAAACTCACTATTAAATTTTTTCTGAAGTTATAATAATAACTATTAAGGGCTTACTGTGTTCCAGGTATTTTATCTCACTATATCTCTGAACAGCTATATGAGGTACTATTTCGCCTGTTTATAGTTAGGAAACTAAGTCAAAGAAGTTAAGTAACTTACCCAGTTAGATAGTAGGATAAACATGATTCAAAACCAAATCACTGCCTCCAAAGCCTCAGCACATTTCCAAGATTTGTAAGAGCTACAACATTGGAGCAGACATTAAATGCCTGCTCTTTGGAGAAGTCTTCCATTTTGCAAATTTTCAATTCCCACCTGTCTAGCTTCATCTTTTATGTGTTTGTTTTTTCCTATCTTCTTATTATAGATACCATAACTTCCTAGATTCATGAAATTTTAGAGATAGAGGTTCACCCTCTAATAAACTGACCTCCTGAGGACTAAAAGCAACTTAATAACAATTTACATCCCAAATTGCTCATCAGATAACCTTTCCACTGCATGATGCCATAATTCAGCATTTCCAAAATAAGTAAACATGAAGGCATCAAAAAAAGACTACAAAAAATCCAATTCAAGAGTTTTGAAGATAACAATTAGATATAATGACTTTGTATCAAGGACAAATTTTTGAAATCAGCCACTACTCTAAGAGGATTTTCTCAGACTATAAAAACACCAAACTATGCAACCTAGCTTTGAAAGCTCTCTTAAGTTGTGTCCCCAACCTAGCAAAGCCTGTACACCCATCTGGTCTACTTGCCATACCTAGTATAAGTCCTTGCCTGTTCTATTTCTGGAACTGTGACAACTTTGTCCACATTTCCATCTTTTAAAAGAATCAGACTCAACTATTCATCCTTATAGTTTCTATCACAAAGTCCTCGCTATGATCTGTTGAAAGCTCATATTCTATTACTTTGAAATTCTATCAACAGATTTATTATGACTTACTCATACATGTTTTTATATCTTCTCTTTCCCCAAGACTTCCCTCAAATAGTAAAAGAAGAATAGACATATACCAAGAAATAAAAAGTTTAACTGACTCAGATTTTCAGCATATTTGCGAGGAGCATGCTAACAAAAGATGGATAACTTACTTTGCAGGGAGGGGAAGCTATAACTTTAAAAGGGGAATAAAGATAAGAAAAGAGCTGATTCACTTCACAGAACCCTTAAGGAGGTTCCAGATTTAAAGTCTGTTTCTATAGGGTACAAAATGCCCACACACACCACTCTCCTACTCCCTGCACTAGACACCAGCACCAAGAGATTACCACATTTTTAATGGGAGAAATTTAACTAGAGTAGCTCAACACTCAGAGACATCAGGTACTGTGGAGAGCAAGGAAAAAAAGTGAATTAACTAAATGTCCATGTATTGAGTTATGAGATGCCTTCTCCCCAACCTCTATCTCTTCATGTGCAAAAAACTGGAAACCAGGTATCTTCTACAAAGATAAGGAATCAAAGATTACTTCCTTGGAAAAACTGAACTGCTCCAGAGAAAAATATCTTTATTCTCAGGCTTCAGGTTCTCCAGTCTCTGCTAGGTCATAACACCCTCAAGATTCCAAAATGAAACAGGTCAATTGACAAGGCCTAGAAACCCCAAATCAGACTTTTAATGCTTCATTCAAACATAAACTGACACCCAAGAAACACCAAACATTTCATTAAAAATTCCAATAAAAAGAGAGATCAAAATAAACAGAGAAAAACAAAGTAAAACTGGAAAAAGCAGGTATATGCTAGAACAAAAAAAAGTCATCAAAAAATTTTAATAAGTATCCTCAGAAAGGTAAATGATTAATATTACAATCTGAAAATAAGGACAGGATGCTATAGAAAATGAAAAAGCAAAAGACAAGAAAGAACACTAAACAATTCAACTTACATTTCATCTTATGCACACGGTAAACTGTATTTTTGTTCAAAAATATGTTCCACCCCTCTCCAGGGAGGATATCCCACACTGCCCGATCCATGGCTGGCTATTTGCTATTGATTTCCTTTGGCCAACGAAATGTGTTTGAATGTGATGTTTCACAGAAACCTTAGAGCAAGCATGTAGTTGGCATTTTTCTCCCTCTGACACAAGATTGGCAATATTCTAGATAGCAGCTACTCCAGCATTTTGAATTCTCAAAGGAAGATGATGTGGGCGGATCTGTAGCTGTCCCACAGTGAGAAACCACCATTATAAAAAAAAAAAAAAAAAAAGGAATTAAACTTTGCAGGATTAAACTTTGCAGGGATGGGTAGCTAGGAAATGAAGAGTTGCTTGTCAAAGGGTACAAAGTTTCAGCTAAACAGGAAGAATACACTTTAAGATTTATTTCACAGCAGGGTGACTACAGTCAAAAACAATATATTGCACAGTTCAAAATAACTAAGAGGGTAAATTTCTAATGTATTACCACAAAACAAAGTTGAGTAGTGAGGTAATAGATATGTTAACTTGATTTAATCATTTCACACTGTATACATATATCAAAATATCAAATTTATGCTATAAATGTAATACAATTATGATTTATCAATTAAAATAATCTTAACTTTAAAAGACTTAAACTTTTGTTGTTGAAAGCTTTTGAAATTCTAAGCATGTTTTTTACTTCAGATAATCTGCTCTATCCTGACAATTGCAATAGGTTTGATCACACTGACAGGGCACATGGAAGTCAAATTAGTAGGGCACTTGGAAGACTAAGAAATTAAAACACAATTATTAACTCTGGATAAAACAAAAAGATAGATAAAAACAAACTGTAACCATTTTACACTATGTGATTCAGAGTAAAAAATATTTCCATAGTAATAATAACATAATCACCTCATACCGACTGAAATAAAATATATAAAACAACTCTATCAAAAGGACAAGAAGTTCTGTGTGTTTGTGTGTGTATGTAGAAGTGATACGAAAATGAAATCCTAATCTTCAAAGGAAATCAGTAAAGAGCTAACCTTGAAACATCAAGAAAAACACTATACTGAGTGATACTTAGAAATACGAATATAAATATTAGAAGAAACAAAAGATTTAAAATTGTTGCCTCTGAGGCATGAGAACTGGAAGACAGGCTGGGACATGGGACAGCTATGTTTTATTATAGCATTATTTGATTTCTTATATGTACTATTTTGGTAAAAGTGAAAATTAAATGAAAATAGCAGCTTACTCTTATCTTTTACAAATACTGAGTTAAATATCAGAAGAAAGAGCCAAGAGTTTAAAAATAGTTGTCTCTGGAAAAGAATTGGGACGTAAAGTGGGTTTAAGCAAAGGACTGCTACTTTTCATTTTAAGCTTCTCAGCATTATTTGAATGTTTAAACTTTGTCCACAATAATTTGATAAAACTTAAAAAATTAAAATTTTCTAAGAGAAAATGAGTAATCTGAAATAAATGAAATCTGTGAATAAGTGGAATTTGATTTTGGTATAGTGAGTCCAAGCATCAGAAAACAAACTCATATGAGAAATAAAGCAAAGTACTCAATACTGTTTGGTATCCTGGTAAAAAGCAATCATTTAACAGTGGGTAAGCATGGTGGCTCATGCTTATAATGTCAGTATTTTGGGAGGCTAAGGCAGGAGGATTGATTGAGGCCAGGAGTTTGATACCAGCCTGGGTAACATAAAAAGACTCCCATCTCTAAAAAATAAAAACTTTAAAAAATAAAACAAAAATCAGCCATATGTTGCAGCACATCCTGTAGTCCCAGCTACCTGGCCACCAAGGCAGGAGAACTGCTTGAGCCCAGGAGTTCGAGGCTGCAAGGAGCTATGATCACACCACTTCACTGGGCAACAGAGGGAGACCTGGCCTCTAAACAAACAGAAAGCTGTGGGTCCCTCTATGGCCTTTTTGTTTTTCAAAATCAGAATTTTTAATAAGGTCACATTGGGTGCTTTAAGAACCTCAATTATTATAAAGTATAAATTACTTGTAATAAGCAGTACCATACTTAGACTCCACAATGTACATCTCAGAAGCATTCTCAACAACCATTAAACATTTTGAATTCAATCTTCGGTGAAACTAGTATTTTACTAACTACAAATTCCAGTTAAATACAACAAATATTAATTAAATAGCTATTTTATATGCAAATGACATTGCCCGAGGCTTTGTTGGGGATAAAAGTTAAAATATCTAAATCTTTGAGTTAATAATCTTGCAAGGAATATAAGATATGCAGTAATAACTACTAAGAAATAAAAAATCATCTCCAAAAGAGATGAATAAATGAAAATCTTTATCATTCTGAGAACCATGGTTGTTGGAAACAGGATTTGAACATCTGAATCTCAACAGATAATTACCTGGGAGTAAAACAGTATCATAAAGCATGAGAGAAGGACAGTGTGGCACATGTGAATGCATTCATTTTGGCTGGAACATAAGGTGGATTCAGGGGAGTAGTAAAAAATAAATAAAGTAAATAGTCTTAGAGAAGATCATGGGGCTCCTTGAGAGTCAAGTTAACCTTTTCATAATTCATATAACAGAAAGGTTGGAGTCATTAAAGATTTTTTATGAATGAGTGGCTTGTCTAGATTTAGTATTTTAAAAACTAGTCCAAAAATGTATATGAGAAGGATTAAAAGGGAAAGGATGAAAGCTAAGTTTTATTTTATATTAATAGATAATGAGAAAATCGTATTCTCTGAATAAATATGTAGACATACATTTTTGAGGATTATTATCATTATCAAGCATGTGTTCATTTCAAACGGGCATCAATATTTTGTGAACACCATGAAGGTGTTTTATAGATGTCATAAGCAAGCAATACATGCACTGAGCTCCGAAAACTTTATATTTATATTATTAATCAAACTAGCTCCTGTTCATCTAAAGGAGGAATAGATGTCTTTAAGAACAAATGAAAAACTAGGGTAAATGTAAAAATTTCCCTTACTTATTTCCAAACAAGTGCTCCTCCAAAAAAATTGCAAATAATTAAGTTTCTGAAATGGTGAACATATCTGATTCGTAGACATATGGCAGAAGCAGCAAATGAGCGGATCAAGTTGAAGTCCTAGTTACCAACATTACCAATCTGTTAATGTTGACAGGATGACTCATTCTGACTGTTCCTTTTATATCAATAAATGAGTGGATTTCAACTACTCTAAATAGGAATGCTAAAAGCAGGGTTGCTAAAAGTGCATATCAAACTAATAATTTTCTGATGCTGTTTTGGTATATCCTACAAACATTTGTAGGACAACAACTCAAAAGGGAAAAAATATCTTATGCCTTTGAGGTCTGAACTGAATGCTAATGCATTTGTATATGATGGATTTAATACGGAACTGAGAATAAATGACTTTCAGCAGCTGCACTCTAGACCTATAAATCGCTCTGAGTACTACAAAATCCATACAGAGGAAGAACAGCTGGATAATTTACACCACAGGTATTTGTCAAAACAACAAAAAAAAAAGCTGAAAATACAGAACCTGATTTGTCCCTTTTTCAGAGTACACACTTCTACAGAAATTAAACATTAACTTTCTAGAGAATCTATTAGGATAAGCACATCTATGCACATCTTGACTTGGCGCTCTTTTAAAATAAAGAATCATAATTCCTCTTATTTTAAGGAGCACTTTTTAAAAGGATAAAGGAAGCAAAGAAAAAAACTTTTCCTTATAACCAAACGCAAGCACAAAGAAAGGTCTGTTAATGTTTGTGTTCCAATTGCTATGCTCTGGTAAAATCCTACAAAAGGAAACACATTAACCAGATGACTTGCAGAGCACAATGATACCAAAAATAGTACTTAATACACTAATTGCAAGGTTGTAGAGATTAAGTTCATCATTCTAGTTCTTGGATAAACTTTTGGAGAGGGAGTTTTTAAAGTTTAATATAAGGGCTGTCTTAAACTTCCTAAAGAATAACAGAAGCAGTAAAAATGTGCTCCATATAAGTGATCCCCAGAAATAGAAAGCTGCAGTCACCAAAGGAATATTATCTCTTGTGTAAGCAACCAAATTATCCTCTTGCAACTTCCATTAAAGTCAATACAAGAGAGTGTCTAAGGGCTAATTTTGCTCACAAATCTACCATTGTTTGAGTTTTTATATGTAACACTAATTCATAAAGAAACCATACTACCTTGATAATAGCAACAAAGAAAAATTCTAAAGTCCCCACAAGGTAATTACTGTCATCTATATGTAGAAATTAGATAATATGTCAATATTTGAACCTATTTTCAAATGAACCTATCTCAGGTTCAGAAATCTAAGCATTCCTAAAACAATGATTAACAACAACCAATGGGCGTTATTCTCCAAATCATGCAGTCTAGTGAACTGTAATTCCAATATTATAAAAATTCTGTGATGGCAATACCCATGAGCAACAGAACAGGCAGCTTTATCTGGCTGCCAATTTCACATCCACTGGAAACAAAAGAAATACGTGAGGTTATTCTTAATTGATGCCTGTCAATCTTTCTTCTCCTACACTACTGATATGGTTAGACTTTGTGACCCCATCCAAATCTCACTTTGAATTGTAATCTCCATAATCCTCATGTGTCCAGGGAGAGACAAGGTAGAGTAATCCAATCACAGGGGTGGTTTCTCCCATGCTGTTCTTGTGATAGTGAGTTCTTATGAGATCTAATGGTTTTATAAGGGGCTCTTCCCCCTTGTCGCAGCACTCACTCTGTCCTGCCACCCTGTGAAGAAGTTGCCTGATTCTCTTTTGTGTCCCACCATGATTGGTACATTTCCTGAGGCCTCCCCAGAAATGCGGGACTGTGAATCAATTAAACCTCTTTCCTTTATAAATTACCCAGTCTCGGGTATTTCTTCATAGTAATATGAGAATGGACTAATACAACTACAGTCTTCTAATCACTTTATTTTAAAATCAGATAGCTTGGAGCCCAAACAAGACCTCATCTCTCTCACTTGTCCTTAATCTGAACTCAGTTTTAGCATACTCACAGCCACATAGGATATAAACTCATTTAGCAAAATGCCAGGGAAAAAAACATAAGCATCCAATAGTAGAAGTAAGCAAAGACTGACAAAGAATTCAAGCCCTAAAGTGACCAAAAGGTTGAACAGTTTAAAAAAGAAGTAAGCAAAGACTGACAAAGAATCCAAGCTTTAAGCAACCAAAAGGTTGAGCTAGATACACTAGTTTACGTGAAGTTGGTGTCATGCAGGTAACTGGAGGACTTAAGCTGTATTTCTTTCAAGTTTTGCTGCTTACTAGCTCACAGTATAAACCACCAACCAGATGGCTAAGTGCACAGCAGACATTCTTACATTGCCTTAAACCAGGAATAGAGGGCTATTACTAAATATACAAAAAAAAAAAGAAAAGTAACATTGCTTATGGCCCATTAAACTATATACATTTATATGATTCTTTTCCCTACACCACTGTCACAACTTTGGATCTTTTCTAGAGTCTCTCTTAGGAGTTCATCCACTGAGCTGAGCTAACTTTAAATGCAATTCTTAACTATTCTATAATTCTGAAGGTGCCCTAATTTCTCAAGTTAAAATACCCTGTGGTTCCAAACTCAACCCAACTTATTTCAAGACTGGTAGTACCCAATTTTTTTAAATGTTCATTAAGGCTGAGCACAGTTGCTCATGCCTATAATCCAATCACTTTGGGAGCCTGAGGCCAATGGATCACTTGAGTCCAGGAGTTCAAGACCAGCTTGGGCAATATAGCAAAACTTTGTGTCTACAAAAAAAGTACAAAATGTATCTGGGAGTGGTGCTCCATGCCTGTAGTCCTTGTTACTTGGGAGGCTGAGATGGGAGGATCGCTTGAACCCAATAGTTGGAGACCATAGTAAGCGATGATTGCACCACTGCACTCTAGCCTGAGCAACAGAGTGAGACCCTGCCTCAAAAAATAATAATAAATAAATAAAATGTCCATTAAATAAGTATCTTAGGCAAAATTAACACTTTATTAACTCATAGTTGTGGAAACCAAACCATTTTAGCAGTAGAGAATACTGCTAGTATTGTAAGTAATGTTCAAAGAACAGGGAAGAAAATTTTAGTTCTCACAGTTTATAATGCACTAAAGCATCTTGATAATTACTTGTTAAAGTTCCTGGCCTCAAATAATCTTATAATTTTGAGGATATTTTCTGACTGATCTATTATTACTCCATGTAGGTGTGTAATTATCCTTTGTATAGAGGTATTTTGATAAACCTCTATATCCCACAACACAATACTGCTACTTGATAAATAATTCTCTAACTCGTCACTCATCAAAATCTACCATTTCCACTTATTATCTTTAATCATCCCAGCTCACATGGGTCCCTCTCTCCTATAAAGTCCCATACTACTTATTATTTGTAGCATAATGTAGTTTTGATCCTAGCCATTCTGTATCAGAGTTCTATCATTTGTTACTCAGGAGAAATATGGAGAAGTCACTTAATCAGCGTAAGTCATATTCCTCATATCTAAAATGGAAATAATTATATCTATTTCCCAAGGTTTTTATAAGAAATGAATAAAACCATATATGAAAGTGCTTACAATTCAATAGAAAGCAGGTAAAGATAAAAATAAATTTTAAAAAATACAACTCAATAATAAGACAATCCAATTTAAAAATGGGTAAATTAACAGACACTTACAAAGACAGACATATAAATGGTTATTAATCACATGAAAAAATACTCAAAATTATAGTCATTAGGGGAATGCAAATTAAACCACCATTAGATGCCAATATACATCTGCCAAAAGCTAAAATTCCAGCAACAAGAACTCTTATACATTAGTCAGTCAAAGAGTAAAATGATAAAACTGCTTCAGAAAAAAGACTGACAGTTTCTCATAAAACTGAAAATATATTTATCCTATGACCAAATAATTTCATTCTTATTTAAGAGAAATAAAAGTATGCTCCACAGAAAGACTTGTGTATGGATGTAAATAACACTTTTATTTATAATAACCAAAACTTAGAAACACCCAGGTGTCAATAAATAGTGAAATATATAAACAAATTCTGGTATGCTACTACTGTCCTATAAAAAGAAACAAACTACTGGTATATGTAATGACATAGATGAATATAAAATATGTCACACCATGTGAAAGAAGGCTTACACAAAACAGAACATACTGTGTGATTCAATTAATGTGAAGTAATAAGAATAGGCAAAACTAATGAATAGTAGAAAAACTGAGGATACTGGTTATCTAGGGTGGGAGGCACTCCTGGCTCAGAAGAGGGATAAAGGAACTTGAAACTCTCTGAGATTATGGGTTACATGGATGTCTGCATTCATCAAAACTGAGAATATGTACACTTAGAATTTAGGCATTTAAACAAACGTTTTGCCATAAATTTACTATAAAACAAAAATAAAGGAAATAACTAAAATTAAAATGAGAAAACAAGTCAATCTATTGATACACATAAATTAGAGTAAAATAATTAAACTGAACAGAGAGATTCTCAGAACTTTTCTTAATTCAGCTTTATGCCATTTCAAGAGAAAACTATAAAATATAACAAAGATTCAAATAAAAGAAACGGAAAAAGAGTTACAAAGCAGATATTAAATAAAACAATGTTCAATAAGTTAAGAATAAAGAAAATATTATTTTTTTATCAGACCAAAAGATGTTTAGGCCAACAAGGGTTACTAATATACAAGGCCATCAGATAAAGACAATAGGAATGTTTACCAGTAAGTAATTAGGATTCTTGATTTCCATGACCTCAATAGCATAATCACAAATATTTGAAACAATAACTGACTGAATTATGAAGACATGTTGGCAAATTTACAATCACCCTGAGAGATTATACCACATCTTTTTGATACTTTAAAATTAAGGAGATAGCCTGGTGCAGTGGCTCATGCCTGTAATCATAACATTTTGGGAGGCTGAGACCAGCAGATTGCTTGAGCCCAGGAGTTCAAGACCAGCCTGGGAAACACGGCAAAACTCCATCTCTACAAAAAATACAAAAAAATTAGTCGAGCACGGGGTGTGTGCCTGTATTCCCAGCTACTCCGAGGCTGAGATAAGAGGATTCCTTGAGCCCAGGAGGTCAAAGCTGCAGTGAGGCGTGATCAAGTCATGGCACTCAAGGCTGAGGAATAGAGCTAGACTCTGTCTCAATAAAATAAAAATTTTAAAAATTTTGAGAAATAATTAAGGAGATAAAATATCAGTAAGAATATATCAGATTTGAACACAATTATTTTTTAATTTAATTAACAAATATAGAATTATTATACATATTCAATTATAGAAGATATATTCTGATTAAAGCATTTATAGGACATTTACACTACTGACCACCTGCTAAGCCAGAAAGCAAAGCCAATCTCAATATGAATAATCAATATAATACACCCACATTTTCTAACCACAATGATAATACATTAGAAATCAGTAAACTGTTCCAAAGAAATAATAGTAGCAACACATATGGTCCTTGCTAAGCGTTGGGCACTGTTCTGAGTGTTTTAAATACATTATTACTTTTAATCCTTGTAACAACTACATAAAATAGGTACCGCTATTACCACCCTTGTTCCATAGATAAGCAAAATGAGGCAGAAAGAGAATAAATAAGGTGCTAAATAACCACACATGTGCACACATAAGTGGTGGAGCTCAGCTGTGGTCCTCCGCAGTTTGATTTTGGAGGTAGAACTCTTAGCCAAAATAACATTAGGATCAAAGAAAACATCTTTATGTAAATTAGATAATAGATGAGAAACACAGATCAAACGACAACAGCTACATATCACCTGGAGGAAAATAAAGAGCCTTAAATATATGTGTTAGAAATTACTTTGAAAAAATGACTGACAATAAGTGTGCTAAGCATGTTAAAAACTCAAGAAATTGGCCGGGCGCGGTGGCTCAAGCCTGTAATCCCAGCACTGTGGGAGGCCGAGGCAGGTGGATCACGAGGTCAAGAGATGGAGACCATCCTGGTCAACATGGTGAAACCCTGTCTCTACTAAAAACACAAAAAATCAGCACTCCAGCCTGGGTAACAAGAGCGAAACTCCGTCTCAAAAAAAAAAAAAACTCAAGAAATTGAAAAATGAATAACAGTAAACCCTAAAAGAAGGAAGGAAATAAGGATAAAATCAGAAATTAATGAAATGGAAAAAATAAAGATTAATAAATTCAAAAGGGCACTTCTAAATTTAAAAAAAGTGGAACTAAACTAGAATTTTCCCATTGGGTTTACAATGTTTGGGAAGCATGTATCACATTTTAAACTGCCCTAAGAACTATCTTATGTAATTCACACGTATTCCTAAGCTTTCTCCTTTTCAGGTTAAATCAACACAATTTATTCAGCCATCTTTACTGATCCTGCTTTCTAGCCCTTCACTAATTTCCATTTATTGTCTTCTGATTTTTTCTGCTTCTTCACAGTCTTCTTATGGATCTGAAAACTAGCTCAGAACTTTAATAAGAATCCGAATGGCACTGAGCATAGTTGGAAAATCACTTCTGGGTTTTACATTATAAAAATTTGGAATGATTGTATAAAATGAATTGTAACATGTTTCAGGAAACTTTAAAAATGTTCAGATAATACTAATGGGGCTTCATAAGAATATCACCAAAATACAGACTTACCAAGACTGGCCGTTCATTGTCACTAACTGCAAATTAAATCTGCAAACAATATCCTCAAGATTTTACAATTAGGCTGGGCGCGGTGGCTCACGCCTGTAATCCCAGCACTTTGGGAGGCCGAGGCAGGTGGATCACGAGGTCAAGAGATCGAGACCATCCTGGTCAACATGGTGAAACACTGTCTCTACTAAAAACACAAAAAATCAGCTTGGCATGGTGGCGCGTGCCTGTAATCCCAGCTACTCAGGAGGCTGAGGCAGGAGAATTGCCTGAACCCAGGAGGCGGAGGTTGCGGTGAGCCGAGATCGCGCCATTGCACTCCAGCCTGGGTAACAAGAGCGAAACACCGTTTCAAAAAAAAAAAAAAAAAAAAAAAAAAGATTTTACAATTAATTTTAATGGGTTATGGAACAATTTCGGACAGCCTATCCATCATAAATTTTTGAAACAACATTATTGTCTGATTGGAGAGTATAAAGATTACTGAGTTTCCTTGTTTACTTTTCAAATCAGGTATCAAAAATTGAAGTATAGCCACCAGTCAGAAGTTGTTGCAGTAGCCTTCAAATACATTTAATTACTTACTGACACCTTTCTAGAAATTCTATGCAAAGGAAGAAGTCAGATACTGAAATAAGTATTTATGGACAAAGATTCTCAGTGCAGTATTGTTAGTAATATTAAAATCCAGAAACAAACTAAATATCCAAAAATAGAGCCATTGCTAAATAAATTATAGTATATCCCCACAAAATAATATTATGCATCCATTGTATTTGTATTTTTTAAGTTAATTCTATGGGGTAATGTGTGATATATAAAATACAAACAAAAAGTAAACTATTTAAAATTAAATATGGTTGGTACGTTTGCAGATGCAATGATATTATGATTGGCATTTGCTTCAAAATAATATGTGAGGGGAATGAAGTGGGTGTGACAGAGATGAAACAAGATGGATTGTGAATTGATAATTACTGATGTTGGGTGATAGGGACACAAAGGTTCATTACAGTATTTTTTCTACTTTGATAATGTCAGAAATATTCTATAATAAAAGTTTAAGAAATCTATATGTACATTATGGTTCTAATTATAAATCTATAAATATACATATGTACAATATTATAATATAACTAGTATTGTATAACATATGTTCATCTTGAAGAAAATACTACCAAAATATTGAGGTTGGCTGAGAGTCATGGGTCATTCCTTATTCATTAATACTTTTTTTTTTAATACTTTAAGTTCTGGGGTACATGTGCAAATTGTGCAGGTTTGTTACCTACCTAGGTATACACATGTCATGGTGGTGGTTTGCTGCATCCATCACCCTATCAACTACATTAGGTATTTCTCCTAATGCTATCCCTCCCCAATCCCCCTATCCCCTGCTGTTCCTCCCCTAGCCCCCCCACCCCACAGGCCCCAGTGTATGATATTCCCCTCTCTGTGTCCATGTGTTCTCACTGTTTAACTCCCACTTACGAGTGAGAACATGCAGTGTTAGGTTTTCTGTTCTTGTGTCAGTTTACTGAGAATTATGGTTTCCAGTTTCATCCATGTCCCTGCAAAGAATATGAATTCATCCTATTTTACGGCTGCATAGCATACCATGGTGTATATGTGCCACATTTTCTTTATCCAGTCTATCATTGATGGGCATTTGGGTTAGTTCCAAGTCTTCGCTATTGTGAACACTGCCACAATAAACATATGTGTGCATGTGTCTTTATGACAGAATGATTTATAATGTTTGGGTATATATCTAGTAATGGGATTGCTGGGTCAAATGGTATTTCTATGTCTAGACCCTTGAGGAATTGCCACACTGTCTTCCACAATGGTTGAATTAATCTACACTCTTACCAACACTGTGAAAGTGTTCCTATTTCTCCACATCCTCTCCAGCATCTGTTGTCTCCTGATTTTTTTAATGATCATCATTCTAACTGGTGTGAGGTAGTATCTCAATGTGGTTTTGATTTGCATTTCTGTAATGACCAGTGATGATGAGCTTTCTTTAAAGCTCTTTATTTCTTTATTTTCTAATAAATGGTTTTTTCAACACCATTTATTAAATAGGGAATCCTTTCCCCATTGATTGTTTTTGTCAGGTTTGCCAAAGATCAGATGGTTGTAGTTGTGTGGTATTCTTTCTGAGGCCTCTATTCTGTTCCATTGGTCTATATCTCTGTTTTGGTACCAGCACCATGCTGTTTTGATTACAATAGCCTTTTAACATAATTTGAAGTCAGGTAACGTGATTCCTCCAGCTTGGTTTTTTTTTTTTTTTTTTTGCTTAGGATTGTCTTGGCTATGCAGGTTCTTTTTTGGTTCCATATGAAGTTTAAGGTGTTTTTTTCCAGTTCTGTGAAGAAAGCCCTTGGTAGCTTGATGGGGAGAGTGTGAATCTATAAATTATTTTGGGCAGTATGGCCATTTTCATGATACTGACTCTTCCTAACCACAAGCACGGAATGTTTTTCCATCTGCTTGTGTTCTCTCTTATTTCCTTGACAGTGGTTTGTAGTTCTCCTTGAAGAGGTCCTTCACATCCCTTGTAAGTTATATTCCTAGGAATTTTATTCTCTTTGTAGCAATTGTGAATGGGAGTTCACTCATGATTTGACTCTCTGTTTGTCTATTATTGGTGTATAGGAATGCTTGAGATTTTTGCACATTATCCTGAATCAAATTTCTAAGTCTTCCAAGTATACATATATACACCATGGAATACTATGCATCCATAAAAAAGGATGAGTTAATGTTTTTTGCAGGGACATGAATGTCCCTGCAAACTTATAAGTCTTCCTAAGTCTTCTAAGGTATCCCAGGTCTTCCAAGATACTACTTTAAAATGTTTACCTTTTTTCTAATTCATGCTTTCAAGTAGCAATTCATATATTTAAGAAGAATATACTGATCATCACTCCACTTTATTGTGTCAAATTATCTTGAACTCTTAAACACATAATCCTACACAAGATGACTATTTCTACCATGGCAATCCATGTGGTTATTTGTTCAATGCCCACTGCCCTCTGAGGTGACTGGCTCTCAGTACACCAGAATGGTCCTCTATTGGCTGAGCACGTTGATGGGTGGTTGTATGCAGTTTGAAGAAAGATAGGAGATTATTAAGTAAAATAGAGGGAAAAGAAACCTAAAGCTGGATGAAGATAACCTAGAGGAAAGGTAGTCAGGAGTTGGGGCAGATGAATGCTTCTTAGTCCTGAGAAGATTAAAGTGTAAAGAATCTCCTTGGCAGCGTGGCAGTGTCAGAGGCCTTCGAACCAGAGCAACTTCATCTTAAATAGGGGCTGGGTAAAATAAGGCCGAGACCTACTGGGCTGCATTTCTAGGAGGTTAGGCATTCTTAGTCACAGGATGACATAGGAGGTCAGCACAAGATATAGGTCACAAAGACTTTGCTGCTAAAACAGGTTGGGTTAAAGAAGCCAGCCAAAACCTACCAAAACCAAGATGACATCAAAAGTGATCTCTGGTTGTCCTCACTGTTCATTATCTGCTAATAATAATTTATTAGCATGCTAAAAGGCATTCCTACCACTGTCATGACAGACTGCAAATGCCATAGCAATGTCAGGAAGTTACACTGTCTAGTTTAAAAAGAGGAGGAACTCTCAGTTCTGGAAATTGCCCACCCCTTTCCCAGAAAACTTATGAATAATCCACCTCTTGATTAGCATATAATCAAGAAATAACTCTAAGTGTTATCAATCAGCAGCCCAAGCTGCTGCCCTGCCTATGGAGTGCCATTCTTTAATCCTTTACTTTCCTAATAATCTTGCTTTCACTGTTCTTTATGGATTCACCCTGAATTCTTTCTTGCACGAGGTCCAAGAATCCTCTCTTAGTGTCTGGATTGGGACGCTTTTCCGGTAACAGTAGGACAAAGATGATTTTTGGAGAACACACAAGTCTAACAAAGATTTTTAAAGTAGTTTGTTATGGAATGTCCAAAGTAAAAGCTCTCCTTTGTGGATGAAAATAGTCAAAACTCTGTAAAATATCTTAAGAGATTTATTCTGAGCCAAATATAAGTGAACATGGCCCGTGACACAGCCCTCAGGAGGTCCTGAGAACACGTGCACTGTGTGGTCAGGGTACAACTTGGTTTTATATATTTTTAAGGAGGCATGAGATATCAATCAAATACATTTAAGAAATACATTGGTTTTGTTAAGAAAGGCGGGGTGGGGTGGGCTTCCAGATTATAGGTAAATTTAAACGTTTTATGGCTGAAAATTTGTTGAGTTTATCTGAAGACCAAGGATCAATGGAAAGGAATGTTTGGGTTAAGATAAAGATTGTGGAGACAAAGTTTTATTGTGCAAAGGAATCTCTCAGATAGCAGACTTCAGAGAGAAAGCAGGTTGTAAAATGTTTCTTATCAGACCTCAAAGGGTGCCAGGCTTTTAGTTGACTAACTCCTGAATCTAAAAAGAAAGGAAGGAAAACAAGGGGGCAAGTGGATTCTCTTTAGAATGTGGATTTTTCCCACAAGAGACCTTGCAGGGCAATTTCAAGATATGGCAAGGCAATAATATTTTGGAGTAAAACATTTTGACTTTTTCCCTTGTTATGCCAGAGTCAGATTGGAAAGTAAGTCACGATATACAGGGTTCAATAAAACCCATCTGATGAGAATTTATGGTTTGCAGGGCATGACTCCCCAAACCTCTTAGAAAGGAATTTGGGCAAGATAAAATCACAGCTTAGTCTTCACCTTCAAAATTTCAACATTACTTATTGACGTTTTAGGCATGAGTAAATTTCTTCTAGAGAATGCAAAGGTGGTGTTGAGTCCTGAGTTGTTTGATTATGGAGTAATAATAAGAAAAACTGACATATGGGATCCATACTAAATAAGTGACATTTATTGTACCCCAAATACGTTGAGTCGGTCATAAAACCTAGAGTCTAAGCAACACCAAGCCTTTGAGAAAGACTAATGATACATAACCATTAACCCATCATTAGTCTATTTGTATACATACATAACAATAATCTTTAAACCTGGAGAGAGCCATAAAATTATTAAGTTGTAAACCAAAATGTATCTGATACAGGTCTCAATCATTTTGGAAGTTTATTTTGTCAGGGGGAAGGACACCTTATTAAGAAATAAACACAGCATCACAGAAACAGTCTGTGGTCTGTATCTTTCTCCAAAGATGAACTTGAGGGCTTCAATATGTAAAGGAAGAAAGTGGGCTGGAGGGGAAGGAGGGAGGGTAATGAAGTACACACACTGCAAGAGGAAAAGGGCAGGTAGGGTAATAGTCAATTAGGTATTCGTCTTGTGCTTAGTAAATTGGCACTTTGCATAAGATAAGGTGAACACTATGTAGCTACCTAGAGGTATTTAACCTTTTACCTGCAGCTGTCTGCTGAGGAACAAAAGAGAAGGCAGCTGACTCAGCTTTCAGCTTAACTTTTTCCTTTTGGCATAGTGAATTGGGGTCCCAAGTTTTTATTTCCCTTTCACAAAATCTAACCTCCAAAAGCCACCCAGTTAGTTCCAGTCACAGCCAGATATAAAATCAAGGCTTTTGACTCAATGCTATTTCAACTACTCCAACCTGATAAGGTATACTGAGGGAGGTGGAGAAAAAAAAACAAGAAAATGAAAGAAGGACAGAGAAAATTTCATTCATTGATAATAACAGATGACATCTATCATTACTTCATAAAAGTTACCAAAAATCATATGTATTACACAATTATATAAAAATATATTAAATAATAGGCCCTATTATAGAAATTGTAGGGGTTCAGAGAACAATATCCCAAAGTACGGTGCTTTGGCATGCTGAGTACTTTTGAATTAAAGGATATTAAAAGGCCTCATAAGCAGCCTCAGAACCAAGGACTTTCTGATCTCCTGCTTCTCACTCCAAGCACAAGGTGGAAGCCTCTCTCTCAAATTCCTTTATCTGAGCTTTTCCAAAAGGCACACAATTATCTTTAATCCCCTCCCTGATACTTCATTATCTATAGCAAAAGATAACACTAAGGAATATAACCAAAACTGGATGGACTTGGTCAGAAAATAGTGTCTGTCTCTAGGGCTCATTCAAATTCCAATGAGAATCACTTTACAAGCTAATTTCTGTCTCCTGGTGATGCAGGATTTTTTGCTCCTTAGTTCAACTAAAATCCAGGTTCTTATCTCATGACCAGGAAAAATTAGGCACACGGATACATTGAAAGGTGAGGAGAGCAGAGTGTTGTTTTGGCCAAAAAGAAAGCTCTCAGCAAAGAAGTGAGGGGGTCTTGCCAACAGGCTCCCACTTCATAGATTGAATACCGGGTCACCACACACAAGCTGAAGAGGCCCATCTCCTGCCCCTGCATAAGGTATGAGTTCCTGATGCCTCCACCCCATTCTCCCAGGGTGCATATGGGATCCCAGTCCATTGCAGGCATGCCCAGGCAAGACTCTGTGCAAGTTCCCTTAACTGCCTCCAGCATCTATCACTGGGATCATTCAATGTCCCTAAAAGTCATTTACAATTCCTCAAAATTGCCTGTATTTCCTCCATTTACCTTTCCTGATAAAGAGGGTATATAAGCTTCAACTGTCTGTCCACTTCTTTGAGTCTCATTTCTGTGGGATTCTCATGTCCATGTATGTGCACAATAATAAATTTTTAGGCCTTTTTTCCTGTTAATCTGTCTATTGCCGGTTTATTTTGGCAAAATATGTCGATCATCAAATCTTCAGAGGGAAAGTAGACTTCCCCACAAAACATACCAATCCTACACATTTTCACCACTATCCTTCTTCCCACCATTCTGTCTTTATTTTTTCTCCCATTACTGATTTTAGGTCATGATCTTTACACTTTTGAAAAAAGTAATGGGAGTCCAGTCAAATATTTTTCACCTCAAAATGATTTAATCAAATAGCAAGATTTAATTAAATAAGATCAATGGCAGCAATGAAGAATTGTTTAGCATTTTCAAAGTTATTTCCTAACAAAAATGTTCACTTAAGCATACTCTGATCAATAGTTTATTTATTGCCTGATCTATGTAATCCACTACATTTCATCACTTTGGTTCTGTTACAAGTCCTTTTGCTTTCCTTCTGCAGCACCTTCACTAAATGTAAAATATCTAAGCACCCTGAGCGTTCTTTATTTACGCTTCTGAGTGACTAGAGAAATTTATTTGATTGCAAAGCTTAAAAGGAACCCAATAAGTCAGGGAAAAAATGCATAGCACTGCTTCTATACTCAGACTAATTTTTTCCTGATATGTATCATGGTTTGCAATTTGCAGATATCTTTAAATATTTATAATTCAGTAGGGACTCATTATTAATAAGGTTTATTTGGAATAAAAAAATTAATTTTATAAGATCCTTGAATTTCATAGATTGTCACTGTCCTTTATGTAATATAACATGAAAAAATTTCTAATGTGACAATCACTCATACTATATTATTAATCATGAATAACTGATATGCAATGAATTCACTTTAGTTCTGAATATAAATATCCCACCAGCCAAATGGACCAAATTCAATTTATCATACTTTTTAGAGGACACTTTCAATGTAACAAGAATGATAATGATTTCTAAGAAAAAGATCCTTGGATTATGCTTTCATAGGATGCATTCATTCATTCACTGATCCATCAAATAAATATTGACTACTCTCTACATAAAAAACCATATGACAATGCACAAAGAGTTGCCAATCATTGTGGACAACAGAAAAATACTAAGTTTCATTTTAATGATATTACCAGTACATCCTATTACGCAAGTAAGGATTTCACATTATCATTTAAAATAAATTAAAGAGAAAATAAGACTATCAGAAGATATTATTTTTTAACTTATACTTTCTATTAGAAATAATTCTACTCTATTCCTTAAGCGACTTGGTCCAAAATTTATTTACAATTTTGTAACTATATATTGAATCCTTACTATATGTCAGACACTGCTAGTCTTGAACATTCAAAAATGTTCCTAAGCCTAGCTGTGGAGAGATATACAAAGGCACTAATACAAATAGTACAATGTCATGATGAATGTCTTCCTGCAGGTATACTGCCATGGGAACACAAATTTGAGTAGGATGCTGAGAATGCAATTCACAGGAAAAGGCTTCTCAAGAGAAGTAATATTTAATCCAAGCATAAATATGAAAAGGAAAAGGAAGAGCACCTTCATATCTAAAAAACAATTGCTTAACCCAGAGAAACATGTCTACTTTTATGTTTTCTTTTCTCACACTTTATGTTTTGCTCTTATATCATTAGTTATAAATTACATCTTTAAGCATTATAAACCAATAAATACAGTTTTACAATTTATGAAATTGTCTCAGGAGGACGGGGCTTTGGGGCACCTCCAACTCCATTCTTCTCTTTTCAGTGGCTGCTCAGCTGTGGGTTTCACAGCTACCATGGTTGTATGACTACTGACTTTCAAGGTTGGGGCTCAGAAAGCAATGCCTCAAAATGAAGGCCTTAGCAGTAGCTCAGAAGCAAACATTTTTCTTTGACCTTCTTCTGCACTCCTGTCTCTTAGTCTCATTCTCACTCAAGGCTAGCCATGGAAACTAGAATCTCTCTTCCCCAAGGTGTATCATAGAAAGCAGGACCCCTTTTCCCACAAGCCAACCATAGAAACCTAAAAATAGTCTACATAAAAACTGGCCATAAAGAAATTATCTAATCTATTTTTTTGACTGTAGATCATAAGACCCTCATTCCAGAGGGGCCCCTGTCCCATACCCAGAAGGGACTGCTACACAGAGAGAACAAGAAGAATCTACACAGACAGGCCTTGCTGGGTTTCCCCACTGAGTCTTTTAACACTAGATCGTATTGTTATAGTAGGTAGTCAGACATGAGCAGGGTAGGAGAGGGTTCCCTGCTTCTTCACCAGGAATGTCAGACAACCATCAGGTGATGATCAGGCGGTTGTTACACTGTCTTGCTAAAATAATAACTGGTCGCAGCCAGTGCTAGGAAAAAGCAGTTTCCCAATACACAGAAAACACCTGAAACTGGTAATCAGCAGCTTCCCAGTAAAATCTCAGGAGTTGGGCAAGTGGACTTAAAGCATGCACACTAAGAGGCAAAATGGCAGATGACCTTCCTTTAGGAACACTCAACTGGTAAGGAAAAAATGTCTCAAGTGACCATGTGTACAACTTCAATAAACACACCGTAGCCCCTCCAAAGTCCTAGCAGGTTACTGTGCATCTGGATAGCCCACCCCAAGAAAGAATCAGGATAGAAGAGATGTAGAGATGCAGACCCTAGAAGCATGCTAATGAAACATATAAAATCCCAAGTTAAAGGTCAAATCACATACTTGATTTCTCAAGTCACCCACTTGGCCCTCTTTTAAATGTACTTTACTTCCTTTCATTCCTGCTCTAAAACTTTTTAATGAACTTTCACTCCTCCTCCAAAACTTGCCTGGGTCTCTCACTCTGCCTTACGTACCTCAGTCAAATTGTTTCTTCTCAGGAGGCAAGAATGGAAGGTTGCTGTGGACCCATTTGGATTCACCACCACTAACATCATTTTGAACAATCATATTTCTTCAGGTCTGTCCATACTTTGTTGAATCTAAGCATAACAGTGCATAATGTCCCCCTGTATCTTTGAGTGTTCATTCTGAAGGCCACTATGTATACACATTGAATAAATGTGTGTGCCCTTTCTCCCATTAATCAATCTGCCTCATGTTAGTGATTTTTCAGCAAATTTTCAGAGGGCCAGAGTGAGGAAAGTGGGGAAGCTCCTCTTTGCCCCTAAACAAGGCTATTGTGATCCTAGAGAAAGGGAAATGAAAATAGGGTAAATTAAAATACCACAAAATCATTGTTCTTATAGCAATTCTGCCATTTTTCTTGTTGCAAGCCTTTAGTTAATTTCCAGAGTTCTGAAAAAGTTATTTTGACCATTTTTGCCAGTGTCCTCATTGTTTTTAAGGAGTGATTTTTTTTCTGATGTCCCCACTCTGCCATTTGAAAAGTGCCCCCCTGGAGCTATGTTTTTGAATTACATTTAGCAGTGAATTGATTTAATGGAGGACAAAGAAGCATCTTTAAAGTAATTGACTTTTCAATGAAGTCAAAAGAATTCATGTAGCCAAATTAGTATTATTTTGTTCAAAATCAACATCTTAGAAATAATTCCATGGTAGTTCACATACTGAAACATATTTTGAATATTTTTATTTGTACTTACCAGCAAATAAGTAAAAAAAAAAATAATAATGTTTTAATAATGGCAAATCACCACCCTTTGGGAGAAATTTAATTGAACAAAGTCTAATTAAAAAGGTATTTGATCAGGCTGAATGTATACTCATTTTTTATCTAAGCCAAGTGATGGCTATAAAGTAGTCAGAGTAATATTTGTACTTGGATCATAACCTAACTACAAAAACCTCATTCTAAAAATTAACTTTCCTCAAAATGTTATAATCAATGGAGATAACATTGGAATAAGCTTATAGAATTCCCAGTGGACATATTTGGCTTAACACATTCTACAGTGAGTGTTAAAAATATTGAGAAAAGAAAAATAGCTCAGAGAAGTCTAAGGTATGTGAGGAATATAAAATTTATCAAGCCTGGAGAGGCATGATTATAAGACTTCAGTCACACCCTCACCCCCTGCGGTACCTATGCCCAGGGGTAATTGTTTAAAAACATTTTTGTTCCTGACTAGCCACCTCACCTACTATCTTCATGTTCCTGGAATTTGTGTTACAAAGAAAAACATATAGTCAATCAACAGCTTATGTTATTTCAATGTAAATTATTGGTAACAACTGAGGAACTGCCTCTTCTTTTTTGTCCTTAAAAGCCCACTTCTAACTGTTGCTAATCAGAGTATATATTCAGGGCAACTTAAATCTATAGTTCTTTGTGACCATCCTCAAGCTCTGGACTCAAATACTCCATACTTAATTGTAAAGCAAAAATAAAATCCTAAGCACCCCAATCAACTGCATGGGCCCCTCTTGGCCATTAGAACCTCAGAGAAACCTAAAAAACTGAATTCTAAGCCCTGACAGGAAGTGTGATATTGTGCTCGCCTGGAGCCAGAACCTGAGCAACGCTATTTTTATAAAATGCAAAACTGTTTTTAAATAAGTTGCAATGGCTGCCCCATTCTCCTCACAATAACTACTGTTCCTGGCCGCTGTAAATAGAACTGCTAGTTTGTTCTGCAAAACTATGTAAAGCTGCTTACCTTTTCTTATCAGTAACTGCTAAAATCTGTGACTTCTATCACCACCCAGACGATGTGTAAACAAATGTATATCTTGACTTCTGTAAACCACTGAGGTACCAAACAGAATGACAAAAGTCCCCTGGCCCTTGGAATGTCCGGAGACCCCCGCCCTTGTCTCCGCCCAGGAGGTGAATTACAGAATCCCCTGGACCTTGGAATGTCCGGAGACCCCCACCCTTGTCGCCACCCAGGAGGTGAATCACAGAATCCCCTAGCCCTTGGAATGTCCGAAACCTTTTCATCCCCATCCCCGCTCTTCACCCCCACTCCCAAGGTGGTTTTTCGGGTATAAAAAGTCTTGGCACCCTCCTTTTGATGCCACAGGTTGGAGAGACGTGAGTCCTCTGTGGTCGCCGGCATAATAAATGACCCTGCAATCTGGCATACTTTTGTCTTGTGCTAACTTTCTACGCTCTATCCAATACAACAGAAGAAGAATGGAAGTCAAACATGACTCAGTATATACCCTTCCTTTTGGGGTTTAGGCATAACTGACCAGCATTAAACATTAAAATAGAGATGATAAGACTGACACAACAGACTCTGTGGCAATAAGATACCAATTCCAACCTGCCTCTGGTATAGCATCACATGATAAAGAGCAGACCCTCAAGAAATATAAATATTTGACTCCAAAATATACTTCTTTGTCAGATTTTTAAATAGCTCTATGAGGGTGTTTTTTTGCGGGAGGCAGGGGGATTTTGCATCTGTAGAGAATCCCCATTAATGTAACCAGGGCTTTCTTTTCCAGGTCTTTCCCAGATATGAGAGATTAATTGACACCTTTTAAGTTCTGAAAAGAGACATTAACCATCCATTCTCTCTATAAGCTGCTCCCTATGAGAATTCATCTACATAACAATAATCTTGGCCTCCATAACCCCCTGTATCTTTTTTTTTTTTTTTTGAGACGGAGCTTCACTCTGTCACCAGGCTGGAGTGCAGTGGCACAACAGTGGCTCACTGCAACCTCTGCCTCCCAGGTTCAAGTGATTCTCCTGCCTTAGCCTCCCAAGTAGCTGGGATTACAGGTGCCTGCCACCACGTCCAGCTATTTTTTCTATTTTTAGTAGAGAAGGGATTTTACCGCTTGGCCAAGATGGTCTCCATCTTCTGACCTCATGATCCGCTCACCTCAGCCACTGTGCCTGGTCAACCCCCTGTATCTTAACTCAACCATTTCTTTTCACTTACCTCAAGTTTTTAGACAAAGCTTAACTCTTCCAACAAATTGCCAATCAGAAAGTCTTTGAATCCACCAATGGCCTATAAGCCTCCACTTCAAGATGTCCTGCCTTTTTGGGCTAAACCAATGTATATCTTACATGTATTGATTTATGTCTCTCCCTGTAACTACTGTCTCCCTAAAATGTGTAAAACCAAACTATAACCTTACCACTTTGGGTGTACTTTTTCAAGATCTCCTGAGACTATTCCCCAAGCCATGGTCACTCATATTGGTTCTGGGTAAACCTCTTTAAATATTTCACAAAGCTTTTACACAGAATTTTTCAATGTTTTCCCATTAACATAATATTTTCTAAATCTCATTATTTAAGGTTAATAATATCAATTTCATTACTTTACTGTCAAATCTTGTATATATATATTAAGGCCTTTTATAGACCACTTTTATTCAAATTTGTCAAGCAAGCTAAAAAAATAGCTAAATACCTATAGATGTCTTTTAGATTCTCTTATTCCACTTCATTTACACTCTTATTTTATTATGCTAAATCAAGATTTTATTGATTCAAACTACCATATTATTTCTAGCATGCACATCATCTGATGCAATTTGGCTGTATCTCCACCCAAATCTCATCTTGCATTTCCATGTGTTATGGGAGGGGCCTGGTGGGAGATAACTGAATCATGGGGGCAGGTCTTTCCTGCGCTATTCTCATGATAGTGAATAAGTCTCACAAGATCTTATGTTTTTGAAAAACGAGAGTCTCCCTGCACAAGCTCTCTCTTTGCCTGCTGTCATCCACATAAGACGTTACTTGCTCCTCCTTGCTTTCCACCATGATTGTCAGGCTTCCCCAGCCATGTGGAGCTGTAAGTCCAATTAAACCTCTTTCTTTTGTAAATTGACCAGTCTTGGGTATGTCTTTATCAGCAGTGTGAAAATGAACAACTGCACCATCTAATCTACAAATCTCTACAGAAAAAATTGTACCAGATGTTAGAAAAAAATTTTAAATTATATATATCATGATATCTCCTCTGAAAGATGTTATAAGCTAGTTGGTGAGCTAAGATGTAATTTTATTTTCATTAAATATTACACAACTACCAAAATATGATAAATAATAAATATAACAAATGAGAAAGCATAGAGATCAAAATGGTCTGGAATTTTTAGAAAAGAATTAACATAGGAAGTAAGGGTTAAAACAGCTTTGACGAATAATTACAATTTAAAGTTTCATTTTATCATTCTTCCAACTTTTTACACAGTAAGAGTTTAATGATGAATTTGCTGAATAAATGTCTACTACATAATTTTGGATGGGTGGTAAGGAGAGAAGGCAGCACTGATGGAAAAACAGAATGATGAAAGGCATAGAGATAGAAATAAGCATGACATTTCAAGGGGATAGCAAAGACTCTAAGCTTTCTTAAATCAGATGTCAGATGCTACATGTCACTGTCTAAAAGTTATGGCATTGATGAGGCTCAGGACATGCTACCCCAAAATATTACAGTGGGAGACCAGAATATACCACCCCAAATATGCCTTTTTGGCATAATGACTTTTTAAAGCTAGTTATTTTGGGAAACATCAGACAAAAATGCTCTGAAAAGTACCCTTTTGTAAGAGAAATTTATATAAAGGAAAACTCCATTTGTAAGAATGCCTCTCTCTGCATTAGTAAGAGAGGGATGACTAAATCACTAGAGACTCTTAATCAATGGAGAAGACACAGAGTTAAATCTGCATAGCAATCCTAAACCTTGTTTTACTGTGCTTTTCTTGCCCATCTCATCTTAACTGGGCCTTTCCCATACCCTTCTTTCTTTGTTGTATGTAAGCCTGCTATGTCAACATGAAAACACGTATGTAAGCCTACAGTTAAAGCTACTTCTTTGAGACTTACTCCAAATAGGTATTTACTCATTTCTCTGAGTTATCTCCCATATATACAGGAAGTATACATGTTATTAAACTTCTGTTTGTTGTTCTCATGTTAACGTCTTTTGTTACAGGGAGTCCCAACTAATAATTAATGAAAGGTAGAGGAGAAAATTGTTGTTCCTCCTTTATGGCATTGCAAAGCTAGCTATAGGCCTGTAGAAATCATCTGTAAGCATCACATATTTAAGGAAATTGAGGACTAGAGAACTGCTCAAAGTCACTTAGCTAGCAGGGATGTTACAAAAAGTCAGTGGGCATCTAAGAAGTGCCTACGATAGATCAGGCACTGAGCTAGACACTACCCTTCACAAAATAAAACTGTAAGTTGGGCCAATGACATTCAGTCTACTGCTCTTTGCACAACTTCACACTGAATAAATGAATAAATTCTCAAATAGGAATCAAAAATGGAATATCCAGAGGAGGCAGTCTAAAGAATTATAATAAATTTTTTTAAGTAACACTTGTTTTGTAAAGAGGAAAGTATATAGAAAGGAAAAGAGAAAAACCACTTGATATAAAATATAAAAATATGTTTGCACTAGCTCAATTATTTAAAATCAATATTTCGCTGCCTAGGATTATGTCTTTATACAATTAATGTTTGTTTTTTACAAAGGTTCCTACAGGCAGGAAATATGTTTGATTTCTATGCATACTTTTCACCATAACGGCAATATAATGTGTATATTGCTTTGTGTATAGATTTCACCATAACAGCAATATAATGCAGGACTCAATGCAAAGTAAGAAAAAACACCAGGCAATCAATTTTGGTTCCTTTTACACTGACACAGCTTGTTAAGAAGAGCAGTTATATTTTTTTATAAATAGGGAGAAGATTTTAGTGCCTCTTTTGGAATAGCAGGTAGTATTCCAGCTGTTTGGGGCTGCTTTGGGCTCTAGGCATTTTAAAATTAATGGGCTGGGCCAAACAAAGGGCATATTTTCATTCTACGTCAAATGTGCAGGCTGGTTTCTAGCAGATACAATATGTTTGTGCAAGTCTGGCACACATTTATTCTTCCAGATAGTAAATGAAGACATTTGCCTTCTAGAGACTCGGCCCTCAAGTCAATTAAAAGAAACCAGCAAATAACCCTCAGTTACTCTCACCGTCACACAGAACAAGCTGATTTCTCATGAGAGCTATATTCAATCTATAGCTAAATAATGCCATTTTAAATGCCCATTTGTGGGAAGTAAAACACTACGAAGTCAACATGCGCTTTAGAGCCAGAGAGCCCTTAGTTCAAATCCCAGTTCAGTCATTTACTAGTTGTAGAATCTGTTAATTTCTCTGGACTTTCAGTTTTCTCATCTGTAAAATGGAGACAATATTACTTCATAGGGTTAATGTGAGGATTACATTACATAGCTCATGTAAAGCTCTTAGCAAAATAGCTGGTACAAAGTTGACACTTAATGAATGGTGCCTTTTATCTGCCCCTCTGCAATTACTTACTTAAAGTTACCTGTTATTTAAGCATCTTTCCATTCTTACCAAACTTAAAATTGGTATCAAAAAACTCACCTAATTTTTCTCCTGTTGTATTAAGTAGCCAGAGAAAAACATTCAAGAAATAGGAAGGCCTTCATGATACAAGTTTTCATGTCTGTAAAATTAACTCTACATTAACTCCTGACTTAAAATTCTGTAATACACTACAAAAGTTTAAAAGAACAGAATATTAATCTAGAGTTTATATAAAAATACTAGCTGTCTCAACTTAAGGCATTTCACAAGCCTGAGGATAATTTCTGGTTTGACTTTGCACCTCTACTGAAAGAAACCCTTTCCCTAGCTCCAAACCTGGACGGATTCTTGAGCACGATTCCTTGGCACTTCCTCTGAAGTCTCACCAGAAACAAGATCTTCTGCTGAGCTACTCTATGATGACTAGAACGTGAAAAAACATCCTTGGGCCAGGCGTGGTGACTCACACCTGTAATCCCAGCACTTTCGGAGGCCAAGGCGGGCAGATCATGAGATCAGAAGTTTGAGACCAGCTGGCCAATATGATGAAACCCCATCTCTACTAAAAATACAAAAGTTAGCCAGCCATGGTGTGTGCATCTGTAGTCCCAGCTACTCGGGAGGCTGAGTCAGAAGAATCGCTTGAACCCAGGAGGCAGAGGTTGCAGTGAGCCAAGATCGCACCACTGCACTCCAGCCAGGGGGATAAAGTGAGATTCCATCTCAAAAGAAAAGAAAAAAGAAAAACAAAAGAGAAAACATCCTTATAGATGTCTTTGTGATGTCCAAACCCATTCCAGACTAGTCAATGGTTTTGCCATCACTTTTATGCAAATATTTTCTAAATATCTTTGCATATAGTATGATGTATTATAAAGATAATCTGCTGGAACTATTGTGTATGTCCCCCATAAAAGGTACTCCTTATGTACATATTACTCACATTGACTACATATAAATGACTTGAATTTATAGGATTTTTCTTCCTACAGCCATTCATACCCAGCTCACAGCCCAAACCAACGTGCATTCTCCAAATGCAATCAGATGATGTGACCAGCCTTGAAACACTCATCAGACATGTTTTCTAACATATATTCTTGGTCCAATCTAAACTTGGATATTTGGAAACAGACTATTCAGAACACCAGCATTTGATATTGTGTTCAAAGATTGCAGAAAAACATGTAGTTATAATCACTCTAGTACTCTCCCTGATTATATAATTAGGGGTGTAGTTTTAGTCTTAAAAGAGTACCAAATAGGCTTTGAATCATTAAAAAGAACAACTTTTACTGAGAGTAGAAGAGCATCTTTGCCATCAAAATATGAGCTTTTGCAGTCAAAGTTAATTTAGCCCATTCTGTAATTGACACTGTTCATAAAAGACATTTAAAATCATTTCATATATTGCTAATAGGCACAGCTTCAACACTATTAAGTAAACCATCAATGTGAAGATCAGAGGTTTCTCATCACTGGAATTGATTAGTCCAACCCTCAAAACAAATAGCTTGCTATTCTGTGAAATTTTTTCCCTGGTACAAATGGAAGCAGTATTATAAAATGTCTTTGAAACCCAACAGGAATACAGATTTCTCCTGTAGCCCACAGTTTTGTAAAAGTTGCTTTAATCATTAAGTTAAGCTTGATGAAAAATCTTTCTATTGCATGTCTTTGAGTCCCAACAACCGAAGCACAGATGATGTCTTTGCATGAGCTTCTATCGGTTTACTTCAAAATTAAAGAAAATCTTCGTAGCGTATAAATTCCAACAAGTAGCCTAACACCACTTTTCATTAATTACCAATGCAACCAATTTAAACAGAACTTATTCAGTTTACAAGGTGGATAACTTATCCACTGCTAATCAGAATATAAATAATGAATTTGTACTGCATATTATCTGTGCATTTTTTTGTTTTGTTTTTTCACTTCAAATAAGATTGCAACCTTAACAGAAGATGCGGAGCAAACCAGCTTTCAGCAATATAGTTCTTTATTTAACAATAACAACTAAAACTATACTAAAACTACAGTGAAGCTCCATTGCAAGAAACTGCCAAAAAGCAAAAGACCCAACCACCACTATTGACCCACATTGTACCTTGGCACCCGTAATAAGATTACCTCGTTGTGACCTGCTTAAATTCTGGACCCAAAGAAAGTTTTCAGACAGTTTTTCCAAAATCCTCTGTCACCTATAAAGCTCCATTCAGGTACTAAATGATAGGTAAATTTAGTAATGTAGTACTAGCTACTCGAAAGGCAGGGCCTGGAGGATTGCATGAGCCCAGGAGTTCAAGGTTATAGCGAGCTATGATTGCACCACTGTACTCCACCCTGGTAACAGAATGAGACACTGTCTCTAAATAAATAAATAACAGATCAATGATCTACAAATTTTTGATCAAGCACTCTTAAGGAAAAATTCGGCATTTACACATAATATGTGTATTTATACATTTATACAAGTTCTAACCTCAGCGTTTATATTACATAATTACTAAACTTTGTCTTTTACTTAGATAAAAAATAAGTATCAATAGAAGTTCTAATATTTTTTAGATGCTCCACTGGATCACTGTACATGCCTTCTAGGTACTCCACTTTGGAGAATACTGTACTATATGAATCATGATTGATAGCTATGGAAGAAGCCGAAAACCATTTAAAAGGCTTAGATATAAAACAAGAAGAGAGAGGGCAGAAAGAAAGCACCAGTCACAAGTAACATAAGTTTTAAAGTATATTGAGCATTGTTATATGCCAGAACGTCACATAAATAATCTTAGTAAATCCTCAAAAAAAGCATGAAAAGAGGTATCATTTTTGCTCTTGTACAGATGAGGAAACTAGGATCAGGGTAATTATGTCCAAGGTCTAAGTGGCAAAACCCATGATTGTCAGAGGCCAGGAAAAAAGGAAAAGGAAAGCAATTAATCAAACATTTGCCCCTCTCATATTCTAAAATTCTAAAGATCTCTCACCAAAAAGAAGGCAAATCTAGAATTCATTTATTATCTTGTTATTGTATCCCTTATCTAATCATCTAAAACATGTTTGGTACATTTATTCAAGGTCTAGAGACAAAGAGCAAAACATACTAAATTATTATTAGTGCTTGAGAAACTAATCAATTATCTTATGATTGTCTATCATTTCTTAAGCAGGTAACACGGATCCAACAAAGGATGGATGGATGGATGGATGGATGGATGGACGGACGGACAGACAAATGGACGGATGGATGGATGGATGGACAGATGGACAGATGGATGGATGGATTTATTTATTTATTTATTTCAAAGACAGTGTCTCAGTCTATCTCCCAAGATGGAGTGGAGTGGCTCACTGAAGCCTCAAACTCCTAGGTTCAAGGGATTCTCCCACCTCAGCCTCCCAACTACCTAGGACTACAGGCCTATGCCACCATGCCAGGCTAATTTAAAAAAAAATTGTAGAGACAGAGTTGTGTCTGTGTTGCCCAAGCTGGTCTCAAATTCCTGGCCTCAAGTAATTCTCCTGCCTCAGCCTCCCAAAGTACTGGGATTACAGGTGTGAGTCACCGTGCCTCACCAAAGTCTTTAGACTCTCTATTAGCAGTCTTTAGAACTGTGGTATCCTTCATACAATATATAAATGCTAGCCCCTCTAGTGATTCCCTGCTTACAGTGTTAAGAGATGCAGTAATATCTGCTTTTTCTGATTTTATTTTGGTTTACTGGAGATCTATACAACTTGTGTGGCATGTAGCACCACAAATCCTAATTTCCTCTGTAAAGCTGATTTTAGCAAATTAACCGCAAATATTCATGAGCAGATATGCTTATTTGCACGACTCTCCTGTATTATAGCCTAAAAGTTATTCATGTCTTAAAGGTGTGGAAATACTGTGACTTTAATCAACATAGACTGAGACAATTGAGAATTTAATAAGATATGCAAAATTATAAAAATAATGGCTAATATTTATATAATTCTATGTACCAGGATGTGTTCTAAGCATTTTATGTGTATTTTATCACTTTGAGTCTTCACAAACACCTCATAAAGTAGATGTTATATGTGTCCCCATTTCCAACCAGGAAAACTAAGGCAACTAGGGGTAAGACATGTGACCAAGATTACATCACCAGTGGGAGAGCCATTGACCCAAAGATATCTGACTGCAGAGCCTCCTGTATGAACTATTACAGACATAAAGTAAGACAGTTCAAAATACAGCAAATTGTTAACAAATATGTAGAGCAAATGGCTAACAATGTCAATTAAGTACCCTGATATACCTCCAAGACTAGTTGTGCAACCCCTCACAGTGGTACATCCTGAAATATTCTACCTCATATATGTCTCAGAGATTAGAAGAAGATTCTGCTAATCCATCTTCTGTCACATACTAATTGATATGTGTGTGATGTTGAGTTTGTTTTTTTATTCACCCTTCCTTCTGTAGTGTAATAGGTGATGTTGTAGATTATCGAAAAGGATGGACTCTGATGCACAAGGATTCACATCACTCTCTGGCTGGTTTTGGCTATATAATAAATTGATCTATCCAAGTCTCAGTTTCTCCTTCCACAAATGGAGATATTGACACTTGCTTCATGAAATATCTGTAAGGAGAAAATGAAATAACATATGTAAAAGAAAATAATACATGTATAATGCTTGGGATGTGGTGAGCTCCCACACTATGCTAGTTATGGTAAATAAAAATAACCCCACAAATACTGGGGCAGCTGGTGTTAACAGTGTGATCTATGGTACAAGGACAGAGAAGAGACAGTTGACCTATTGAGTGCTAAAACTGTAAGCTTGGTGTGAAAAATGAATGATGTGGCCTGTGCCGCCAGTTTTCTATATGTCTCCACAGCACTTCCTCACCCACATGTTTACAAAGCATTTGTCCTCTATCTAGCATTTCTCATTGTTATCTTTAACAAGTGATTTAAGTTCATCTTTTCTCATTTCCTGTGACCTGTTCGGAAGCTCATGTACATCTACCATTGTGAGCACACAAATAGTTTGTTATCTCCTCACACAATACTTCATAGACTAAGCAGCTGATTCACTGGGGTTCATTTTATGCAACTATCTACCATGAATATCTAAAGACTATTAAAAGGCCACACCCACACTCACACACCAAAAGAAAACTTTGCATATTACTATAACCTCTTCACATGATTTACTAATGTTAACACAGCTTTCCACGAAAAATAAAAGTTGTAGGTACCAACGGAAAACTCCTTCAGCCTCAAAAGTTTCATGGAAAAATCAACTCACAAAAGGCAGATAAATTACAGAAAAGGCATACAAATGTATTTAATGTGTACATGAGAGCCTTCAGAATGAAAACTCAAAGATGCAGGGGAAATTGTCCATTTTTATGCTTCACTTCAACCAAGTGTGAACAGCCATATATAAATAAGATTGAACAAAAAGTTTACTACCTAATGCTAATAGATTGAGTGGGGAAGGTCTGTCTGTCTAGATACTTCTTGGCCTCTCTGAGCATGTATTTCTTTCTTCTGGGTGGGTGTAGGGCAGGACTCTCTCTTTAATAGGGGTGGTCTTAAGACCTACAGTAAAACAATGTCAGTCAGATAATTTATTTATAGCCAGTTTTTACACAGCAGTGCAGAGAGAAAGTTAGAGTAACATTTTTAGGTGTTATGGCTGGATTTGGAAAAAAGAAGTTCTACTTTCTACGGCCTACCTTGGAGAAGAGGGATTCTCATTTCTATGGCTGGATGTCGGTGAATGGGACTGTGAGGAGGGCAGGAGAAGGTCAGAGAAAAGCTTTTGCTTCTCAGACCTTCACTTTAAGGTATCTTTTTTTTCTCAGTGCCAAGAAAGTGAAATGGGAATCCACAAATTTCATGTAGATTTCATGTAAAACAGTAAGCGGAATGATTGTAATATACTGCATTTACTTCTCAAATTTAAATGTCAAATGACACCACATCATTTGACTTTTTCAGATTCCATAGTCAGTCACCCTCCCATTTTGATATCTATAAACTCCTACTTGGCTCTTTTCTTTGACCTGCTACAACGAAACCATACTCTAAGGGGTGGAACAATTTAATCAATGTTTGTAATAACTAAAACTTTGAAAGCTTTAGTTTTATTTAACAGAGTAATCAGTTAATAAAAAGCCATAAAGCGGTTAATACAATTTAGATTCAAGTAAAAATAGTAATGGCTTTCCAAAAGCAACACCTCTGATTGGCAATATTAAATAGGAACAAATCATTGCAGTTTGATCTGTGTTTAACGCAGAAAGTCCTATGTTCACCATGTATCACAATTAATGTTTTCCAGTAACTCTAATGGGCTCACTGGGGTTTGGAACTTTGGTAACTATCAGCACTTGAAACCCTTTCCTCTTTATCCAATACTAAATAAATGAACCATTCTAGTTTAGGATATTGAATCATATAAATTCCTAAAGAGAATTAGTAGATTAAGAATAGTCAGTAAAACAGAATCATCAGCAATTCTCTAAATGGAAAGGAGTTATAAATACTACCTATTTCCTTGTTCATATTAGGTTACGTAAAGGAATTATTCCTGAAAATAAATTTGCTAAGCTTGATCAAGTAGACTTTCTTTTTTAGGAGTAGATTAGATTTTTCCGGCATAACATTTTGAGGAAAACATCTCCAAAGGTCCTCTTAGAAGGTAGTTGGAGGAGCCCTAGTAAAGTATATACAGCTTACAGATAAAAATCAGTTTAAATTGTATCTATCCATGAATGTCAATTTCTATTACAGGTCAGAATTTAATTAATTTTGTCTCATTTAATAAATATTCTCATATGGTATACAATTCCTTACTGGATACTATCTCAGATTTCTAAGTAGTTCAAAGTACTAGGGATTATTTATGACTGGAACATTTTATCAATGTATATATTAAATTTTCTTCTCCTTCTAAATAACAAATTTTAAATGCTCTAGGTTCAATTAGCCCCGAGCATGGTAAACAAATTGCAATCACTAAAAGAACCTCCAAAGGCTTATCTAACACCAGTCAAAGTTATAGATTCTATTTGGAAGGCTTTATCATCCTACAAGGAGGATGAAGTCTTATTCATTGCCCCAACACCTCCCTTTCCCAGTGTTAGCAGAGTGTTTGGGACTCAGTGGGCACTCAATAACTGCTTGCTGAAAAAAATAAATCAATGAGCATTTAGAGACCCAAATATGTATGAAGAAACCTAATACTCAAGTAAATATACCAATAGAGACAAGATATAGGTGGGGAAAAGCCGTGTTGGTACAATGTCAGGGTAATTACATACATACAATCATCCAAGAATTTAAAACTTAAAATGTATTCAACTACACCAAGTTAACCTTCTCACTAATATGTTCCCTTCTGCTCCCCAAATTCCTGTTACTTGGATTTTCTTTTAAAAATCACACTATCAATTTGGGTAACATTTTTACAGATAAAGTGTTTTGATTTTTAAGAAGAAGAATAATGACCACAAAGCTATGTATATTGCCAAATCAAATAAGCAAATTTATCATGCACCTGAAATCTGCACCAAGGAAAGGAGATCTAAAAAAAAATGACTCCAAAGTTCCCCCACTGTGACAGGAGTTAAGAAGATTTAAGACACTGACAGTTAAATCAATCTCAGTGATCTTTTCTATTGGGGAGAAGTACCGATTTGATTTATAAAACTTTAATTTCAAATTAAAACAGCTGTTAATATCCTTTACCAACCATTTTTTTGTTATACGTGGTAGGAAAATAAGCAGATGGGGTCATCTGCTTAGACCGGGTGTTGTGATTATTTACAGCCCTAATTTTTGTTCAGTAATTGGTAGGTGCAGTTCTAATTCTTGCTAATGACTACGATATATTGCTCAAGCAAATTAGAGGAATAGAATGTTCCGTTACTTTAGCAGTATTGCTAAAAAGTGATGCAATAAAAAAGAGTATTCTTTGAATTAAATGCCTTCAACAACACCATAATTCACCCCAAAGATGCTAATACTAAAAACACACTCTCCCCCCATGAAATGAACTTCAGTAGAATGGAATTTCTGTATTTGATATTGGCTTCTATCACTAATTACCCCTTCTTTAATGTAATTTTGGGGCATAACATAGTAAGTGCTTCATGATTACTAACTAAATGCCTACTATCTGTGAAAATACATATTTAAAGTTGTTCTCTTGAAATAAAAATGAAAATACTCAAAAGAGAGTGAAAGAAAATTTTTTCTTAAAGGTCTCAGGAAGTAGGACTTTTAAAAAGTTAACTCACGATACCAAATAGATCAGAAATTGTAAAATTATAAAGCCATTTTTAATGGAAGAGAACAACATTAGCAACTAAGGAAATACAGTCATGGGCATGGTAAGATGTACAGGTACTTTCTAAGTTGCTTTCTTTGAGTCACATGGGAATACAAATTGAATCATATGGCATGTTAGGTCAAAGAACATTTTTACTGCAGGAATTTTACAAGGATAATAGCTGAGACCTGTTTATACATAGGCCATAATGCAACTATTAAGAGTAAACAAAGCCTTCAATTCCTACAGTGGCAGATTCCATGCCAAGTTCTACTATACCCAGCCACTCACAGCTGAAGCTACAAACAAATGAAATCAATAAAATCAGGTAGTTAAGCCAACACCTGGAGTTGCTTCTCAATGCCTAAAGGTGTCAATGTGGGTTTTAATTAGCAAGGGTAAAAAGAATAAGAGTTGAATAAATTAAATTTTCAGCTTAAATTAGAAGACATACACCTGTAATGCAAATATTTTATTCTGTTAAATCTTGCTTATTATACTATTTATCATATTCATCTCAGATGCTGATACAAAATGCTATGCAACAGGCTTTGAAAACTGTAATGTACCATACACATTCAGGGCCACCACCTACAGATGCTCAGCATGTGCAGATCATCGCAGTGCCACATCTAAGGGAGGGTCCATAGTACACACTGTGGATACCATGAATTTTCAGGGAGATCAAAGTTAAATGTCTCCATCTAACAAGAATTTCTGACAAAGGTGAAGTGTGAGTAAGCAATGACCCTTAAGATGTCATTTTAATCCAAAATTTATATTATCTCAGCAAAGATGTTTCTGTAGAAAGCAAATACAGTTGAAATTACAGCATTTTTTTCTTTTCTCTCTAACATATTATTAGATGCTCATTTAAAGTAAACACCACAATTGCAGTACAGCATCAGAGCCTCATAGAGCATTATCTTCTAGCTAGCTCTATGGATAAGCATTTAAAAGGTCAGACCATCATTCTACATAGCCAGCTGTTTTTGAATGATATACATATAGTAAGCTGGTAAATTCTGTGGGCTTGAAATAACTGATGTCATAAAAAGTTCTGTTAAGGCCTGGCGCAGTGGCTCACGCCTGTAATCCCAGCACTTTGCTATGCCAAGGCGGGCGGATCATGAGGTCGAGATCGATACCATCCTGGCCAACAAGGTGAAACCCCATTTCTACTAAAAATATAAAAATTAGCTAGGTGTGGTGGCGTGTGCCAGCAGTCCCAGCTACTTGGGAAGCTGAGGCAGAAGAATTGCTTAAACCCTGGAGGCCAAGGTTGTAGTCAGCCGAGATTATGCCACTGCACTCCAATCTGGTGACAGAGTGAGACACTGTCTCAGAAAAAAAAAAAAGTTCTGTTAATTGGTGGTGATTTTACTGGTATACCATGGAGATGGATAAAATATTTTATAACTCAAAAAAATGGTAGCGATTTTAGAAGCACTGTAAGAAAAGGCAAATCAGCTGAGTGTTATGACGGTAAGCCTGTAAATATATACTGTTGCCCCTGCCATGTAAATGCAAACTACTTCTGATTTTTCCATACCAATGTTAATGGAAAATAAAGCAACTTCTAAAGGGTTGTGCTACTTACTTAGTTACCATAAATGTTGTACAGCTGGAACAATATGTGCAAATAGTGTTCCAACCTGCTTAAGTCTGCAAAAATATACTCTCATACTCTGTGACCCATATATGTTTTGCATCACCCAAATAGTCAAATTAAACATAGATGCAGTAGGAATAGTCACTCTTCATATGCTGTATCTTTTATGGTGGTACTAATCTCTGAAATTCCCTCAGGAATGTGGTGTTATTTTTGGCTTTCTACCTCGGCTAGATGAAAAATGTCATTCCAGAGGCTTCTGCTTGGCCCTTTTTATTAAATAGCCTTCTTTCCATGGATCAAGAAACCAATGTGTTGATTCCACTAGTTACTAATTATATCTATTCTCATTGTATATTCTGAGACTAGAAACTGCTGTTAGATTTAGAATGTGATCAAGATTTCCATAAATCTCTACTCTGACTTTTAAATACTATGGTGGCAATTAGAGTCTCTGGGGAACAGTATAAGTTTAAAGCCAGAATCTAATAACCAGAAGGTCTGAGTATTTCCCTTCTCCAGTGTAAAGTCATCCTAGTACAAGGCTGTAGGATTCTTTACATTGAGAAGATTTCCCTTTTCCACCGGCTTTCAGGGTCATCCCCATACAGGGTTTTAGTGCAGCACCTATCCAATTACAGCTGGTCTCAGCATACCATAAAGATTCATCCATAGATCAGGACCACACATTTTCCTCCTCTATTGTCATAGAAATCATATCATAGAAATATGTTTAAAGATGGCTTGGAAAAAATGCAAAATATACACCCATTGCTGCATTACAATAGGCATACATTGACCTGATCTTTTCCTCAATTGAAAGAACCTAGTATACAAATTGGCATACATCTAAAAACACTAAGGTAAATTGTTTCCACCCACAAGACTTGCCATAGGCAGATTTTTCTGCCTATACATGTAAGACAGGACATTGGAAGACTGCACATGTATTTCCTTCTTAGAACTACATCATCAGTTAGCTATTGCTTAGATTAATGATTCTCAAAGTGTGATCCCTAGGCCAGCAGCATCAGCTTTACCTAGGAATTTGTTAGAAGTAAAAAATTTTAGACTCCACTTCAGACCTATTGAATTAGAAATTCTGGAGGTGGGGCCCAGCAACCTGGGTTTTAGCAAGCCCTCCATGCAAGTCTGACACACAGTCAAGCTAGAAAAATACTACCCCCCCCCCGGCGCAAAAAATACAGAAAAGAAAATCACTCCCATAGATCCTTACAAGTCAAAACCCCATCCCTGTGGCGTGTTGTAATTTCAAACACCTGGTTGGAATCAGGAAACTCAGTTCCATGATAGCATAACCTACAGTCATCTCCTTCCTACAGAGGACAGCAACCACAGAGCTATTTAACAATGCTGTTATCCCCCTCACCAATGCATATTATAATGCTTTCATCAAAAGAGCACCATCTTACCTTCCTAGAGAGTATGGTTAGGAGTTGGCTGATCCATTCCAGCATTCTCGTTTCCCTAAGCCTTTGAATTCCTTCCTCTAGAGTAGGTCAGGTAATCTCAAACAGTTCTACCTTATTGACATAGGTCATCATTGAGTTCAGGCTTCAGTTAATATCTTCATAGACTATAACGCCTCTCTCAGGTGCTCAGACCAACATATTAAACCCCAAATTCCAGGTGAGTACACCAATGTCAGCAATGTAGCCTGATAGACATTAGCATTCACTCCCCGTGTATGCCAATACAGATTGGTGAGGTCTTGACTTTCTTGACCTCTTTCAGTGTATAAACTATTTCTCCCGGACCAGGTCTTGTATCTCCCCATCTGGGTTATGTTGAGTCAATAAGAGGTAGCAAAGGTTGGTCCTGAGGTTAATCAGCATCTGCCTATAAGACAGGTAAAATACTTTTTAAATGTACATTTATTTTTTATTTATCTTTTAAAATAAATTTTATTGATAAATTTAAGATATACAACATGATGTTATGGTATGTTTTGTAGCAAAAGTAAAATACTTGTATACGCTGAGTAGCCAAATCCCTTAGTGAGCCAAGAGGAGTTAGGTTTAGGGCCAGAGGCTCCTCAGCCATACCTGCTCTGAAACTGGAAGAGATGGGAAACTCAAGTCGGCAGTGGATAGCTTCTGTCCTTAATGGTGTGATCATAGTTTTTAATTATTCCTTTTTCCTATTTAACTTCCTGAGAGTCATAAGAAGCCAGGGACTCCACAATCTTTACAATTATTTAAAACCACAATGAGGTATCTTACCTTATACCTATTAGAATGGTTATTATCAAAAAGGTGGAAGATAAGTAAAGGAGAGAATGTGGAGAAAAGTCAACCCTTGTGGAAGATAAAGTAGTACAGCCATTATAGAAAACAGTATGGAGATTCCTCAAAAAGCTAAAAACAGAGCTATCATATGATCTGGCAATCCCACTATTGGGTACACAGTCACAGGAAATGAAATCAGTATGTCAAAGAAATATCTGCACCCCCATGTTCATTGCAGCATTATTCACAATAGCCAAGACAGAAAATCAACCTAAGTGTCCATCAACAGATGAAGAAAAAGTGGTATATATACACAAGGAATGCTATTTTGCTTTTAAAAATAAGAAAATCCTTTCATTTGCAACAATATAGGTGAAGCTGAAGGACATTATGTTAACTGAAATAAGCCAGGACACAGAAAAGCAAATACCAAATGATCTCATTTATGTGTGGAATCTAAAAAGGCTGAACTCATGGAAGTAGAGAGTACAATGGTAGTTACCAGGGGCCAGAGGAATGGGGGACTGGGGAGATGTTGGTTACACAATTCAAAATTTCAGTTCAATAGGAAGAGTAAGTTCAAGAGATCTATTGCACAATATAGAGCCTACAATTAATAAGAATATATTGTATTACAAAAATTAATAAAATAGATTTTAAGTGTTCTCATTACAAAAATGAAAAGTATGTAAGGTAATGCATGTATCAATTTGCTTGATTGAGCCATTCTGCAATATATACATAATTTAAAATATAATGTTGTATACAATAAATATAAACAATTTTTATTTGTCAATTAAAAATGTTCAAATAAATAAATTGTTATCACTGACATACAATTAAGAACCACAGCCACTTGACCTCCAATAATTTATCTTCCATGTACACTTCATCGCATGTTACCCCCCAGTGATAATCTGAGTAATTATAATTATATAATTATAATTATTCCATAAACTGCCCATGTCCCACTTTTCCCCACTGTACACTTTGAATACATGGCAAAACTAATTCCAGAATTATATTTTTGGTTCTGATGACTAGGACCATTTTTGGCAAAGTGGGAGAGAGTACTAGGCAGGGTACCAGCATTAAACAGACAGTATAACCAAATTAGAATATTGAAAAAGGATTGAATAAAAAGACAATTTAATAAAGCTATAGCAAGGGACAAGGAAATCAGATGCTCTTCAAATGTGGTCTCTGAAAAAAGCAGCATCAACACCACCTGGGACCCTGTCAGGAATGCAAATCTGGGACCTCACCCCAGACCTATTAAATTAGAAATCCTGAGAGTGAGGCCTAACAATCTGTATTGTAACAAAAATCGTCCAGGTGATTCTAATGTGCACCAAAGTTTGAGAACTACTGACCTAAGGTTTAATGCAGTAACCAAGTGCTAATAGCTATGAAGCTGTTACCAATCCTAAGTTCAAAGAGACAAGAGAACAGATTCACATCTGAAACCCAGAAAATGTCATAGAGACAGAACCACCTTGAGAGAATCGGTGACCTTTGGTCAGAGACCCAGCCTACCCTAGGAAACCCCATCACAAGGGGGTAATATAATACATAACCCAACCTCATTTTCTCCCTTCCCCCAATTGTCAACCTGGACTCCTAAGTGGCCAAACTCAACCAGATTCTAGAAGGCGAGGGAACCTGATAATTCCAGGACAGAAAGCAGGTTGAAGAAGAAAGGTGTATTCGAAGGACCAAATAGAGGAGATCCGGCATGCAGGCCTAATCTGCTTTTGTGAACACACCCAAGTTTTGATAAAACTCCAAAACATTTACTTGAGGAAGCTAGACATTTATTTTGTAATTTCCATGGCAAGAATGGTTTCTCAGGAATGCTCATTTACTATTTAACCTAATAACTAGATTCCAATAGGAAAGTTCTTTTATGGTTAGTGACCAACCCCTTGTACTGTTCCCTGGAACACAGTAGCTGGTATATTGTAGATACTAAAGAAATGTCAGGGACTGTTACTATTATTCATTTTAGAATCACCTCTTTTCCCTTACGTAGATATTTAAGTCTCTCCTTGTTTCGATGCTGCATCTGCTAATCAATGATCCAACCTGTCACTGAATTCTCCTAGGATTTCTGCTTATAACAGAACACTTCCCGCTTCTGAATGCCATAATCTAAGCACCATTCACCTACAAGCTACAGCCTACTGACTTAATTTCTTTCTCCTTTATAAACTAGATTTTTTAATTTGCATTTAATCCTGTGTACCATGTTGGGCTCACTCTTGCCTTTAGTTAGACAAACTGCTCTAGCCTCCTTCTTGTTCTTATACACTACCCTTTAACTTGTGCATTGCCTTGATGTTTGAGATGTAAACATATATAATGTGTAGTTGGGCAAAATTAAGGGTCTGCATCCCCATCATTGACTTTTAGACAGCACCAATTTACTGTGTCCTTATCTCAAACTATTTCGATTACACAATGCATCTATTCAGAATTTGTCTAAATGTGAAGCCTCAGCCATCCCTCCATAAGCACTTCACTACACAGGACAAGTACATACACGAATATAAGAAACCTTGTTTATAATTATAGACTGCTTCACCACACACATTCCCATCAATGTTTCATCTTTCACAACACTGATAAACTGAATTAGAAAGGATTCTGGACAGTCAACAGATAATTGTTTTAAACTGAGCTTTGTTAGAAAATAAAAGTAAGACTGAAATAAATATTATCTAATTATTATAAATGTTTCCCTCAAATATGTCCTGTAAATTTACCTCTTGGCTTTCTCTGAAATGAAAGAAATGTATTTACAATTTTTTTGTTAATTATCTGCCAAATAAAATAAAAGGTGTATCTTTTGAGGTATTGGAAGGATCAGCTAACCAATCTCCCCGATCATTATTTGGTACCCACTATGTGCCTGACATTGTGCTAGTTGCTAGTGACTCAAAGGAAAAAGGAAAATTGTCCTCTGCTTTCCAAAGGAAAACAAAAAATAAGCAGGTAGTTACAGTAATTAGTATTTCATAAGGGTACAAAGCAGGTTGACTTTCTGGAGGAGATATTCCAGAACTATGGCCTGAGAGTACAGTGAGTCAGGCAAAAAGAGTGAGGATAAGGGAAGAGGAGGAGGTACAAAGGAGAAGCTATATATAAAAAGGTATAAAGGCTTAGAAAATGTGAAGTATTAAAGTAAAGCACGAAAAGTGAAGAGAAAAAGTCTAGATAGGTATGTAGGCAAGAAATAAAAAAGGGTCTTGTACCCTATGCTAAGAACTATACTAAAATCCATAGAGCATCATTGAAGAATTTTTAATCAGGGAGTTGAAGAATAATACTTTCCTTTTTAAAAGGTCAATGTGAGTTGTAAAAAAATAAAATAAGGCTAGATTGAAGAAGCAAGACTCGAAGTCGGGAGATAAGTTAGGGTACAATTACAGTTTTAAAAAAAAAAAAAAGAAAGAAACAGTGGACCTGCACTAAAGTGGTAGATGTGAAATGGAGGGAAGTAGATTAATTTGAGAGATTAGAGAGGTAGACGCCATAGGACCTGATGATTGTCTGGTTGAGTAGCTAGAACAGATATCAGTGGATGCTAATACAGGACTGAGCTCAGAAAGAAAAACAGGCAAAGGCGACCAAAACAGAATGATCAGAAAACACAAGAGAAACTGTATTATGGCATTTCACACCCAAAACAAAGATTTATGGAGAGACTGGTCTATGGTGTAAGTTGAGTAAATGAGGTCTGAAAACGAATCGGCGTGCTTGACAAGTAGGAAGTCGGTGAAATTTGCCAGAGGAGTAAAATAGGAGGTGAAGAAAAGGATAAAGTAAGTGCATCTTTGTCCTTTGAAAAGCTTTACAGCGAGGGATAGAAAAAAGTGATAATAAAAAAAGTATATAGAGCCCAGGGAAAGTGGTGGCTTTTATTTTTTTAGATGGGAGGAACTGGAAATTTCATCAGAACAACCTAATAAGAGATAAAGTTTGGGGAAAATATGATTGTTTTCTCCTCATATTAGACATTGGGGTGTATTGAATAAGAGACACTACTGGCACAAAATGTCTTTTAAATATGTTGGAATAAACCCCCAAGAGCATGACCAATATTCCAACAAAGTTGTGCAAGTTGCAAGATAGGTAATTGAAGAAGAGCTCTTGACTAAACCAAAGAAAAATCACAGGTACACGCTGCCTGACATCTTTAAATGGTGACACACAGCTAAAGAAGACATCAAGGGACCTTAATTAATAAAACCAGGACCATAAACCTGAGGAACACGAGTTGGAAAGAAGTTTTACAGAGGAAGTTTTTAAAATGGCAACGAGGGTCCAGAAAAAGGGAAAGATCAGCATGCCAGTGCTGATGATATTTTACAAGCTAATAGCTTCTCAAGGCTTTTTCTCCAACAGTCTCCCACAATCCCAGACCATCACACTGCATTGGACCATTTTCTTGATAGCTTTGGCTCTAAACCTCTCTAGAGCCCTCTGCTGGTGGAATTTTTAAAAAAAAACATACAAGGATTAAGGATTTTACTTGACTTCTAGATCCCCATGTATCCAAGGCAAAACTCTTCTCATATCTGGCTTTCCTGGGAGGAGTATTCCAGAGGAAACACTGTTTCCATTTTAATGGAAATGTTCATGGGAAGTGAAAGTAAACATTTCGCACACAAAGAGAACCTATCAAAGACTCAGAGGAGGAGAAGAAAAGGAAGGAAGATACAAAAAATGTAAAAATCAAGAAGAGAAAGTTATGCATTGTTGGTGACTGCAGGTTCTGGAGACAATATACCTGAATTCAAACTCTGGCATTACGCTTTAATAGATGCATAGCTGCCAAAAGGTTGCTTAGTACTTGTAGACTTCATTTTCCTCATCAGGAAAATATGGAAAAATATACCTTTATGGTGGTGATTAAATGATTAATAAATGCAAAAATATGCAAATAGTTTGTATTGCTACATTTTCAGTTCTCTCTTCAGTGTCTTTCTCATAGAAGTAAAGGAAGTCAACTCATCAACTAGCAGAAAGCAGTATCTAATAATTGATCAAATTATACTGGCAGTAATGCTAATTGATTAAAAGTCATAGTGTATCTTCATATACTGAATTCCAACAGATGGCATAAAATGCTTTTGCAGTCCTGAATCTCTGCCTTCTAGCATCATCCTACTGCTTAATTGCTTGTTTGGTTGGTTGGTTGGTTGTTTTTACCTCAGCAACTGAATATTGTGTTCATATAAACCATAGAACTGGTATCAGAGACCCACTCAGTGCTTGTCTAGTCTAATTTCATGAAGGAAAACATCATGCTTATTTTGAAGAACATCTTGAAAAGCTACAGTTGTTAAGCTCAGCAATCTGGATATGTCAGTATCAGATACTGAGTCCTGCTTTGTCTACCACCTCCTTCTAAGAGTGAGTGTACAACCTATAGCCCCAAACCTCAGATTATTCCCTAAGCATCTCAAAGTGGCCATTAGGCTGCACAGTACATTACTTCCCATGTACATTAAACTCTGTACAATGGGTGGAAGTGGTAATTGGCTAGGAAAATCAGATTTCATCACTCTGGACCTATAAAAATATACAGATGAAATTAACCAGTAGAATTAGGAATTAATACACTAAAAGAAAGAGCCCTATTAATTGTAGAATGCTAGAGTCAAGATTCATGAAACTGCCACTGAGAGGAATGACATTATCTGGTCCCCTTTCCCAGAAGATCCTGTGAGATTCTGCTACTCTACCCTACGTGTGTTCCCATAAAGCTCCAATCATTCATGTTCTCCATGATATCAAATTGTCAAACTAGCACATTCTAACATTTAATTATCATTCTTTCCTCTCTTTTGGCCTACATACTTGCTGGATCATCCTTTCAACACCCAAGACACTAAATTATTGAATTACATTGATATGGTTTGGCTGTGTCCCCACCCAAATCTCATCTTGAGTTGTTGCTCCCATAATACCCATGTCATGGAAGGGAACCTGTGGGAGGTAATTGAATCATGGGAGTGAGTTTTTCCATTGCTGTTCTCGTGATAGTAAATAAGTCTAATGAAGTCTGACAGTTTTATAAAGAGCAGTTCCCCTGCTCATGATCTCTTGCCTGCCACCAGGTAAGGCATGTCTTTGCTCTTCCTTCACCATCTGCCATGATTGTAAGGCCTCCCCAGCCATGTGGAACTGCGAGTTCGTCAAATCTCTCTTTCTTTATAAATTACCCCATCTTGGGTACTTCATCACAGTAGTATGAAAATAGACTAATACATACATCTTTGAGGCATTTTTTTCTAGCCTAAATGTTAAGTGGTATATACATAATGAGTATTGAAAGACTTCATTAATTAAACATTCCAGTTAAGAGGATTGAGCATAATGTTCAAAGGAAAGAAAGAATTCTAGGGTTCAATCAAACTGTTTAAGTACTAAAGTTCACTTAGAGACCCAATTAATCCAATTCCCCCATTTGAAAGTGAGGACGTTGGGAGCCAGGAAGTAAGTCGCTAGGAACTGAGAGACCTGTCAAAAATGACACAGCTGTTTAGAGGCAGAGGCAAAACCAGAACCCGAGATACAAATTTTTACTTCAAAACTTTTTTTTTTATTACATTAGTGAATTTTAATTGTCAAAAAGTTTACTTCTACTCTTGGTCTGAAGTGACTCTGTAACCTCTTAACCTTAATTCCAACAGCTTTGAAAGGTGCTCATATAATTGTGACTACAGAAAGAATGTTACTTCATTTTGTGAAAAACTTTGAAGATAAATAGCACCATTACAATTATGACTCATCTCTAAAAGTTTAAAATTTCAACCTTTGCTTCTTATTCTTTTTATGCAACATGATTAATGCACTCTATTTTTTGTGGCTGTCACAAGAGCCACAAAATCTCTCACTTCCTTTATTGTGACTCAGTTTGAAAAAAAAATGCACACACCTTTTCTTGAGTGCTTGCTTACATAAATTTAACCAAGTAAAAATATTACACTACTCACTCACCATCATCAAATGAAATACTATGTCATCTTACAGCATCTTCTGGATGAATGTTTGTGGCAAGTCTAAAGAGCTTCATAAACCTTTCCTACATTGCACTCTGTAGGAAAACATATGGGAGGTGGAAGTATGATTGTAAGATAAAACAGAGTTAAGGAGGAAAAAAAATGATATGAACATGGATGAGAAGCCTGGGAGACAACAGAAGAGGCACAAAGAGAGAAATGAAGGGAGCTAATAAGAATACGTGCTTGTCGGGGAGGGGAACATCACACACAGGGGCCTGGGGTGTGGGGGGCTAGAGGAGGAATAGCAGGGGGTGGGGAGATTGGGGAGGGATAGCGTTAGGAGAAATAGCTAATGGAGATGACGGGGCAATGGATGCAGCAAACCACCGCCATGGCACGTGTATACCTATATAACAAACCTGTAAAACCTGCACATGTGCCCCAGAACTTAAAGTATAGTAAAATAAATAAATAAATAATAAGAAAAAAGAATAAGTGTGTGTGTACAGTTATGTGTGTTGATGTCCATGTGTGTGTGCAGCTGGTCACAGAAATAAAGTCAGAAAGAAGTTATTATTATGCTGTCTTGACTGATCTGTTGCAGAACGGGAACTGTGCTGAAAACAGCATGAAACAGGGTCAACTTACCATTGTATACCATTATTATAATAAGCAGTTCTATATTAATCCATGACTTTCTCAGAAATCTAAAATAGAAAAAACAAATGAAATGCTAACCTTATTAATCATACCATTGCTAGCCAAAGGAAGCAGCATTATACTCCTGAGGGTATTCTGAAAATGTCAGTGCAGCATTGTTCTGTACCAAGAACTGTTAGCCCACAGAAGTATCCTTCCTTTAAAAAAAAAAATTGCCACCAAAAGTAGATATTAAAGGAGAAACTAAATATTTATTTCCATTTACCCAAATGAGCTCCAGAAGAACTTATGTGAGGTGTCTCAGGCAGAATAAAGCTATAGTTTACTCAGAATAAATGAATAACCAAGAGTGTTATTTCTCACACAATTCAGAGTGATAAAAGGGTTAAATGAGTAGGTGGAGATAAGGGAATGGAAATCTTAGAGGCTCATACCTTGGAAGATATTTAAGTAGGAAAGCATATTGCAAAGTTCATAAGATTGTTCTCCTAGTCTATTTTACCACTATAAACCCTCTATTTAAATATCTAGCTCTATGCATCTTTCAACATCTAAACCCAATTAAATGCCAACTGAAATAGCCTTAAATTACTACCCCCAAGTAATTCCCTCCTAATTCCAAAAATAAAACAAGGAAAGTAAACGGCACTAAAACCGGCTGTGATACCCTTCACACGCACACACAAAAAACTTCTTTTTAAAACCAAAGTTTTCTGAGATAGTAAATTTGTAGGAGGAAAAAATCAACAAAGACTCATTTATTCCCCAAATGTGCTCACATTTTTAAATGTTTTAATATTATCATATTAGTCAGTTCTCATGCTGCTATAAGGACATACCTGAGACTGGGCACTTTATAAAGGGAAAAGGTTTAACTGACTCACAGTTTCACATGGCTGGGGAGGCCTCATGAACCTTAGAATCATGGTGGAAGGCAAAGCAAACACATCCTTCTTCACATAGTGGCGGGAGAGAGAAGTGAAACCAAAGCAGGGGAAAGCCCCTTATAAAACCATCAATCTTGTAAGAAGTCACTGACTAGCATGAGAACAGCATGAGGGTAACCGCCCCCATGATTCAATACCTCCCACCAAGTCCCTCCCACCACACATGGGGATTATGGGAACTACAATTCAAGATGAGACTTGGGTGGGGACACAGGGGACATAGCCAAATCATATAAATCACCTTATTCTTATTCCTAGTTATTACAAATTAGTATATTTTATAATAAATATAATTTGTTAAAATGAGCTTAACTGTCATCTTTGGTTTTACTTTACCCCAGCTTCATACACAATATACAGGTGCCATAGAGAAGGTAACTAATATAAAGGAATTTTAAAAATTGCAGTTTATGAGGTTTCTTCTAAGAGATGATGCTACTGAAATTTGGAGGTGAAAAGATTTTTACTCTGGAAGAAACTGAAGCCTTCTAGGCAATCATCTGTGGCCAAAGTCTACAGTAGCCTTATATAGCAGAAAATGAATTAACAATGGTATTTGAAGAGGAAGACTGAAACAAGAGGGGTGAGGGATATTACAAAAATAAGCAAAAAAGTGAGGCAGATAAAAGAAGAATGAGAGCAGCTTCCAAGCTCTATAAAGGATCATGGAAGGAGGGATTTGGGAATCAAACAGATAACTTTGAACAAGAAAAATGATATTAAAACCAAATACCTGAAAAACTAATTGATAGTGACAAAAACCAGATCTGTGGTGGCCTGTGGCTAGGGATTGAGAAGGGAGCTTGCCTGTAAAAAGGTAAGAGGGAAATTTCTAGAGTGATAGAAATCTTATATTTCAATTATGGTGGTGGTTACATGAACGACTACATTTCTCAAAACACATTCAACCATTAAAATGGGTGCATTTTATTGTATGCAAATTATAACTCAATAAAGTTGTTTTTAAAAATTAAATGTTTAGTAAAGCACATTCACAGACATATATCTAAATGTATAGAAGAAATAGAAAACCAGAAAGCTGCTAAAAAGAGACTTGCACAAACAAATAAACCAAGGAAAGCATAAAACTATCCCATAATCTTTAGGAACGATGTGTTCTAGAAGTAAATTTTATTGAATATTGAAGCTTATCTTTTAAAAATCTCCTATATTTCCAATTCATTTCCGCTAGTATCCCAACTCCAATATTCAACCATATTGGATCATCAAATCCATCAATTATATCAACTTTTCAGTCACAAACACACAAAAACACACACACACGCAAACACACCACCTCACCTCACTATAATCAGACCATACCCCTATCACATACCCTCTATTAATTTGGATATTATGAGCTGATTTTTTAAAGTGTTAAGTCTACAAGCCTTGTGAAAAAAAAATTTTTAATTAGTTTTCTTTTTCTTTGAGACAGAGTCCTGCTCTGCCACCCAGGCTAGAGTGCAGTGGCATGATCTCAGCTCACTGTAGCCTCCACCTCCCAGGCTCAAGCAAATCTGCCTCAGCCTCCTAAGTAGCTAGGATTACAGGCATGTGCCACTATGCCCACCAAATTTTTGTATTTTTAGTAGACACGAGGTTTCACCATGTTGGCCAGGCTGGTCTTGAACTCCTGACCTTCTGATCTGCCCACCTTGGCCTCCCAAAGTGCTGAGATTACACGCTTGAGTCACCGCACCTGGCCTTAAATTACATTTAAGAGAAGTCTGGCTTTAAATGTTTTTTGGCTTTCATTGGAAGTCCCATTCAGAAACAAGGAACAGAGAAGTGACAGTAAAGCTGAGTGATCACCAGATTGAGAAAATTCTAGACAGAGGGTGGAAAATAAGGCAACAACAAAAAAAATAGTTCAATGCATCAAGGAAATCATAAATAGTCAATCTGGCTGGAAATAATAAAAGGAAGAAGAGGAGACTGGACATGCACATATCAAATACCAGCCTTAGAAGTCTGAGGATGATGGCCATTGATTCTGTGACAATAAAATCTGTGTTTTGTTCATGAATATGTCCCTGGACCCTGACAAACAATTTTCTAGAATATATTGGGTGCTTAATAAATATTTGACAAATGGATGGACAGATGGGTGGATATATGAATAAATAAATGACTGGCCTGAATCATGGAGGATTTTGTTTGTTAAGGTAAAAAGTCTAGACTTCGATCCAAAACCCAGCTTTTACTAACCATGATAACAGACAAGAATTTATGAAGTATGTCACAAGTAATTTGTTAGTAATTAAAGTCAAAGTACTATAATTTGTGAATAATTTATTTACTTCATTTTTAAACTTAAATTACAGTCTGTTCAGGATTACCCCTATAGTATTACCCTCATGTTCATTCCAATGTGCTTTATTGAGTGGGAAAGTAAGGAATTTTAGCTAATTCACCAATAAATGCACATCTATTATAAGCTATTATTGTTAGTAAATTACCACTGCCAAACTATCAATAACCATGGCCATTATAAATTATTGAAGTCTGTAATTCCTAAAAATAAACTTTAGGGTTTTCTTGAAGTTGGACAAACTCACTGAAGTATATAAGGCATGTGAAACCACCAGTCATGTGACTCTAATGAAGACAACAGAGAGTCATTGAATAATTTTAAGAATAGGATTGATATTATGTAATGTGTGCTAGAGAAAAATCACTTTTGTGGCCAAGCCAATTAGTAAAGTATATGAGACCTGAGGCTGAAAACTGTCACAAAAATATAGGGAAGAGGTGGAGAAGATCTGAACCAAGATAGTAGCAACATATATGTAGAAAAGAAAAAGACAACAGAAGTAAACAAACAATAAAATCAAGACTTATACATCTATTAGATTCACTACCTTGGGCAAAATGGCTTCATTTAAATAACAAAGTCAAACAGCAGATAAAAGAGTGTCATACTAGGTAGGAAAGATAAGAAGCTCCATATTAGACATGTTGACTTGGATACAAGGATGCCAAATTGAGAAAAAGAGGTCTGGAATAGAGGTACTGATTAAGGATTTCTGAAACAGAGGTAGAAAATTCTAGAGAGAATACACAGAGTTAGCAAAAGAGAATGTCACACAGAACCTGGAATACTACTTTTAAGATAAACAATAAGTATCTGGGTTTCTACTGAACCCCGAAAAGAAGGTGCACATAATTTGAATCATAGACCATGAATTCTTCCAAGTAGAGTTCCTCTTAGTGTAATATCATGTATAATATAGGCACTTAATAACTAAAATGAATAATTAGAAACATAAAACTAATAAGAAAGAAATCATTTATACTACAGCTTGGAAATCAGTTTAAAGACTCACTGCAGTCAGTTTTGTATGACTATCTATAAAACTGTGTCAATAAAGATTCTGAGGTCAAGTACTGGATTCAAAGGAAAGACTCCCACAACTCCCAAGTAACATTAGAGCCATGGGCTTAGGACATAAGGAGGAATCATTCATGTGTCAACCATTGCCACGATTGATATTTTATGTTTATTACATAGTTTATTTTTTAGTATATAATTTTAACTATGAAAATAATACAAGTAAATTACAATACAAACAATACAGAGATAAACACGGAAAACATAAACAATCTTCCTCAACCTGCTCTGAATTCTCATTCCCTGGAGGCAACAAATACTCAATGAGAGGAAAATGTTTTGTATTTATGCCCTCACTCCTTCCTCCTGCTCATTCATATACACAAATATAAAGGGTTTTTTTAATTGTTTGTTCACAAAATTTTTATCAAAGGAAGATATTACAACACAGGAAGCACTATGGCATATGCAAAAAAATTGCTAATGTCCAAATTTATTATTAGAGTTGACCATCATTTATTATTCTTTTAAGAATATTTTCTATAATTACATATAAGATAACATATTTTCTCTAATAAGTTTTATCAGTGGTTTGCCTGCTACATTGATGTTATCAGGGACTCAAATGACTTCCATGTGGCCCATTTCAGTGTTCACGTTTCAGTCTTCTTGGTAGCATTTGACACTGATGGTCACTTTCTTCTTGAGATTTCAAGTATGTGTTCTTACCAGCGTAATGGAGTTCCTTCTCAGTTTCCATTGCTATTCCTCCTCATTCGTCTGACATCTAACTGCTGGAGTACACATGTAGTGTTCAGTCCTCTAACCTTTTCTTTTCTCCATCTGTACTACTCTCATCCAATTCAGTGTCATAATTGCCATCTTTATTCTGTCTACTTCAAATATGTATCTTCAGCCCAACCTCTCTACCTCTCAACATCTTAATTTTATTGCCTAACAGGCATTTTAAGTTCACACCAAAAGTAAGCTCCCCATCTTTTCCTTACCCCAAAATATTACCATTGATCATTAAATTGGGTGAGTTGGTTATTCAACAAATTGGTTGACAACTTAGCAGAAGTTTACCTCCATCCCTCCCATTAATCTATCCATTGAAGAAGTGACCACAATAATATCTAAAGTATCTCAGTAAGGGGGAGGGGGAACTACGAATTTTATATTCAGCAAAGTTGTCCTTTATAAATTAAACTGATAGGCCATCTCAAATATATTAACAACTTAGTAAACAAAACACTTACAAGTGCTTCTTTAATAAATTCCTGGGCCACAAAATCTAACCATTCAAACAAACAAACTCAGTACTATAAAAATAATAGTAATAGGGCTGGGGTTGAGCACAAAATCTGTTTTGAAATGGAACAAGGAATAAGTAATTAAATAACTTTAATAACTACAGTTACAGAACAAACAAAAAATATAATAAATCATATATAAAGAATAATATATCAAAAATCAGAGGAGAGGGAGGGGATCTATTAAAAAGTATGTTTATTTTTTCATCTTTTATAGCAAATCACTAATAATTGCGCTGCTTTCTAGAAATATGTTAACTTTGTGTTCTAGAAGACTCTACGTAACTTTCAAACGTGCTTTGTTCCTGTGACTATCACTACAACGTTAGAATAGAAAACAATTAAAATTGACTCCTAATAATGAAGTCTTACTTGAAAGAAAAAAATATGTTAATTGCAACCTCTTAGACTAAGCTTATTCTTTTTGAATAATGATAATGGGATTTTTAAATGGGCTATATCACTTATGGTAATGAAATACTTACCTGAGTGAAATCAACAGCTTCTCCACTTTTATTTCAATCTCTTTTTCTTATGTCAAATTCAAGTAAAAGTAAATTAATACTTGGTATTTAAAATGCCATGTATACTGTGATCCCATTTTCCTAAAATTACATCTAGCTATATTTTGCTCAATATAGACACACTGAGAAATGTCTGGAAAGATGTTCAAATGCTGAGAATGGTTATTTCTGGAAAGTGGAATTTGGAGTGATTTTCTGCCTTCTTATTTTTCTGAGTTGTTTAAATTTTATGATAATCACAGGTCATTTTTATAACAAAAGCTATTAAAATTTTTGTTGAGGGCCTTAGTACAAAAAGAAATATTCTAATAGTTAAATCTAGTAACTCCTACCAAGGCCACCATCAACAAAAGCAAGGCCTGTTGCAGTTCAAAATACATGAAAGGGATCAAAGCTCAGAGAGAAAGACCTCAACATCTTGCTTTTATGGGTATCATATTGATCTGATCTCTTCAACAGTAATAGATAATTTTGGTTTTATGTCATCTAGCCTATGACAGAGCCATTCATTGCATTATTGGTTGGGATAATATAGCATAAAATATTAAACAGCAACCTCTCTAAAGATGGCAATATGGAAATACTGCTTAATAGAATTTTTTTTCATCTGTGAAATAACATATGCCATGTTTTACCTCCTCACATTCACAGGAGGTGATTAATATTTTTCCCCCTTGAAAATAAAAATAAAATAAAAGTAAAATAAAATAAAATTAAAATTAAATATTTTTAAATGCCTATACTTCCAAATCCACATAATAATTAAGTAGCTCTGAACTTAACCTTTCAAAATGTATTCTAAAGAGTTCCTTTTACTTTTTATTTTGGTTTTCAAAATAATAACAAAAAGGCAATATTAAATTGCTTTCCACAACTGTCACCCAAATTGTACCTTTAGTACACACATACCACTGATCTCTTTGTATCCAACATTTCATTTCTTTATGCTTAAAAGCAGTAAATGTTTGAAAAAACTGTCAATCTTCTTTTCAGCATAATTTTCTTTTGAAAGAAAAAATTAGATAGTAATTATCTGTGGATTTCATAAGCAGCTCATATCATCAGTGGGGGGTTAAAGTCAAACATACTACTCTCTAGAGCTGCATACAGTAGGTAGGCTTTGGCCATGTTTCACCCTTTTCAAGTGGACCTTCTTGTTGTGACTGTAACAGAGCTGCCAGTGAGAGAAGCTAACTTTAATGTCAGCTTTATTTTATTTTTATAAGCCCTTGTGAAAAACTGCAGTTGAATCTCTTTAAAATCAGGAGACTGTTTAATAAACTTTTCCTTTATTTAAATATAATCATAATGGGGCAAAACAGGGAGGGCTTAACAGGCAATGAAAACAATTTTTTTTTTACATAAGAAGGGATAGATGTGAGGTGTGAAGACATTTACGTGAATTATCAGACATTCTAATATATAGGAGAAAAATGCCTTTTAGGTATTTACTACTTGTTTTACTTCCCACTTACTCAGGATTAGGCACCTCAGTCCCTTTCTATTCTAAACCAAAAGAAATAATTGAAAACATTCTGCCTGAACTACCCTGAAGCAGTGTGGCATCCATTTATTATCAATTATATTAACTTTAATGAAATGCAATGGAATAAGTCACTAGGATTCTCCTAATCTTGATGGAAAGATTGAAACATTTACATCCTACATTTTATCCCCCGTTCTCCCTTTGAAGATCATGTGACCTTAACCAAGATACCTGTCATTACTTAGGGCTTCGTTTTCCACCTGTAAAATGATGGAAGTTACACTAGATCTAGAGTTAGTGGATGTTAGGAGTTCACAGAAAGAAAAGAAATGAAACTAATGGATCTTTCCCCAGTAAAATGCACACATGCATAAACCAAAAAACTAACAATGTTCTACAAGGTCTCACAAGGTATGGCCAGCAGTCCTTTCCCCCAACCCTAACTCTCCACTTTCTTCTCCATGTTCACTCTGCTCCGGCTACACTGGCCTCCTTGCTCTTTCTCAAACATGACGAGCAGGCTGTCACCTTAGGGTAATTGCAGTAACTGTTTTCCCCACCTCAAATATTCTTTTTTACCTCCAAGTCTCTGCTCAGACGTTACCTTCCCAGCGAAGCTTACTCTGATCACCTTATTTAAAATTGCAGACCACATCCCTTTCCAGCTTTACTAGTCTTTGCTCCTGGCTGTAACATTCTTTTCCCCAATGCACTTGTCATAATCCAGCCGTCAATAAAAGAGTTAGCACAGCAGACCAAACTGCTACCCTTCAAAAGGAAGGTAAAAGGTTGGTCCTTGGCTGGCATCCAGGAACTCAGATTTCAGGAGGGTTTCCACATGCCTAGAACTGCTAAGAGTAGCTCCCTGTACCTAAGGGTTTGTGCAAACAATATAGTTTATGCTGAACATCTGCTTTCCTTTGGCTAGTTTACACATTTGGTATGTGCTAGGCAGATGGAGAGTGCTGCATGACCAGCCCCAGTAAAAACCCTGAGCAACTGAGTCTCCAATAAACTCTACTGGTAGACAACATTTCATATGTGTTGTCACAACTCATTTCTGGGGAATTAAGTATATCCTGTGTGACTTCTCTAGAAGACGACTCTGGAAGTGTGTACATAGTCTTTCCCAGACTTTGCCCCTTTTGCCTTTTCTCTTTGTGGATCTTGCCCAATATCTTTTCACTGTGATAAATCTTAGCTGTGAGTAAAACCAAATGTGAATCCTGTGAGTCCTCCAGCAAGTCACTGGAACCAGGGGTAATCTCTCATAACCCCAACCCAGTAGCACACTATAAAATTTACTCATGAATTATGCCTAGCATATAAAAGGCACTTGATAAATATTTATTAAATAAATAAATACACACGAAATTTTGCAATCAATTTAAGAAAGTTAATGGAGCTCCCTTTAAAAAGTACTAATCATTGATACTGGTAAGGACTCCTTTCCCAGATGCTTTCCTTATAATTTGAAGATTCAAAATTCTAAGCAATGGCCAGGCACAGTGGCTCACACCTGTAATCTCAACACTTTGAGAAGTGAAGGTGGGCAGATCACTTGAGGTCAGGAGTTCGAGACCAGCCTGGCCAACATGGTAAAACCCTGTCTCTACTGAAAATACAAAAATTAGCCAGGCATGGTGGCAGGTGCCTGTAATCCCAGGTACTTGGGAGGCTGAGGCAGGAGAATTGCTTGAACCTGGGAGCCAAAGGTTGCAGTGAGCCAAGATTGCACCACCGCACTCCAGCCTGGGTGACAAGAGCAAGACTGCGTCTCAAAAAGAAAAATTCTAAGCAAGCAGATCTGTCTATGAACTAGTTTCTCTTCCTGAAAATACCACATTCAGAGAGAAGTAGAAGAAACTGTGTATGTTTTAGCTGGGTAAACTTGGCAGATTTCCTCAGAATTAAGTGTGATGGCATGTTGTAAACTTGGGAAAAACCCTGGCTACACAAGCCCTTGATGGAAATATAAGGTTTCCATTTTTCTTGGATATCAAAGCTTCAAAATTAGATTAGGGAAAGCCTCTTAGAGCCAGACTTTTGAAGCTCAGTAATCTTCTGAGCCAAGTTAATCTAGAGGGAGTCTCACAGCCTCCTTTAAAAATTAAAAACATGGAAAGTTAAAGAAATTTTAAAGAGGAAATTGGAAAAAGCCAACTCTGAGAACAGAGCCAATCTTTGAATATGTGCAGAACATGTAAGGGAGGGGAGAGAAAGAAAGCGTTGTTATTAATGTTAACTAAACAGTATAGGAATCAAAAAACAATGTGCAAAGCACTCTCATGTCAGCAATCCTACAATAGCAATAACCATCAGCTTGGGTGCAAGCCTACATTTTAAAATATTTAATCTTTTCTGGTAGCAAGAAATATTGGGCAATATATTTACTTTGGCAAGAAAGTTGCCCATTCATAGACATAATGCTCACAGAACTAAATTTCATGCTGGGTACTCAAAGGGAGCATATGAGTAGGTTCTGTCGTGGGGGCATAGTAGGAGTTCAATAAATACTAGTGAAATTAATAAGCATGCCTGGTAGGTATTCAATAAATGTTAGTGAAATGAATAAATGTGTGTAAGACACTGGGCTACACACTGATTATAGCCTCACTGCAAATCATACAGGTCTTAATTACTCTCTATAGTAAGTCTAGGCATATTACGGAATTTGGGGGAGATTACAAAAGCAGACTCTTAGTCAGTGAATTAAAAAAGGGTAATTCAGATTGGAAGGACACATTTCTGGTGTTTTTAATTAACAAATCCTAAAGTAATTATTTTAGCTATTAAAATAGATTCTAAGTTTTTATTCAATTTTTGCAACTGTTATCACTAAGTTACTTAGCAATAGCTTCTTCTCTAAACCATCCTCCCTCCTCCTCAACCCCACACCCCTTTTGGTTCTGTTGAAACTTGTAATAGTCTTGATTTCTTTGCAGAAAAAGTTTTTTGTGGCCCAACATTAACTGCACTTAACATATAATCCTATCATGATATTGTTAAGAACTTTAAAACCTCAAAGGTAGCCAATTTCAAAGAGAGAATATAAGTAGTAATCAATCACCAGTTTCCATATTTATAGTTGCAAAGTGTAATCAAGAACTAACTTTTAAGTTAGTCTCAAAGCACCTAAGAGAAGATAGATTAAAGAAATATTAAAGATGTGGAAAGAAACACAATAACTTCTTTACACACTGAATTCTATGTGTCTCTAGAAGGAGCCTCTGGATTTCCCATGTTTTCAATTCTTTGATGGAAGCATTAGTGTGATTCTACTCTTCATTCCTACTTATGACTTAAACAGCCCGTATCTTCAGTCAGGATTCTGCATGATTAAGTGTCATCCTAGACCAATGGGATGGATCAAGAGCAACAGGCAGATCAGTGGCACCCAGAGGGAGAGAAATCCACATCAGATCTCAACACAGACCATAATCTTCTCACCATACCATGCGGATTTTTTTTACCACATTCATGACACTGGTTTTGGAGCCCTCTTCTTATCTTATCCTAAGCTTTCTTCCTAGGTGATCTTAAATATTGTCATAACTTTAAATATCATCTGAAAACTCCAAATTTTAAACCTTGAGTACACACCTCTCCTCTGAAACTCAAACTCACATATACAACTTGTTTTCTATTCTTGAATGTCTCACAGACATTGCAAACTTGTATGCAAAATTGAACTGTTGGTTTGCTTGATTCACCCTACAAAACACCTTGGATCTGCTTTTCTTTAACTTCTTCCATCCTTGTAAGTAGCTCCTCTATCTACTCATTTGCTCAGGTGGAATATTTGTGTCATATTACATTTATTTTTTACCTCCCTCCACATACACCTCACATCAGATCCATTAGTGTGTGCCACACAGATCACAAACCTGTCCAATCTCTTCTTATACACTGACAAGGGTCTAGTCAAGATACTGTTGTTTTTGACTTGGGTTTCAGCATGGGGAGAAAAGTCCATGCTTATAGTTGAAAAAAAACAGATCTTTTATAAAATTATAACATTAGAAATTTAAAACAGGCATTTAAGAATAGGTCTCAAACAAGTGTTCAACGGAACACACTCGTATTTCTTTTTCTTTTTTTAAATTTAACTTTAAGTTCATGCATCTTTATAATAGAATGAATTATGTTCTTTTGAGTATATACCTAGTAATGGGATTGCTGGATCAAATGGCATTTCTGTCTTCAGATCTTTGAGAAATCACCACACCATCTTCCACAATGGTTGAAATAATTTATCCTACAAACAGGGTATAAGTGTTCCTTTCTCTCCACAACCTTACCAACATCTATTATATATGGACTTCTTAATAGCAGCCATTCTGACTGGTGTGAGATAATATCCCATTGTGGTTTTTATTTGCATTTCTTTAATGATCACTGATTTTAAGCTTTTTTTCATATGATTCTTGACCACATATATGTCTTATTTTGAGAACTGTTTATGACATTTGCCCACTTTTTAATGGGGTTGTTTTTTCTTGTAAATTTGTTTAAGTTCCTTATAAATGTTGGATGTTAGACCTTTGACAGATTCATAGTTCGCTAAAATTTTCACCTATTCTGTAGGTCATCTGTTGACTCTATTGATAGTTTCCTCTACTGTGCAGAAGCTTTTTAGTTTAATTAGGTCCCATTTGTCAATTTTTGCTTTTGCTGCAATTGCTTTTGGTGTCTGTGTCATGAAATTATTGCCCATACCTATGTATAGAATGCTATTGATTCTTTTCTCTTCAGGGTTTTTATAGTTTTGGGTTTTATACGTAAGTCTTTAATCCATCTTGAGTTGATTTTTTGTATATGGTGTAAGGTTGAAATCCAGTTTCAATATTCTGCATATGGCTAGCCAGTTATCTCAGCACCATTTACTGAATAGGGAATCCTTTCCCCATTGCTTGTTTTTGTCAGCTTTGTGTTGAAGATCAGATAGTTGAGGTGTGTGGCCTTATTTCTAAATTGTCTATTCTGTTCCATTGGTCTATGTGTCTGTTCTTGTACCAGCACCATGCTGCTTTGGTTACTGCAGCCTTGTTGTATAATTTGAAGTCAGGTAGTGTAATGCTTCCAGCTTTGTTCTTTCTGCTTAGGATTGTCTTGGCTATCTAGGCTCTGTTTTGGCTCCATATGAATTTTAAAATACTTCTGTGAAGTATTTCAATGGTAGTTTAACAGAAATAGCATCAAATCTCTAAATCACTTCGGGCAGTATGGCCATTTTAACAACATTGATTCTTCCTATCCATGAGCATAGAATGTTTTTCCATTTGTTTGTGTCATCTCTGATTTCTTTGAGCAGTGTTTTGTAGCTCTCCTTGTAGACACCTTTCACCTCCCTGGTTAGCTGTATTCTGAGGTGTTTTATTTTATTTTGTGTGTGACCCCCATGAATGAGATTACGTTCCAGATTTGACTCTCAGCTTGATGGTTGTTGGTGTATAGAAACATTAGTGATTTTTGCACACTGATTTTGCATCCTGAGACTTTGGTGCAAAATTGTTGAAGTTGTTTATTAGGTTAAGAAGCTTATAAGGAAGTTTTCTAGATATGAGATGGTGTCATCTGCAAAAAACAGATAGTTTAATTTTCTCTATTTTTATTTGGATGCTTTTATTTTTTTTCTCTTAACTAATTGCCCTGGCCAGGACTTCCAATACTATGTTGAATAGGATTGGTAAGAGAAGGCATCCTTGTCTTGTGCCAGTTTTCAATGGGAAATGCTAGAAATGCTTCTAGCTTTTGCCCCTTCCATATGATGTCGACTGAATGTGTTTGTCATAGATGGCTCTTATTAATTTAAGGTATATTCCTTCAATACCTAGTTTATTGGGGGTTTTTTAACATGAAGAAGTGTTGAATTTTATCAAAAAAAAAAAAAAAACCTTTTCTGCAGCTACTAAGATAATCACGTGCCTTTTTAGTTATGTTATATGATGAATCACATTTATTGATTTGCATATGTTGAACCAACCTTGCATTCCAGGGATAAAGCCTACTCAATTGTGGTAGATAAGCTTTTTGATGTGCTGCTGGATTCAGTTTAATAGTATTTTGTTGAGGAGTTTTGCATCATTGTTCATCAAAAATACTGGTCTGAAATTCTCTTTTCTTTTTTTTTTTTTCTTTCTTTTTTTTGGTCTCACCAGGTTTTGACATCAGGATAATGCAGGTCTCACATCATATAGGGAGGAGTCCCTCCTCACTTTTGTTTGGAATTGTTTCAGCAGGAATGGTACCCACTCTTCCTTTTATATGTGGTAGAATTCAGCTATGAATCCATTTGGTTCTGGGCTTTTTTTGGTTGGTAGGCTATTTATTACTGCTCATTTTCAGAGCTCAATAGTGATCTATTAAGAGATTCCATTTTTCCTGGTTCTGTCTTGGGAGGGTGTATGTGTCCAGGAATTTATCATTTTCTTCCAAATTTTCTAGTGTTTGTGCATAGAGGTCTTCATAATACTCTCTTGTTATTTGTATTTCTGTGGGGTCAGTGGTTGCATCTCCTTGTTGTTTCTGATTGTGATTGTTTGAATCTTCTCTCTTTTCTTCTTTATTGGTCTAGCTAGTGGACTATTTTATTAATTTTTTCAAAAAAAGAACGGTTCCTAGATTCATTGATCTTTTAAATGGGAATAGGTTTTTTTTTTTTATCTCCATCTCCTACAGTTCAGATCTGATTTTGGTTATTTCTTGTCTTCTGCTACCCGTGGGAGGTATGTGCTCTTGGTTCTCTAGTTCTTTTAGTTGTGGTGTTAGGTTGTTAACTTAACATCCTTCTAACTTTCTAAATTTATAGCATTTTGTGCAATAAATTTCCCTTTTAAGACTGCCTTAGTTGTGTCTTAAAAATTCTGGTATGTTCTATGTTTGTTCCCATTGGTTTCATAGAACTTCTTGGTTTCTACCTTAATTTCACTATTTACTCAAAAGTCATTTGGGAGAAGATTATTCAATATTCATGTAAGTGCATGGCTTTAAGTAAATGTGTTAGTCTGGATTTCTCATTTTATTGCACTGTAGTCCAAGACATTGTATGTTATAATTTCAGTTCTATTACATTTTGTGGAGAAGTGTTTTATTTCTGATTATGTAATCAATTTCAGATTATGTGCCATTGGGCAATAAGAAGAATGTATAATCTGTTGTTTTGGGGTGGAGAGTTCTATAGATATTGAGCAGGTATGTGTCATGAAGTTCTTGTGCTGTGTTATACAGCTCCAACATATTGTTTATGTTCTTCTCCATGCTGGTTATTCTCATTAGCATTTCATCTAACCTTTATTAAAGCGTTCTTAGTTTCCTTGCATTGGGTTAGAACATGCTCCTTTAGCTCGAAGAAGTTTGTTATTCCCCACCTTCTGAAGCCTGCTTCTGTCAATTCATCACACTCATTCTCCATCCTGTTTTGTTCCCTTGCTGATGATGGGCTGTGATCCCTTGGAGGAGAAGAGGCATTCTGACATTTGGCAATTTCAGTTGTTTTGTGCAGATTTCTTCCCATCTTCGTGGATTAATCTACCTTTGCTCTTTGAAGTTGGTGACTTTTGGATGAGGTAAGTTTCAATAGCTGAATCAATCGGCTGAAGAAAGGATATCAGAGACTGAAGATCAACTCAATGAAATAAAGCAAGAAGGCAAGATTAGAGAAAAAAGAGTGAAAAGAAATGAATGACACCTCCAAGAAATATAGGATTATGTGAAAAGAACTAATTTATGGTTAATCAGTGTACCTGAAAGTGATGGGGAGAATGAAACCAAGCTGAAAAACACTCTTCAGGATACTATACAGAAGAACTTTCCCAAACTAGCAAGGCAGGCCAACATTCAAATACAGAAAATACAGAGAACGCCACAAAGATATTTCTCAAGAAGAGCAACTCCAAGGCACATAATTGTCAGATTCACCAGGGTTGAAATGAAGGGAAAAAATGCTAAGGGCAGCCACAGAGAAAGGTCAGGTTACCCACAAATGGAGCCAATCAGACTCACAGCGGATGACTCAGCAGAAACCCTACAAGCCAGAAAGGAGTGGGGACCAATATTCACTATCATTAAAGAAAAGGATTTTCAACCCAGAATTTCATATCTAGCCAAACTAAGCTTCATAAGCAAAGGAGAAATAAAATCCTTTACAGACAAGCAACTGCTGACAGATTTCGTCACCACCAGGCCTACCCTACAAGAGCTCCTGAAGGAAGTACTAAACATGGAAAGGAACAACCAGTACCAGCCACTCCAAAAACACCAAGCTGTAAAGACCATTGACACAATGAAGAAACTGCATCAACTAATGGGCAAAACAACCAGCTAGCATCAAAATGGCAGGATCAAATTCACACATAACAATACCAAACTTAAATGTAAATGGGCTAATGCCCCAAACAAAAGACATAGTCTGGCAAATTGGATAAAAAGTCAATACCCATCAGTGTGCTGTATTTAGGAATCCATCTCACGTGCAAAGACACACATAGGCTCAAAATAAAGAAATGGAGGAACATTTACCAAGCAAATGAAAAGCTAAATAAATAAATAAAAATAAGCAGGGTTGCAATCCTAATCTCTGATAAAACAGACTTTAAACCAACAAAGATCAAAAGAGACAAAGAAGGGCATTACATAAGGGTAAAGGGATTAATGCAACAACAATAGCTAACTATCCTAAATATATATGCATCCAACACAAGACCACCCAGATACATAAATCAAGTTCTTAATGACCTACAAAGAGACTTAGACTCCCACAAAATAATAGTGCAAGACTGTAGCACCCCACTGTCAATACTAGACAGGTCAATGAGACAGAAAATTAATAAGGATATCCAGGACTTGAACTCAGATCTGGACCAAGTGGACCTAATAGACATCCACAGAACTCTCCACCCCAAAGCCACAGAATGTACATTTTTCTCAGCACCACATTGCACTTATTCTAAAATTCACCACATAATTGGAAATAAAACACTCCTCAGCAAATGCAAAAGAATGGAAATCATAACAACCAGTCTCTCAGACCACAGTGCACTCAAATTAGAACTCAGGATTAAGAAACTCACTCAAAATGCACAACTACATGGAAACTAAACAACCTGCTCCTGAATGACTACTGGAAAAATAATGAAATGAAGGCAGAAATAAAGATGGTCTTCAAAACCAATGAGAATGAAGACAATGTACCAGAATCTCTGGAACACATTTAAAGCAGTGTCTAGAGGGAAATTTATAGCAATAAATGCTCACCAGAGAAGCAATGAAAGATATAAAATCAAAACTCTAATGTCACGACTAAAAGAACTAGAGGAGCAAGATCAAACAAATTAAAAAGCTAGCAGAAGGCAAGAAATAACTAACATCAGAGCAGAAATGAAGGAGATAGAGATACAAAAAGCCCTGCAAAAAATCAATAAATCCAGGAGCTGGTTTTTTAAAAAGATCAACAAAATAGATAGACCACTAGCCAGACTAATAAAGAAGAACAGAGAGAAGATTCAAATAGATGCAATAAAAAATGATAAAAGGGATATCATCACCAAGCTCACAGAAATACAAACTACCATCAGAGATTACTACAAACACCTATATGCAAATCAACCTGTAAATCGAGAAGAAATTGATAAATTTTTGGACACTTACACCCTCCCAAGACTAAATCAGGAAGAAGTTGAATTCCTGAATACACCAATAACAGAGTCTGAAGTTGAGGCAGCAATTAATAGGCTACCAAGTAAAAAAAGTCCAGGTCCAGACAGGTTCACAGCCAAATTCTACTAGACATACAAAGAAGAGCTGGTACCATTCCTTCTGAAACTATTCCAAACAATACAAAAAGAGGGAATCCTCCCTAACTCCTTTTATGAGACCAACATCATCCTGACACCAAAACCTGGCAGATATGCAACTAAAAAAGAAAATTTTGGGCCAGTATCCATGAGGAACATTGATGCAAAAATCTTCAATAAAATACTGGCAAACAGAATCCAACAGCACATCAAAAAGCTTATCCATCACAATCAAGTCGGCTTCATCCCAGCGATGCAAGGCTAGTTCAACAGTCACAAATCTATAAAAATAAACCATCATATAAACAAAACCAAAGACAAAAACCACATGATTATGTCAATTGATGCAGAGAAGGCCTTCGACAAAATTCAGTTTTTAGCCCTTTATGCTAAAAACGCTCAATAAACTAGGTATCAATGGATCATATCTCAAAATAATAAGAGCTATTTATGACAAACCCACAGCCATTATCATACTGAATGGGCAAAAACTGGAAGCATTCCCTTGGAAAACTAGCACAAGACAAGGATGCCCTCTCTCACCACTCCTATTCAGCATAGTATTGGAAGTTCTGGCTAGGGCCATCAGGCAAGAGAACGAAATAAAGGTATTCAAATAGGAAGAGAGTATGTCAAACTGTCCCTGTTTGCAGATGACATGATTGTATACTTATAAAACCCCATCGTCTCAGCCCAAAATCTCCTTAAGCTTATAAGCAGCTTCAGCAAAGTCTCAGGATACAAAATCAATGTGCAAAAATTGCAAGCATTCCTATACACCAATAATAGACAAAAAGAGAGCCAAATCATGAGCAAACTCCCATTCACAATTGCTACAAAGAGAATAAAACATCTAGGAATACAACTAACAAAGGACGTAAAGGACCTCTCCAAGGAGAACTACAAACCATTGCCTAAGAAGATAAGACAGGACACAAACAGATGGAAAAATATTCCACGGTCATGGTTAGGAAGAATCAATATTCTGAAAATGGCCTGAAAATGGCCATACTGCCCAAAGTAATTTATAGATTCAATGATATCCCCATAAAGCCACCAATGACTTTCTTCACAGAACTGGAAAAAAAAACACCTTGAACTTCATATGGAACCAAAAAAGAGCCCACAAGCCATGACGATCCTAAGGAGGAAAAAAAAAAAAAAAAAAAAGCAAAGCTGGAGGCATCACACTACCTGACTTCAAACTATATTGCAAGACTACTGTAATCAAAACAGCATGGTACTGGTACCAAAACAGAGATATAGACCAATGGAACAGAACAGAGGCCTCAGAAAGAACGCCACACAACTACAACCATCTGATCTTTGACAAACCTGACAAAAACAAGCAACGGGTAAAGGATTCCCTATTTAATAAATGGTGTTAAACTGGCTAGCCATATGCAGAAAGCTGAAACTGGGCCCTTTCCTTACACCTTACACAAAAATTAACTCTAGATGGATTAAAGATTTAAACATGAGGCCTAACACCATAAAAACTCCAGAAGAAAACCTAGGCAATACCATTCAGGACATAGGTATGGGTAAGGACTTCATGACTAAAACACCAAAAGCAATAGCAACAAAAGCCAAAACAGACAAATGGAATCTAACTAAACTTAAGAGCTTCTGCACAGCAAAAGAAACTATCAACAGGGTGAACCAGCAACCTACAGAACAGGAAAAAATTTTTGCCATCTACCCATCCGACAAAGGGCTAATATCCAGAATCTACGAAGAACTTAAACAAATTTACAAGAAAAAAAACAAACAGCTCCATTAAAAAGTGGGCAATCGGCTGGGTGCGGTGGCTCACACCTGTAATCCCAGCACTTTGGGAGGCTGAGGCAGGTGGATCGCGAGGTCAAGAGATCAAGACCATCCTGGTCAACATGGTGAAACCCCCGTCTCTTTTGTATTTACTAAAAACACAAAAAATTAGCTGGGCATGGTGGCACGTGCCTGTAGTCCCAGCTGCTCGGGAGGCTGAGGCAGGAGAATTGCCTGAACCCAGGAGGCGGAGGTTGCGGTGAGCCGAGATCGCCCCATTGCACTCCAGCCTGGGTAACAAGAGCGAAACTCCGTCTCAAAAAAAAAAAAAAAAGTGGGCAAACAATATGAACAGATGCTTATCAAAAGAAGACATTTATGCAGCAAACAAACATATGGAAAAAGGATCATCATCACTGGTCATTAGAGAAATTCAAATCAAAACCACATTGAGATATCACATCATGCCAGTTAGCATGGTGATCATTAAAAAAAATCAGGAGACAACAGATGCTAGAGATGATGTGGAGAAATAGGAACGCTTTTACACTATTGGTGGGAGTATAAATTAATTCCAACATTGTGGAAGACAGTGTGGTGATTCCTCAAGGATCTAGAACTAGAAATACCATTTGACCCAGCAATCCCATCACTGGGTATATACCCAAAGGATTATAAATCATTCTATTATAAAGATGCATGCACACGTATGTTCATTGTGGCACTGTTCACAATAGCAAAGACTTGGAAACAACCCAAATGCCCATCAATGATAGAGTGGATAAAGAAAATGTGGCGTATATACACTGTGGAATACCATGCAGCCATAAAAAAGGATGAGTTCATGTCATTTGCAGGGACATGGATAAAACTAGAAACCACCTTTCTCAGCAAACTGACATAAGAACAGAAAACCAAATACCACATGTTCTCCCTCATAAGTGGGTGTTGAACAATAAGAACACATGGACACAGGGAGAGGAACATCACACACCAGGGCCTGGGGGGGGGGGGGTGAGGGAAGGAATTGCAGGGGGTGGGGGATTAGGAGAGGGATAACATTAGGTGAAATACCTAATGTAGATGACGGGGCGATGGATGCAGCAAACCACCACCATGGCACATGTATACCTATGTAACAAACCTGCACAATCTGCACATGTACCCCAGAACTTAAAGTATAATATATTAATTTTTTTAAAAAAAGATATTATCAGGTATATTTGATCCAGAGCTGAGTTCAGTCCTGAATATCTTTGTTAATTGTGTGTCTTGATGATCTACCTAATATTGTTAGTGGGGTGTTAAAGTCTCCCCCTATTATTGTGGGGAAGTCTAAGATTCTTTGAAGCCTTTAAGAACTTGCTTTATGAATCTGGGTGCTCCTGGTTTGGGCACATATGTAGTTAGGATCTTCTTGTTGACTTGAACCCTTTACCATAGTGCAATGCCCTTTTTGCCTTTCTTGATCTTTGCTGGCTTAATGTCTGTTTTGTCAGATACTAAGGTTGCAACCCCTGCTTTTATCTGTTTTTCATTTGCTTGGTATATCTTTCTCTATCCCTTTATTTTGAATCTATGTTTGTCTCTACATGTGAGATGGGTCTCTTGAAAACAGCATACCAATGAGTTTTGGTTCCTTATCTAACTTGCCACTTTGTGCCTTTTAATTGGGGCATTTATGCCATTTACATTCAAGGTTAGTACTTACATGTGGGGATTTGATCCTGTCACCATGACATTAGCAGGTTATTTTGCAGACTTGTTTATGTGGTTGCTTTATAGTGTCATTTGTCTGTGTGCTTCAGTGTGTTTTTGTAGTGGTTGATAACAGTCTTTCCATATTTGGTGCTTCCTTTAGGAATTCTTGTAAAGTAGTTCTGTTAGTAACAAATTCCCACAGCATTTGCTCATCTGAAAAGCAGCTTATTTCTTCTTCATATATGAAACTTAGTTTGGCCAGATATTTTTTCTGGGTTGAAATGTCTTTTCTTTAAGAATGTTGAATATTAGCTGGGTGCGGTGGTTCACACCTGTAATCACAGCACTTTCGGAGGCTGAGGCAGGTGGATCACAAGGTCAGGAGATCGAGACCATCCTGGCTAACATGGTGAAACTCTGTCTCTACTAAAATACAAAAAACAAGCCATGCATGGTGGCACATGCCTGTAGTCCCAGCTACTCAGGAAACTGAGGCAGGGGAATTGTTTGAATCAAGGAGGCAGAGGCTGCAGTGAGCCAAGATTGTGCCACTGTACTCCAGCTTGGCAACAGGACAAGACTCCATCTCAAAACAACAATAACAACAAAAAAAGAATGTTGAACATTGGTACCCAATCGCCTCTGGCTCATATGGTTTCTGCTGAGAGGTCCACTGTTAGTCTGATGAGCTTCCCTTTGTAGGTGAGCCGCCTTTAACACTTTTTCTTTCATTTTGACCTTGGAGAATCTAATGATTATATGTATTAAGAATGATCTTCTTGTGAAGTATCTTAGGGGTTCTCTGCATTTACTGAGTTTGAATGTTGGCCTCTTTAGCTAGGTTGGAGAAGTTCTCCTGGATGATATCCTGAAATATATTTTCAAGTTGGTTCCATTTTCCACACCTCTTTCAGGGACACCAATGAGTCATAGATTTGTTCTCTTTACATAATCCCATATTCCTTGGAGGTTTTGTTTGCTACTTTTCATTCTTTTTTCGCTATTCCTGTCTGACTATCTTATTTCAGAAAGCCAGTTTTCAAGCTCTGAGATTCTTTCCTCTACTTGGTCTATTCTGCTATTAATACTTGTGATTACATTATGAAATTCCTGTAATGTGTTTTTTTAGTTCTATCAGGTCGGTTAGATTCTTTTCTAACCTTGCTATTTTGACTATCAGCTCCTGCATCATTTTATCATGATTTTTAGCTTCCTTGGATTGGGTTTCAATGTACTCCTGTAGCTCAATGATCTTTATTTCTATCCATATCCTGAATTCCATTTCTGTCATTTTAGCCATCTCAGTCCAGTTCAGAACCCTTGCTAGAGAGGTAACGTGGTCATCTGGAGCAAAGAAGGCACTCTGGTCTTCTGGGTTGTCAGGGTTTTTGTCCTGACTCCTTCTCTTCTTCGTGGACTTATCTTCCTTCAGTTTTTAAAGCTGCTGACCTTTGGATGGTTTTTGTTTTTTCTTTTATCCTGTTTGACCTTAAAGTTTTGATTGTGGTATAAAAAGCAGATTCAGCTCACCACCTTCATTTCTGGAAAATTTTAGGGGACCAATACTAGCTCCCAACTCTTTGACTGCATGCTGTCACTCTAGGGGGCTTATACTGAGCCCCAAGTTTGTTCATTGGCTCCTTAAGGTTAGGATTCCACTTCACTGGGGTCGGGGGAGGGGGGAGTATGCTGAGGTGCTCCCAGGCCACTGGTCACTGCACTCCAATGGGTGGTGTCAGCCAAAGTGTTTCAGAGTGCAATGATTGTGGGATCTATTCTTGCTCACAAGTGCCAGCAGCAGCAGTAGCAGCAGCTGTGGCAGAGTGGGTAGCAGGTACCAGGGTGCCTGCCTCCCTGCAAGGGTTTACCACAGTGGCAAAGGCAATGCAGCTGGGGATTGGTAGGGAGCCCCCGCTGGTGACTGTGTGTGTGGTCACCCTTAAAGTTGGCTCAGGGGTAAAGCACTGGTGGGTGCAGGTCTGGGTGCATAGGTCTCTGTGCCCTGCAAGCAGGAGTGATTGCTCAGGGCGTGGGAGGATCCACTGTTCTCTGTAGAGTGTTAGCACAAGGGCAGAGCACTGGCCAGGAAAGGGCTGCCTGACTCTGTGCCCACCAAGATTCTGTCTGCAACAGAGGTCAGTGGGGGGAGGAAGGACAGACTGTACTCCCATATGCTGGTGGTTAAGGAAAGCAAAACCTCCTTCTGCAGACACATGCCAGCAAAGCAATGTGGGGAGTTGTCTTAGGCCTAGGGGAAGCTGCAGTATGGAAGAGAGCATGTGGGTTGGTATGTGGCTGTAGGGTCCATCCTGCTGGAGCTTTCCACCAGTCAGACATAATCTGCCAGTGCAAAAGCTATGTTGTGGGACCCCACGGCACTCGAGGGTGCCCTGCAAACAGTTATACCCAGGCTGGGGCCCTGGGAGAGGACAACAAACCAAGGAAGGGGTTCTCAGGTCAGGCTGGCCTTGTCTGATGGGCGAGACCACCCTGCAGAGTTCAGGACTGACATTTCCCCTAGTCCTACACCAAATCCTCTGAGCTCCACGTAAGCTGGCTGCTGCCCCTACCCCTTCTCTAAGCAGTTCTCAATGCCAGCTTGAGTGTCCATAGTGGTCGAGGGGTCTCCCTCTGCCAGGGACCTGGAGGCCTATGCCAACAGCAGGTTGCTCCTTGACAGTGCAGCTCACCTGTTCCCCCAGAGCACTGGGGGCCAGGAATGAGTGTGGGTGTGCTGTAGCCCCATGTAGGTTTCCCAGCTTTCTCAGCATTCGGCACCTAGCTTCTATGTCTTCCCTCTGTCCATTCTCAGTGCCTTTCCCTCTGAAGATCTGTTAGGAGTGTGCCAGTTCTCTGGGTCCCTCCATGATAGCTGTTCTACCTGCCTGCGTCTAGTTGGCCATTTTGTCCCCCCACAAGTTCTTTTTCAATTTTTATGATTAATAAATTATAGGATGTACTTGGTTTTGAAACTTTTTAATATAAACATACATACACACATACATTTTCATTGTACCATAAATGTAGCATAATGTTAAATATCAGAATTCTGATTTCTAACATCCAGATAAACCCATAGGTGATTTTTCCAGTAATCACTCTTTCTAATTGATTCATCTATTGATCCCACCCCATTGACCTAAAGTTTAATATAAAATGGCAAATGGGCTGGATGCAATGGCTCATGCCTATGATCCTAGCACTTTGGGAGGCCAGGGTGGGTGGACTGCTTGAGCTCAGGAGTTTAAGACCAGCTGGACAACATGGCAAAACCCATCTCTACTAAATATACAAAAATTAGCTGGGTGTGGTGGCGTGTGCCTGCAGTCCCAGTTACTCGAGAATCTGAGGCAGGAGAATCACTTGAACCAGGAGGCAGAGGTTGTAGTGAGCCAAGATCATGCCACTGCACTCCAGCCTAGCGATTGAGTGAGACTCCATCTCAAAAAAAAAAATAGCTAGTCATGGTGATGCATGCCTGTAGTCCCAGCTACTTGGGGTGCTAAGGCAGGAGGATCGCTTGAACCCAGCAGGTTGAAGCTGCAGTGAGCTGAGGTGGTGCCAGTGCACTCTAGCCTGGGGGACAAAGTGAGACCCTGTCTTAAAAATGAAATAAAATAAAAGTGAAATTATAGTAAATAGTAACATACTTAAAGGACATTTGGTTGCTAAGTGGATGTGGCAAAGGAGTTTTACCTTGATACTTGTAAGTTGTGTTCTAATACTTAGATCTTCCTCAATACTTTAGAGAAAAGGGAAAACCATTCAGGCTCTGTTGCCCAATTATTTTACATTTACAACATGATTTTGAAAATTGAATATATATACATATTGTCACTGTTCTTATAAAGTAACTCAAATAGATGATTCTAAATATTAAAATGGGAAGAGATAAAAAACTCAAATCAACAAATATTTATGGTGGGGCTACTATGCACAAATAGTGAAGCTACTTAAAATCCACATTGTTAAGTAGGTATGAAATGAGCAATTGGCTGCAAGTTAAAGACACTCAAAATCAAAATGCTTCAAACAAGACAAAACTTTGCTTTCACAAAAAAAAAAAAAAAAAAAAAAAAAATCCTGAAGGTAAAAGCGCTCCTGAGCTGATGTGGTGGTTCTGCTTTATAAAATACCTAGGAACCCAGGCTTCTTCAAACTTCTCACTCTACCACCTTAAGTATGGCCTTATCCTCATGGTCCAAGATGGCAGCTAGAGTTCTAACTATGACATCCACATTCCAGGCAGCAGGATAGAGCCAAAGCATGCAGGTGGACTAACTTTTATGAAAGTTTGCAAAAGTTGCCCAATAAAAATGTCACTTATATGTCATTAATCTTAATTGCATCTCAAAGCATAATTACAGCTGCAAGGGAAACTGGGAGGTATAGATGCTATTTCTATTGGTCATGAATTCAGCAGGATTCTGTTTCTAGAAGACAAGGACAAATCATATCGGAGGCAACATGTCACTGCCACATCACTCTCCTGTATGTTTCCTGCAAATTTCTGAATGTTCTGTGTCTATTTTGCTCAGCCATGCTATAGGAGGCAACATGAAGCAGCTCTTAAAATTGTCTATATTTAAACTGCCTGAATTTGAATTCAGTCTCCAATGTGTCCTCATCTGTGGAATGGAGATAACATAAGACCTACTCCTAGCAGTTGTAAAGATTAATCAGTTCATACATATAAAGCTATTGGCACAGTGGCTGACACACTGAAAGATAAACTCAGTATAAATTACTATCATTATATCAACTTAGTCAAGAAGAAATGGAAGTCACCTAACTACAGGCTTGATAGCTTCCTACACAGGATCATGGGAGGCAGTCAGAAGAACAGAGTTAACACTATAGTTTTCCCGAGAAGTCCTGTTGCCACCCCAGTATCTCCATAAAGAAAATAAAGAGGAACTTACTCTACAAGTGTCATTTTCTCCAAAAAACACTTCTTATTAATACTACATTAACAACGTTAAGCAGAAAATCTAAACACACAGATCATTCCCCAAACCTTCCTCAGACAATGTCTGGGATAAATTGATATTTCGCCCTGCCGAAGAGAAGTAAACTACGAATTACGAATAAAGGAAAAGCAATTATGACAAGTGTCTTTGTTAAAGCCATCCAGCACCAAAGCTAAGATATGAATTCAAAATCCCTCCCCACAATCCTGTGGACAAAATGGTGAAATTCATACTTGCTAAAACCACCTTTACTTATAAATATTATGAAAATAGTTTAAACCACAAATCAAGCAATAAAAATCAGGTAAAGGGGGAAATCCTTTGGCTATTTTTTTCCCAAACACGTTCAAAATTGCTTTTAAGTCTTTACTGACAAAAGTGACATTGTTTTTTTAAAATAAATTGGGAATAGAGAAACTGCCAGATTACTGTGTTGGAGTACTGTGATGGGATATCACCTCTCTTCCATATTTCCCAGTCTTCTAATGTTAAATTTAGGCTCCTGTTGGCAAACTGTTTTTCTTCTTTTATGGCACAAAATGATTATCTTATTCAACTGCCAAAGTCCAAGCTTCAGAAATGCAGGATAAAGAAAAGTGAATAAACTGCTGTGTTTCCATTTTCCAACATCACTTGCAGGCAGCAGGAAGTCACAAGCATAAAACCACAGGGAAATATCACAAAGACAAAACAATTCATTTAAGGCTATTTAGAAGCATGTTAATTTTATTTTTGCTCCCAAATGTTGTCTAGTCACAGTATTGTGAGAATCAACAAAGGATTCTCCTCCAATAGGGTTAAGGGGTTGGGGTGAGGGGGGGACAGAATGGGCTATCTCAGAATTGGAACAGTGACCTAGAAGACAGTTCTATCACTCAGTTATTCAAACGATGTGGCCATCTGAACATCTTTCCCTTCCTCGGTAGCAGTGAGATGAATATATATATGTGTTAACATTCTTGAGATAAGATATAGTATCTTTTCTAGCCAAACATAACTTCTCCAAAGCCAACTTCTTCCACATGCTTTGGAGTAAGAAGGATAATATTTTTAGAGATGCTGAGAACTTCTAGGCTTTATTACTAAAAGTGAATTCATGCAGTGAAGAGGAACCCTAGTTTCAAACATCATGTCTTCCCAGTGAATTTCATTTTTACTCCTGAATCTGAGGCAATGGGCTACTTGTTCCCTCATTAAACACAAAGAAAAATAATTACTTAACAACAGAATATATAGCCATTCTCAACAAAAGCAACTGGGATTCCACAAACAATACTATATCATGACTGAATGAATGAAGTGCTGAGATGAAGAGTTTAGAAAGAAAGAAAAACCTAGTTACTTATAGAAATCTGAGTAATTACGTCTAGAAAAATAAAAGGAAGTAAAGTACATGTTCATCAAGTGAGATGTAGACAAAATTTTTTAAATTGGCTCAAAGTGTTTGGTTGAATTATCTTGAATAATAAAAGATAAAATTTCCTAGAAAATCTTTGTTTCAAAGTAAAATGATTTTCTAATTCATACTTTTGATACTTTATAAAATGAAACAAAAGGGCATTTTCGTATTCCTTTAGTGTTGAAAAATGGTCACTGGGCTTCAGCGGTCCTGAGTTTGGGAACCTGAATGGCAAACCTAAAAATTCACTTAAAGAAGGTGAATTAAGAAACTTTGTTCCTCATAAAAGAGCTCCAGTGCTTGAGGACTAAAGCATAAAACTACTTTCTGTGAACTGTAGAGATAGATTTCTGTAAGATGTCTGACTCCTACATTAGGAACTATTGATCTACATTTCTAAATAAGAAGATGGGTCATGGATACAGAACCCATTTTTTGAGAAATGTTGACCTAAAAAACACCTGTTCTGTTGATGCAGAATGAAATCAGGTAAACTGCCCTAAGCCTCCTTAAGATCTGTCTAAGCTTAGTTTATCCTGTTAGCTTGTATCTATCTCTTTTTCTTTACACATTTTTTAAAAGCAATTTTGCCTAATTTCATATCCTGTGATTTGGAGTAAATTGTCCAGTCTCAAAGAGAAGGTTTTTCTCCTACAGCTCTTACTCTGGAGCTCTTTTTTGAAAGCTTGCAAATATTTAGTAAGCATTATGCTCACCTCTGAAAGCTTCTTCCTACCTGTAATTTAATGTAGGTCTAAGCTATAGCACATAAATGCCTCTGCATTCTTTATGCGACTCTATGTCAAATCTCTACACACTGGATTATATGAAGGTCCCCTATGATTCGTACAGTCAATATATAAATCAACAAAAATGTAGAGAGGAAGGAGGGGGATTCAGTTTTAGATAGTAAAAATCAGAAAAGAATAGTCTACATACTTTATTGAAGTGTACTGCAGTGAAAAGTGTAAGCATGACTGCTTTCAAATGCAAGATGCTTAGTATGTTCATTTCCTTTGTTCTTCAAGTATTCATGGAATTAAAGAATGAGAAAACAATTAGTCATGTATTTCCTTCACTGCACTAGGTCATCATAAGCTTCTGATGACCAAATAGAACTAAAACTAAAATGGCTGATGTTCTTAAAAACCTCCCAGTTGACCCAGATAATAAGGTAGGATCAAAAATAAAAACAGGCCAATGCGGCTTTTTTCTCTAAGAAATTCTGTTGTTGCTCTTATTAGATTTACAGTTACATTGGGATGTTAAGATTTCTTTCTGTATTTTTATGGTAATTGCAGTTTGATATACATAATATTTATCATCAACAGCTCATATAATCTGTGAGCTGGTTTTATGCTGGGTGGGATTTAAATGCTCTTCAAGGAACTGTACTTTTTTGTCCCCATTTCAAAGGACTGGAGACAGGTCAGATAATAATAGCAATAACTCAGAAACCTGAAGATTAGAAAATTGAATAAGGCTGATTCTAAAAGGGCATGGAAATTTCATACCCATGCCATTTTGTTTGCTCACTGAGTAGATGATAGAGTAAAAACAACATTGAAACTAAAATCTGGGAGCATCACCTCTAATTTCTGCTATGACAGTGTCCTTTAAGGTCCTTGGCCTCTTTGGGCCTCAGTTGCCTCTTGTGAAAAATGAGAGGTCAACTAGATTATACGTAGCACTTACTTCATCTCTCACATCAATTACAATCAACTGATAATGGTTGGCTGAAGCACTGTGTTAAGAAAGATTATGAGGCTGATTCTGGACAAAAGTAGAGTGTCATGGGTGATTTGCTAAGTCTTCCATAAGGACAATGAGGGAATCACTGACATCTGCAATACATTTTCCTTATGTGATGTAAAGGACCACTAGGGTTTCTTTTAGTTACAGTCTGTAAAGGATTTTTTACAATAAAATACCATAAGGTCCTTTATACAAAATGTTTGGTCTTATTCCTTCCTCCAGCCACCCAAGCTGCTGAAAGGAAAGAGGGCCAAGGCAGAGAAGGTACCTCCAGTCCCTGCCAACATAAAGCAGAAGGCCAAGAATGTGGTGAATCCCCTGTTTGAGAAAAGGCATAAGAATTTTGGCACTGGATGGGACATGCATCTCAAAAGGGACTTCTTTTGTCAAATGGCCCCACTACATCTCGTTGTATCAAAAAAGAGCTATCCTCTATGAGCGGCTGGAAGTGCCTTCTGCAATTAATCAGTTCACCTAGGCTTTGGACTGCCAAACAGCTACTCAAATGCTGAAAATGATCCACAAGTACAGAGCAGAGACAAAGCAAGAGAAGAGGAAAGCTGCTGGCAAAGAGGATGTCCTCACTAAGATACCACCTGCCATTTGAGCAAGGGTTAACATTGTCACCACCTTGGTAGAAAAAACGAAGGCTTAGATGTTAGTGACTGCACATGATGTGGTTCCCATTAAGCTGATTGCTACAGATCTGCCCTGTATCCCAAGACGGGAGTTCCTTACTGCATTATCAAGAGAAGGCAAGCCTAAAAGACATCCAGTCCACAAGAATACTTGTACCACTGTTGCCTTCACATGTTAACTCAGAAGATAAAGGAGCTCTGGCTAAGCTGGTGGAAGCTATCAGGACTAACTACAAGGACAGATACAATGAGATTGGTCAGTACTGAGGAGACAATATCCTGGGTCCAAAATCTGTGGCTTGTATTGCCAAGCTGGAAAAGGTAAAGGCTAAAGAACTTGCCAGAAAACTGGGTTAAATGTATATTGTTGAGTTTTCTGTACACGAAAACAATCCAAATTCTCCTTTAAAAAACAGCTTGGTTGTATAGATTATCTATAATGTGACTCCTATACTGAAAATTACTTACTTTCATGACATTGTTTCCTCAATAGTACGTACACACACACACACACACACACACACACACACACACACACACACACTGATGAAGAAAAAAAAACATCTACTTCCAGCCAGGGCCACTGTCTGTGTGGGGTTTGGACATTCTCCCCATCTGTGTGAGTTTTCTCGTGGGACACAAGTTTCCTCCCATATCCCAAAGACATGCACATTAGATTAATTCGTGTATCTACAATGTCCAAGTTGGAGTGAGTGTCGGAGTGTGTGTACGACTGAGGCTGCAATGGAATGGAGTCCTGTCAAGGGCTGGTTCCTGCCTTGTCCCCCAACCTGCCAGGATAGGCACCAGCCACCCACAACCCTGAACGGGAATAAGCAGTTTAGAAAATGAATGAATTTAAGTTATTGTAAAATAAAAATGTGCAAACTGTTAAACATACAAATGCACTACACCAAACAATGGGGTCCAAAAGTGCTCAGCAAGCCTGCCATATTTATCTTTTGTTTTTGAACTCTGTGGTGATAGGAAGTGCTCCGTATAATTCTTACTTTGCAAACATTTATTCCTTGATTGAACTCACCGCCACTACAACCACCATCACTCACTGATTTCACCAAAACTTGGGTAAATAATTATCTTACTTGTTTTTATTCATCTTTCTTGCATATATGTATAGCTCACATTTATTTCAATGTTTAACATTAAAAGTGTTTTGAGTCTTTACTTAGAAGTTTGATGATATTTCTGTGACAAGAAATACGCTGTAGGAACTTACCGCTTTTCTATGCAAATTAGCCTATGGTAAAGTTGGTTTTATGTTGCTTAAAGTTGCGGTTTCCAAGCACCTATCAATAGCGTTAAGTGAGCACTTACTGTGTGTGTGCGTATAACCGTGTTTTATTTGTGCCTCGCTTTATAGCACTTCACAGATAGTGTGTCTTGTACAAACTGAAGGTCTGTGGCAACTCAGTGTCAAGTGCTTTTTTTCCAACACCATGTGCTCACTTCCTGTCTCTGTGTCACATTTTGGTAATTCCCACAATATTTCAAACTTTTTCATTATTATTATACCTGTTACAGTGATCTGTGATCTATGTTACCATCATAATTGTTATGGGGTACCATGAACAGCGTTCATAAAAGAGAGTGAACTTAATTACTCAATGTTTTCTGTGTTCTTGCTGCTCCAATGACCAGTTGTCCCCACTTTCCCTATCTCTCCCTCTCCTAGGGCTTTTCTATTCCCTGAGATACAATGTTGAAATTAGGCCAATTAATAATCTTACAATGACTCTAAGTGTTCAAAAGGAAAGATTTCCTTAAGCCAAAGCCTAACCCAGAGCAAGTCTTACCTCTCTTCTATTCTATGAAGGCTCAGAGAAGTGAGAAAGCTTCGGAAGAAAAGTCTGAAGCTCACAGAGGTTGGTTCATGAGATTTAAGAAAAGAAGATTTCTTCATAATATAAAAGTGCAATATGAAGCAGCAAGTGCTAAGGGAGAAGCTGCAGCATGTTATCCAGATTAGCTCAGATAATTGATGAAAGTGGCTACACTAAAAAACAAATTTTCAGTGTAGACAAAACAGCCTTTGAGTGGAAGAAGATTCCATCTATCACTTTCAGAGCTAAATAAGAAAAGTCAATTCCCAGTTTCAAATCTTCAAAGGACAGATGGATGCTCTTGTTGGGGCCAATGCAGCTGATGACTCTTAAAGTCATCACCTTAATTGAGGCCAATGTTCATTAACCATTCTGAAAATCCTAGGGCCCTTAAGAACTATGCTAAATCTACTCTGCCGGTAGATCTAACAAAGCCTAGACGACAGCGAATTTGTTTATGGCATGGTGCATTGAATATTTTAAGCTCACTGTGGAGACCTACTGTGTAGAGAAAAAAAAAAAGATTCCTTTCAAAATATTATGGTTATTTGACAATGCACCTGGTCACCCAAGAGCTCTGATAGAGATATACAAGGAAATAAATGGATTTTTTACACTTGCTAACACAACATCCATTCTGTAGCCCATGGATCAAGGAGTAAGTTCAACTTTCAAGTCTTATTATTTAATAAATATATTTCACAGGCTATACCTGTCATAGATAATGATTCCTATGATGGACCTGAGCAGAGTAAATTAAAAACTTTCTAGAAAGAATTCACCATTCTAGATGCTATTAAGAGCATTCATGATTCATGGGAGGAGACAAATTATCAGCCTTAATGGGAGTTTGGAAGAAGGTGATTGCAACCTGCATGAAAAACTTTGAGAGCTTCAAGTCTTCAATGGAGGAAGTAACAGTAAATGTGGGAGAAATAACAAGAGAATGGGAATTAGAATTGGAGCCTGAAGACAGGACTATTTGCTGCAATCTCATGATAAAACTTGAATGGAGGAGGAGGACTTGCTTCTACCAGGTAAGCAAAGAAAGTAGTTTCTTGAGATGGAATCTACTCCTGGTGAAGATGCAGTGAAGACTGTTTAAATGACAGCAAGGGATTTAGAATATTACATAAACTTAGTTGATAAAGGAGTGGCTGGGTTTGAAAGGATCGCTGACAATTTTGAAAGAAGTTACATTATAAGTAAAATGCTATCAAACAACATCACATGCTATGGAGAAATTTTTCATTAAAGGAAGAACAAACATCATTAATGGGGCAAACTTCATTGTGGTCTTATTTTAAGAAATTGCCAGCCAGGTAAGGTAGCTCATGCCTGTAATCCCAGCACTTTGGGAGGCTGAGGCGGACGGATCACAAAGTCTGGAGTTTGAGACCAGCCTGGTCAATATGGTGAAAACCTGTCTCTATTAAAAACACAAAATTTAGCCAGGCATGGTGGTGAGTGCCTGCAGTCCCAGCTATTCGGGAGGCTGAGGCAGAAGAAGTGCTTTAACCTGTGAGGTGGAGGTTGCAGTGAGCCGAAATTGCGCCACTGCACCCCATCCTGGGTGACAGAGCAAGACTTTGTCTCAAAAAAAAAAAAAGAAATTGCCACAGCCACCCAACATTCAGCAATTACCATCATGATCAATCAATAGCCATCAACACTGAGGTAAGACCCTTCACTAGCAAATAGATCATGATCCACTGAAGGCTCAAAGGATGGATCATTAGCATTTAACAATCAAGTATTTTTAAATTAAAATCTATACAGTGTTTTTAGATATGATGCAATTGCACACTTAATAGACTACAGTATAGTATAAACATAACTTTTATAAGCACAGGGAAACCAAAAACTTTGAGCGACCCTTTATTGCGATATTTGCTTTATTGCAATGGTCTGAAACAAAACACACAATATCTCCAAAATATGCCTGTATATATAAAGAGGGAGACCTATGAATATTACTTGAAATTTATTAATTAATTTGTATTATCTTCAGGAGTGAGACTGTGTTAGGCTATTATTCTTGCACTGCTATAAAGAAATACCTGAGGCTGGGTAATTTATAAAGAAAACAGGTTTAATTGGCTTATCGTTCTCCAGGATATACAGGAAGGATGGTGCTGGTATTTGCTTCTTGTGAGGGCTTCAGGGAGCTTACAGTCGTGGCAGAAGGAAAAAACAGCTGGCTTGTCACATGGTGACAGCATAAGCAAGGTGTAGGTGGAGATGCCATATGCCATGAGATCTTTTAAACAATCAGATCTCATATGAAATCAAAGCAAGAACTCCCTTATCACTAAGGGGAGGACAGTAAGCCATTCATGAGGAACCTGCCCCCATGATCCAAACACCCACTGCCAGGCCACAGCTCCTACACTGGGAATTACATTTCAATATGAAATTTAGAGGGCTTAAACATCCACACCATATCAGAGACCAATTCTTCTCTTTATTATAAAAATGCCAACAAAGCCCAAGAGGGAAAAGCACCAAATAACAGAAAAAAAATTATAGCTAATGGCAATCACTGACAAAGAATCATAAATGAGACTCAGAACATCTTAAAATACTTGTGTAAGTGACAGGAAAGTCAAAACAACCTTCTTCCAGTAAATGTCTCATGAAGCAATTGTGTATAAGCAAACTGCAGTAGCTTGCCTACAATAGCTAACAACATCATTCACTTACGATGGCTGAGGTAAAAGACATCTCTGTCAATCTTGCTGCAGCCACCAAAAAGCACAAAAAATATAACAGTCTTTTCAATGTCAACATTTCTTTCATGATATCTGTAAACATTTATTTACATGTAACAAGTAATCTATTCTTCAATGCATACAGCACCAGATAAGAGTCATATAGCTTGAAGTTTGGTCCCCTCTTTCACGGAATCATTGTGGTTTTCACAACCCACCTAACCTCAGCTGCCTCAATAAATTAGGAAAGTTGACCAATATATCTCTTCTAGCTCACAAGAAAATAAAATAAAGTCTTGTAGAATGGAGAAGTGACTAACTGTGTTACAAAAATCCTCGGAGAGACTCTAGACCAGTAATTGTTTATCACCTTTACATGGCCATGGTAGGGTTCTTGCAATCACTCATTCTTCAGCATAAATTCTAACCCTGAACAAAGAAAGGCAAATAATGACTATACTTTTGATTGTCTTTTTTTTTTTTTTTTTTTTTTGCCAAAGTGGACATAAATCCTAGCTTAACTGTCACATAATCACATCAAGTTTGTAAATGGAAAAATTTGGGCAAAGCTAATAATTTATCCAATATAACATGGTAATTCAATAAAGAAATTAAATGTCACAATTCCCAAATCTTGTTCCAACTAACTAATGGCAAAGCCGAGACACAATTGGGATATACACTATATATCCTACATATTGTAGGCAAACTCAAATAAAAGCCTACAGTGTTTAGTTGTTGGTGTTAGAGTGACAATCGGAAATGTTAATGCTTATCCAACTTCAGTATTCCATAAAGTATACCCGTTTCATGTCAAATGAGTTATACCTACAACACTTTTTACTACCCAGTACTAGAAAAATCTAAAATGAAAAGAATCAAATACAAGATGTTTCTGATATATTATGTTATAAGCAATGACCATGTTCCTAATTTACAAAGTCCATGAAAAAATCCTTTTGGCCGGGCGCAGTGGCTCACACCCATAATCTCAGCACTCTGTGAGGCAGAGGCGAGTAGATCACGAGGTCAAGAGATCGAGACCATCCTGGTCAACATGGTGAAACCCCGTCTCTACTAAAAATACAAAAATTAGCTGGGCATGGTGGCAGGCGCCTGTAGTCCCAGCTACTCGGGGGGCTGAGGCAGGAGAATTGCTTGAACCCAGGAGGCGGAGGTTGCAATGAGCCGAGATCGCGGCCATTGCACTCCAGCCTGGGTAACAAGAGCGAAACTCCGTCTCAAAAAAAAAAAAAAATGCTTTTATGTTGAAATAGCTGTTATTAAAAGTGAGTGCTCTTACAGTGAAAATAGATCAATTGTGACATATCTCTAAGCAATTATTATTGTTCTAGCCATCACTTTGTGAAGATGTGTCTTGTTTTGATTCATTTAGAGAATTGTAATAAATAAGAACTGTTCAGTTGGAATGTAGTGTTTATTCTTTATGCAAATATATAACCAAAAATATTTTCTCACTTCAGCCTAGGAAGTGAGATGCATATTATTTATCTCCAAATAAATGTGTGATTAGATGTTGCTTTCAATTTTTCTTCTTTATCCCAAAATATTTAAATTCCTACTAAAATAATAAATATATTATTCATTAATATATTAACCTTGCTTATAATTTCAGTATCCAATTACACTCATTTCAAGTATAAGAAACAGAAAAGAATGCTTGGAATGTGTGCTATGGCTTTGTACAAATAAAATATAATACCTAACAAGGGTAGGAGGGGGGGAGGAGAGATTTGTAAGCTTGATTATTGCATTTTTAAAAGTCAAATTTCATTTAAACTTATGTTTAAATCATCTTACCAGAATATTCCAAAATAACAGTCAAAGATAAGAAAAATAATGTTAAAATCTTCTCAAATTTATGAAGGAAAAATGAAATTTTAAAAATCTTGTGAAATTTATCTGGTCTTCCCTGAAGCTCTTTGGTATCTCCATAGACGTGGTTTGAATGCAGAAAACTGCCCATGTAGTGTCCACGCTAAGATCACCTTTAACACACTCAGTAATATATCAGGTTCAAAAATGATTTCATAATTGCTTTGCTTAAGACTAACAGGCAAAAATTATCCCTGAATTTGCTGCTCTGCTGTGTTTTTGTAGGACCAAATCCCAGGTTCAGCTCAGCCTCTAAGAGGCATAATCTGCTCCAGGAAAGCCAATTAAGAAGTCTTCCTTTTAACTGTGGCACAACCATTCAGATTCACCTGCTACTGCTGCTTACCCAGAACATCTATTGGAATGAAGTGTGTCAAGTTGTTAAGCAATTTTACATAAGATGTGGTCTAAAATAAGTAACTTTTATGTAGAATGAAATGTTCTAATGAATATTACACTTTGAAAAGGAAGAAAAACATCTAGTGGATATTGTCATGTTTGATATTTCTTTTTTGGTGTGAATGGAAACAATACTGCATTTTTTTCAACTTTTACTACCTATTAAAGATATGGAGTGAATACAGAGGTAGACAGAGTAAACAGGAATGGCAAGACAAAGAAGTGTAAGTCCTCGAGGATTTTACAATCTAGTTATTGAGATAAAACTTACAGGTTTTTATTTTTTCAATTTTTAAGTTTTGCGGGTAAATAGTAGGTGTAAATATTTATGGGATACATGAGGCATTTTGATACAGGCATGGAAAGCATAATAATGCCATCATGGAGAATGGGATATCCATCTCCTCAAGCACTTATCCTTTATGTTACAATCAATCAAATTACACTCTTTCAGCTATTTCAGAATGTACAATTAAATTATTATTGACTATAGTCACTCTGCTGTGCTGTCAAATAGATCTTATTCATTCTTTCTATTTTTTTTTTTTTGTACGCATTAACCATTCCCATCTCCACCCCACCTCCCTGTAACTACCCTTCCCAGCCTCTGGTAACCACTGTTCTACTCAATTGTTTTGATTTTTAGATCCCACAGATAAGTGATAACATGCAATGTTTGTCTTTCTGTGCCTTGCTTATTTCACTTAACATAATGATCTCCAGTTCCATTCATGTGGTTGCAAATGAGAGGATCCCATTCTTTTTTATGGGCGAATAGTACTCCATTGTGCATGTGTACCACATTTTCTTTATCCATTCATCTATTGATGGACACAGGTTGCTTCCAATTTTTGGCTATTGTGAATAGTATCTCAACAAACATACAGGAGTCCAGATATCTCTTCAATATATTGATTTCCTTTCTTTGGGGTATATACCCAGCAGTAGGATTGATCAATCATATGGTAGCTTTATTTTTAATTTTTGAGGAACCTCAAAACTGTTCTCCATAATGGTTGTACTAATTTACAATCCCACCAAAAGTGTACAATGACTCTCTGTTCTCCATTTCTTCATCAGCATTTGTTATTGCCTATCTTTTGGGTATAAGCCATTTTAACTAGGGTGAGATGATATATCATTATAGTCTTGCTTTGAATTTTTCTGATGATCAATGACATTTAGCACCTTTCATCTGCCTTTTTGCCACTTATATGTCCTCTTTTGAAAAACATCTATTCAAATATTGTGCCCATTTTTTATCAGATTATTAGATTTTTTCCTATAGAGTTCTTTGAGCTTCTTATATGTTCTGGATGGTTATTAATTCCCTGTCAGACAAGTAGTTTGCAGATATTTTCTCCCATTCTGTGGTTGTCTCTGCACTTTGCTGATTGTATCTTTAGCTCAGTGAATGATTTGCAACTTGATGTGATCCCATTTGTCTTGTTTTGTTTTGGTTGCCTGTGCTTGTGGTGTTACTCAAGCAATCTTTGCCCACTCCCAAGTCCTGGAGAGCTTCTCCAGTGTTTTCTTGTAGCAGTTTCATTGTTTGAGATCTTAAACTTAAATCTTCAATCCATTTTTATTTGATTTTTGTATATGGCAGAGATAGGAGTCTAGTTTCATTCTTCTGTATATGTATAGCCAGTTTTCCCAGCAGCATTAATTGAAGGGATTGTCTTTTTTTTTTTGCCAATGTACGTTCTTGGCACCTTTGTGGAAAGTGAGTTCACTGTAGGTGTGTGAATTTGATTCTGGGTTCTTTATTTTGTTCCATTGGCCTATGTGTTTGTTTTTATGCCAGTACCATGCTGTATTGGTTACTATAGCTCTGTAGTAAATTTAAAGTTAGGTAATATAATTTCTCCAGTTTTTTTCTTTTTGTGTACGATGGCTTTGGCTGTCTGGGTCTTTTGTGGTTCCATATAGTTTTTTGTCTTTTTTTTTTTTTCTTTTGAGACTGAGTCTTGCTCTATCAACCAGGCTGGAGTGCAGTGGTACAATCTTGGCTCATTGCAACCTCTGCCTCCCAGGCTCAAGCAATTCTCATGCCTCAGCCTCCTGAGTAGCTGAGATTACAGGTGAACCACCACACCCAGCTAAATTTTTGTATTTTTGGTAGAGATTGGGTTTCACCATGTTGGCCAGGCTGGTCTCAAACTCCTGACTTCAAGTGATCTGTGCACCTTGGTGTCCCAAAGTTCTGAGATTACAGGTATGAACCACTGCACCCACCCCATATAAATTTTAGGAGAGTTTTTTCCTATTTCTGTGAAGAATGTCACTGGTGTTTTGATAGAGATTGCACTGAATCTATAGATTACTTTAGGTTGTATGAACATTTTAACAATACTGATTTTTCCAATCTATGAACATGGAATACCTTTCCATTTTTTGGTGTCCTCTTCAATTTCTTTCATTAGTATTTTATAGTTTTCATTATAAAGATCTTTCACTTCTTTGGTTAATTTCTAGGTATTTAATTTTATTTGTGGCTACTGTAAATGGGATTACATTTTGTTTTTCAGATTGTTCACTGCTGGCATATAGAAATGCTGCTGATTTTTGTATGTTGATTTTGTATCCTGCAAGTTTACTGAATTTGTTTATCAGTTCTACTAGTTTTTTGTAGAATATTTAGGTTTTTCCAAATATAAGATTATATAATAAGCAGACAAGGATGATTTCACTTCTGCCTTTCCAATTGGATGTCCTTTATTTTTCCTCTTGTCTGATTCTCTAGCTAGGACTTCCAGTATTATGTTGAATAACAGTGGTGAAAGTGGGCATCCTTGTTATGTTCCAGATCTTAGTGGAGAGGCTTTCAGTTTTCTCTCCATGCCATATGACAGCTCCCCAGCAAGTATTATACTAGCTATATTATGTGTCTTTCTGTGTACTTACTATTATCAGTGAGTTTTGTACCTTCAGGTGATTATTTATTACTCATGCATATACTTTTCTTTCTGATGAAGTACTCTCTTTTCCATTTCTTGCAGGACAGATCTGCTGTTGGTGAAATCCCTCAGCTTTTGTGTGCCTGGGAATGTATAGTATAATACCAGCTGGGAATCTGTCATATATAGCTTTTATTATGTTGAGGTACGTTCCTTCTATATCCAGTTTTTTGAGGGTTTTTAACATGAAAGGATATTGAATTTTATGAAATGCTTTTTCAGCATCAATTTCAATTAAAATGATCATATGATTTTTGTCCTTCATTACATTGATAGTTTCATGTATGTAGAACGATCCTTGCATTCCAGTGATAAATCTCACTTGTTCATGATGAATCATCTTTTTAATTAGTTGTTGAATTTGGTTTGCTACTATTTTGTTGAGGATTTTTGCATCAATATTCATCAGCGATATTGGCCTATAGTTTTCTTTCTCTCTCTCTCTCTCTTTCTCTCTCTCTTTGTGATGTGTCCTTTTATAGTTTTTGGTATCAGGGTAATACGGGCCTCAAAGAGTGAGCTTGGAATTGTTTCCTCCTCCTCTATTTTTTGAAATATGTTTAGTAGAACTGGTATTAGTTCTTCTGTAAATGTTTGCTAGGATTCAGCAGTGAAGCCATTGGTTCCCGTGCTATTTTTTACTAGGAGACTTTTTATTATAGCTTCAATCTTGTTATTTGATATTGGTCTCTTCATGTTTTTTTATTTCTTCATTGTTCAATCTTCATAGGTTGTATGTGTCTAGGAATTTTTCCATTTCTTCTAGATTGTTCCACTTTATTAGCATATAGCTGCTCATAGGAGCCGCTAATGACCCTTTGAATTTCTGTGGTGTAATGTCCCCTTTTTCACATGTGATTTTATTTATTTGGATCTTCTCTCCTTTTTCTTAGTCTGGCTAAAGGGTTTTCAATTTTGTTTAACTTTTTAAAACATGAACTTTTTGTTTCATTGATCTTTTGTATTGTTTTCATTTCAATTTCATTTATTTCTGCTCTAATCTTTATTATATATTTTCTTCTACTAATGAAGGTTTTTTTCCACTTTTCCAGTTCTTTAAGGTTCCTCATTTGGTTATTTATTTGAATGGTTTTTTTCTTTTTCGATATAGACATTTATAGATAAAAACTTCTCTCCTGTACTGATTTGACTGTCTTCCACAGGTTTTGGTATGTTTTGTTTCCACTATCATTTGTTTCAAAACATTTCTAAATTTCCTTCGTAATTTCTTCATTGACCTAGTGGTCATTCTAAAGCATGTTGTTTAATTTCCATGTATTTGTATAGTTTCCAAAATACCTCTTGTTATTGGTTTGTAGTTTTATTCCTTTGTGGTCAGAGAAAATGCTTGATATTATTTCAATTTTTTGACTGTTTTAAGATGTGTTTTATAACCTAACACATGGTGTATCCTTGAGAGTAATCCATGTCTGAAGAAAAGAATGTGTATTCTGCACCATTGGATGAAATGGCCAGTAAATATCTACTATATCCATTTGGTTCAGAGTGCACTAAATCTAATGTTTCTTTGTTGATTTTCCATCTGGTAGATCTGTTCAATGCTGAAAGTGGGGTGTTGAAGTCTCCAGCTATTGTATTGGGGTCTATCTCTCTCTTTAGCTCTAATAATATTTGCTTTACATATCTGAGTGATTCAGTGTTGGGTGCATATATATTTTAAATTGTTATTTCCTCTTGCTGGATTGATGCCTTTAACAATATATAGTGACTTTCTTGGTCTCTTCTTATTGTTTTTGTCTTGCAATCTATTCTGTCTGATATAGATGTATATACTCCTGTTCTTTTTAGTTTCCATTTACATGGAATATCTTTTCCCAACTTTTTATTTTCAGTCTATCTGTGTCTTTATAGGTGAAGTGTGCTTCAATGGGTCCTATTGTTTATCCATTCAGCCACTCAATGTCATTTTATTGGAGAATTTAGTCCATTTACATTCAATGTTATTATTGGTAAAAAAAATAAATAAAGGATTTACTCCTGCCATTTTGTTGTTTGTTTTCTGGTTGTTTTGTGTCATTCTCTTCCTTCTTTCCTCCCTTCATGTCTTCCTTTTAAGGAAGGTATTTTCTCTGGTAATGTTCAGTTCCCTGCTATTTTCTATGTATCCATTTTATGTTTTTTAGTTTGAGATGTCCATGAGGCTTGCAAATACTGCCTTATAACCTATTATTTTAACCTGATAACTACTTAAGCTGTTTGTAGAAAGAAACAAACAAACAAAAAGAAAACTAATAAAATATCTATACTTTAACTTTGTTCCATCGCTTTTAACCTTTTATTTCTATTTATACCTTATTGTACTATGTCTTTAAAAGTTTTATGGTTATTATTTTTTATTGGCTCATCATTTAGTCTTTCCACTTAAGAGTAGTTTACTCACCACAATTACAGCATTATAATATCATGTGTCTTTTGGTGTACTTACTGTTATCAATGAGTTTTGTATCTTCAGGTGATTACTTACTGCTCATTAATGTACTTTTCTTTCTGATTAAAGTGCTCTCTTTTCCATTTCTTGCAGGACAGGTCTGCTATTGGTGAAATCCCTTGGCTTTTGTTTGTCTGGGGATGTTTTATTTCTCTTTCATGTTTGAAGGATGTTTTCACCAGAAATACTATTGTAGGATAAAAGGTTATCTTCTCCTTAAGCTCTTTAAAAGAACAAATTGAATAAATGAATAAATGATCTTATTAGAAGAGATGAGGCTTAGACCTTAAAGGGCACACTGTACATGGAGAAGTAGAAAATATGAAGAGAGAAACTTTTAGTTAAAGTGAGTTTCTGCAGGCCTTCCTAATCTCGTGGTAATAGATGAGAGTTCATTAGTAGCCCAAATTTCTTCCCTCAACTATCTAATGTCTGGTGTCCTTCCTGAAGAATTTCTGTGAAGCCTTAAAGAGTGTCAAGATCATTCCCTCATGGACTTACATTTAGAAACCCCTTTCCCACTGATATCAATGCCACATCACTGTCCCTCCTGCTGGTACCCTCAGGTTGAGATAGCAGATGTAGTACTCAAAAGAGCTGCTTGCCTCCAATAACCATAAAGGCATTGTATTTCCTAGAGTCTTCCCTGAGTCAAAATCACTCTTATGAGTTAAAAGTAGTAGGATTTTTTTTATTTTTGGAGGAAGTTATTTTATCTAGTTCTTGATGTACTTATAATAAGTAATCCTAGTTTTTTTTTTTTTTTTTTTTTTTTTTTTTTTGAGACAGGGTGTCACTCAATCTCCCAGGCTGGAGATCTTTGCTCACTGCAACCTCTGTTTCCCCAGCTTAAGTGATTCTATAGCCTCAGCCTCCCGAGTAGCTGGGATGATAGGCGTGAGCCACCAACACCCAGCTAACTTAGGTTTTGTTTTCTTTTGTTTTTTGTAGAGATAGGGTTTCACTATGTTGCCCAGGCTGGTCTGAAACTCCTGAGCTCAAAGCCATCCACCCACCTCAGCCTCCCAAAGTACTGGGATTATAGGCATGAGACACTGTGCCCAGCCAGTAATCCCAGAATTTTTACAAAAGCTCCTATGATTGCATAATAAAACAGTATTCTCTTGCCATTATTTAAAGTCATTTTTTTCACTTGCTGGTAAAAAACATTGCACAATAATTGACACATATTTGTTGAACACCCACTCTGCACCATGTACTACTATGTTAAGTGCGGGATATATGCTGATGAATGAAACAGACTGTATCCTTGTAGAATTTGAGTCTGCTGAACTCAGAAGTAAATTCTGTGAAAGTTAGGACAGATAGTCAAGTTGAGTACTCTTAGTTTTAATATTTAACATGTTGTCTTATCAATTTTTTAATAAATGTTAGTGTACAAAGGTAATCTAGGTTTTGAGGTATATCCAGAAGAATCTGGTTTTTTTAGTCAGAAGACTCCACATAGACTATTGATAGAAAAGAATTTATACGATGCCTCAGCTAGAAAATAATATTTAGCGTTTTCCTGAAGAAAAACCCACAAAAACAAAATACAATGGAAGAGAAGCCTCTTCCACATTCTATGGCTTTTGTTTTTTCAAACACCAACACTACACTCATGAAAACAACTTTAGCACTACCTGTACTCTGCTTCACCAAACCACAAATGTCAATGTAAAAAACAAGCAGCGTGCCAAAGGTCAACTGATCTTCAACAAGAGTTCCAAAAATACGCAATGGGGAAAGGATAGTCTCTTCAACAAATGGTGTGAAAACTCATATCCACACGCAAAAGAATGAAATTGAACCCTTACACCATACACAAAATTTAACTCAAAGTAGATTAAAGACAAATATAAGACCTGAAGCTATAAAACTCCTAGAAGAAAACATAGGGGAAAATCTTCATGGCCTTGGTCTTGGCAATGATTTCATGAATATCTCACCAAAAGCACAAGCAACAAAAGCAAAAATAAACAAGTGAGCCCACATCAAAGGGGAAAGCTTCTGCACACCAAAGGAAACAATCGACAGAGTGAAAAGGCAACCTACAGGATAGGAGAAAATGTTTACAAACCATATATATTAGTCCATTCTGCATTGCCACAAAGGAATACCTGACACTGGATAATTTATAAAGAAAATAGACTTATTTTGGCTCATAGTTCTACAGGCTGTACAAAAAGCGTGTCACCAGCATCTGCTTTCAGTGAAGGCCTCAAGAAGCTTCCAAGCATGGTGGAAGGGAAAAGAGGAGCCTGCGTTTCACGTGATGAGAGAGAGAGGAAGAGACAGAGGGAGGAGGTGCCAGACACTTTTAAACAACCAGATCTCACATAAATTTGCAGAATGAGAACTTACTTGTTACTGCAAGGACAGCACCAAGATGTTCATGAGTGATCTATCCCCATGACCCAAACACCTCCCACTAGGCCCGCCTCCAACATTTGAGGTCATATTTCAATGTGAGATTTAGAGGGGACAAAACATCCAAACCGTATCACCATATACCTGATAAGGGGGTAATTTCTAAAATATATGAGAAATTCCCGCAACTCAACAGCAAAAAGACTAATATCACAATTTTTTAATGGGGCAAAACTTGAACAGACTATATGACAGACTATGTCACAGTATTTATGTGAAAATATACTCAACATCACTAATCATCAAGGAAATACAAATCACAATGAGCTATCATCTCACTCCTGTTAGAATGGCTATTATCAAACAGATGAAAGATAAGTGTCGTCAAGGATATGGAGAAACTGGAACCCTTGCACACTGTCAGTGGAAATGCAAAATGGTAGCGCTGCTATGGAAAACAACATGGAGGTTCTTTTAAAAACAAAAAATAGGGTTGGAAGCGGTGGCTCACACCTGTAATCCCAACACTTTGGGAGGCCAAGGCAGATGAATAATGAAGTCAGGAGATCAAGACCATCCTGGCTAACACAGTGAAAGCCCATCTCCACTAAAAATACAAAAAAGCCGGCATGGTGGCACATGCCTGTAGTCCCAGCTACTTGGGAGGCTGAGGTCAGAGAATCACTTGAACCTGGGAGATGGAGGTTGCAGTGACCCGAGATTGTGCCACTGCACTCCAGCCTGGGCAACGGAGACTATGTCTCAAAAAAAATAATAATTAAAAATAGAATTACCATATGATTCATCAATCCTACTATTGGTATTTATCTAAAAGAATGGAGATCAATTAGCAATTAGCACTCCCAGTTTCACTGCAGCACTATCTACAATAGCTACAATGCGGAAACAATCTAAATGTCCATCAACAAATGAATGAATAAAGAAAATATTCTTCCACCTTTAAAAAGAAGGAAATTCTGCATATATGACAATAGAGATGAACCTTGTCGAAACTGTGCTAGGTGAAAAAAGCCAGTCACCAAAGGACAAATACTGCATGATTCTACCTCTATGAAGTATTGAAAACAGTTAAATTCATAGACTTAAAGAATGGAATGGTGAGGAAAAAGGAAAGTCGATAATCAAGGGGAATAAAGTTTCAATTAATCAACATAAATAAGTTCTAGAGATCTGCTGGACAACATTATACCTATAGTTATCAGTACTATATTGCACACTTAAAAGTTCAAGATAGTAGATCTCATGCTAAATGTTTTACAACAATAAAATAACATAAAAAAAAAATGACAAAGAAGCACGCTGTAAAGGCCATTCCAGGTTATCTCCCAGTAGGCTTTACTACTTGCTTTCCTCTAGCCTCAGCCTAGAGCTCTCAGCAAAGCAACTCCTTACAACCTACACAGTTGTTCACTACCCATGGCCAGACATGGATTAATCACACTTAAATAGGAACCCCTACACAGGAGGATTAAGGTAAGGTATCAGGGTACTCAGGATATCAGCTTAATTATGTCATTAGATTTGTGATGATGAACAGTAGCAGACAAGGCTAGTCATATAAGATGACTGTTGCAGACGGAAATTTAATTACCAATTTTTAGCACGTATTGAGCCCTGACCATGTGTGCAAAATGTTTTACGTAGGTCTTATCATGACCTATTTGAAAATGACAAACTGAGGTTTAGCTGTATTCATCTGTCAAGGTCACTCAGCTAGTGTGTGGCAGAGCTGAAAATAACACCATGCCTACTGGATGTCAAAGTCTCTGCCCTTAACTACTGGACCAAACCATGGTTGTGAGGGAATCACTAAAGGATCATGAACAAATGATGGCATGAAGAAAGCGCCACTATAGAAAAACAGGATTGCTGAGGATAATGTACAGGAAAGAAAGATAGTTGGAGGACGGGAGACTTGTTGCTTTCATTTAATGTTAATTAATAAAAGTTCAGCCCTAATCCACAGTAATACGTATACTTACTCACTGTGTTTCTTTGATAAATAAACTAAAGCAGTAGCTTGGAATACCAGCACTGAAGTTAAGGTTTTAAGATTATAGCCATTACAGCTGTAAACATCTGTGTGAATGATGACCAAATGGTTAGTAATATATGTATGTGTATATATATATATTTTTAATGTAATAAAAAATCCACCACCAACAAAGAAAATTACCCAAAGATGACTGAGAAACATCTTTATACCACTATCTACCTAACAGAATAACTAAATCAAACAAACAATACCAAATGCTGGTGAGGATGTAAAGCAACTGGAACTCTCATAGGTTGCTGATGAGAATGGAAAATGGTATAGCCCTGTGAAAAACAGTTTACCAGTTTCTTATAAAGTCAAACATATACTTAGCATACTACCCAGCAATCCCACTTCTAGGTATATACTCAAGTGAAAACCTCTATTCATTAAAAAAAAAAAAACTGTATGTAAATATATATATATATATATATAATCACTTTATTCGTAATTACCAAAAACTGTAAATAACCTACATTCCCCTCAAATAGACAGGTGTTTTTAAAAATGGTGATACATCCATACTATGAAATACTACTCAGCAGTAAAGACGAACAAGCTATTGATACATACAAGAAAGAGATGAATCTCAAATGCTTTATGCTGAGTGAAAGAAGTCAGACTCAAAAGGCTAGATATTGTATGATTAGGCAACACAGATCAGTAGGTGTTAGGTCTTAAAGGTATGGGAAAGATTTGACTTCAAAGGGAGAAGTTAACAGCATATTCGAGGAGGTATATTGAAATTGTTCTTTATATTAATTGTGGTGATGATTACGTAACTCTACCTATTTTCCAAAACTCATAGAAATACACACCAAAAAGTCAATTTTACTGTATATGAATTAAAACTACACCTTTAAATAAAGAATCTCTTCTACAACCCAGCATACAGCGAAAGTTCCACATTGTCTAAATGTTATAAACCACTGAAACATCATTTCACAAAGCACCATCTTCAAATAAGATAATGTAATTGAGTATGTAAACCAAAAACCAAGCTATAATTTTTCAAAGATTATGTACAAGGCATAAAAACATGCTTATTAAAACCATAAGTAGTTGGCCAGAATCTTGTTTACCACCTCTGAATAGCTATAACATGTTTATAGATTTTTATACCTTTCATGAATAAAATGGAATAAATAAATGCAAAGGTTTTTTTCTGAGAGAAGCTGTCAAACTCCTTCCTGGCCAAAAGGGCATTTGTGACTTCCTGTTATGTTAAATTTGGTACTAAAGCCTGGATGAACGACCTCAAATGGGCTATTTACTATGATAAATACGTTTCCTAACAAGAGGAAGAGTGGTGGCCTGGGAAGATTACTGCTGGGGTTTTAATGCACTCTCTGAAACACTCTGACACACTCTGTTAGAGAGAATCATTTAATAGCAAGCAGAAGTCAGGCTTAACATTCCATTTCCTGAAAATGAGCATCAAAAAACAAATGCAATTTAATTCACTAAACATGTATTAAGCATTTAATAAATGCCAAACACTGTGCTAGGCGCTAGGTAAACAAGTTGAAAATAACACAATATTTTCCTTTAAAGATTGTATAGATTAGCAGGGGATAGAGACATATAATAAACAAATATACTTCCATACAATAATCTAAGTGTGATGATAGAAGTGTGATCAGGTTCAGGGACAGCCAGAGGAAAAAGTGATTGTCTGAGTTCTAACAAAAAGCATATAAGCCAGATCTTAGGACCTCCTAAATCTGCCTTCAGATGATTAAAATGCTAACAGGGACAAATAGAAGGCTGCTTGGTTTGAAGAGGCCATTTCTTTTATATTTACCACCACCATCTTCCATGACAGTTTTGAGAACACTGAGCAAGGCATACCTGTGCTGATGTATTTATTCCTTGACTTGAAATGATCCTCCAGGTGATGAAATTCCCACAGGAAAAAGGAATAATAATTTAAAATTTCCCTTTCCAGAAAGTGGAAAAGTTCCAAGCAGTATCTTCCTTACTGAAACCTAAGATCCCTTTATGCAAAAAGAAAAATAAGGTCTCATGCCTCACGCTAAGTCACTGTGACTAACTACACTACCCAAAATTAAGATAATAAGGTATGAATGTTCCATTTTTCCTGTATGTTAGCAGTGATCATAGCTAACACATAATTCCAATTCACTGTTACTATGAAATGTAACTACTGTCCAGTACTCTCAAAATGGATTAAACAAGTAAAAGTAAGCATTCTGAAATAATAAAACTCCTAGTACCTCCTGTGTCTTTAAGCCCTTCCCTGAAACTTCTATCCCTAACAGAGAAGAAACCAGTAGCACTTTCTTTCCTCTCTCCTAACTATCCTTTCCATTCTATCCTTCACAGAAAGTACCTTTTTTCCTTCAATCTTTTTATTCTACCCATCACTGATATTAATTCCAGGTAGGTACACAATGGCCCAACTAGCAGAAAATAAATCATTAGAAAATGTTAAAAGCAAAACAGTGGGAAGGAAAACGTGTGTCACATCTTTGAGGGGTAGCACTATGTTTTCAAAACGGGAAGGGTTTTATAGCTAGAAGATCTGGGTTCAGATCCTGCTTCTGCCACTTACTAGCTCTGTCGCTTTAGACAACATATTCACCAGTCTGAATGTCAGTGTTCATATCTGCAAAATGTAGATGATAGAAACTGCGACTTTGCATGATTATTTTTGAGATTAGGTGCCATACAGGACTGATTCTCAATCCTGCTACATGCTAAAACTCAGGGGCACCACTCCGAGATTCTGTTTTCATTGGTCTCCTGTGGGGCATGGACTACAAAAAGAGAGAAGCAGCAGTACAGCCCCAGGGTACTCAACTGTACAGCTGGGCAACAACCATTGCGTTCTAGTAACTGCAAGAATGCCCTAAACTTTAATTCAGTGCAGCATTTTGCAATTATTATTGTGTTTAAAAAGTACCATTGAACTCACCCTGTTATGCAAGTTAAACAGTCTTAAAGATTGCTAGTAATTCAATAGTTAAATTTGGTATTTAGTTAGAATGCCTCCCTTGACAAGCAAATCATCATTTTCAACAACTGATAATTGTTATAAAAAGTGGATAAAACAAGATATATACATTAAATGGTTAAAATCAATTATTAAGTGCCAAAAATGAAAGGAGTGTGATGATGGGATAAGCTTTACGCTGCTTGAGGTCAGGTACTATGATTTTTAAAAAATCGTGGTATCTGACCTCAAGGTAGTTCCAACATCAAGGTAGTTCCAGCATCAAGAACAGTGCATAGAACTCAATAAATATTTCTTAAGTAAGTAGATGAGTGTGTGAGTGAATGAATGAATGTGATAACTTCCACAGGAATTTACCAAGAGAGTCATCACTAAAGACTGGAAAGTAGAGGAAGGTACTTTTATTGGAAAAATAAGTCTCAGCCACTGCCCACCAATGAGGCCTCATCAACAATGAGGGATGTTCACCATCCCTACAATGAAGAGAGCTGAACTTCAGGTTTGAATGGTAAATTGCAATTCTTGCACTTTCCGTTAAACCTTTCAAACAGTAGCTCACTCTGCCACCATTCTTGGTCCCAATTCCAACTCTCCTCCAAACTTCTAACATTAACAACTGGCACAAGGCTAGCTTTCTAAAACAAACATTTCTCATTACTAGGAACATTACAAAAGTCTTGCTTTATGAGCATTGCATACCTGCTTTAAGAGCTAGTCAATGCACAGTATAAAACAAAGAAGAGAAAGGACATGATCTACCCAGCTGGGTTGGCCAAGAGGTCTGGGAGATAAATTGACCAATTGCCTATATAGCATTTTACATTCTCCAAAATAACCCTACAACATTGCTGCAGATCTCAGATTAAGAAAAATGTATTGCTGAGTTTATTATTTTTAACATCATTTTTCTGAGCACCTAGCAACTAAAGTGATAAGTACCTTCAACTTGCAAGGATAAATGCTACAAATATCTAGGCTGAATTATCCATTTGTATGTATGTTTGTAACTTGAATTATTCATTTACATTTTTTATTTTTTAAAGAGGAGAATAAACAAAACTAGAAAGAGAGGAGACACTAAAAAATCTCATTGCTATAGATGTAAAGATTTTTAAGGTGGTAGGAAGCCAAAAGGCCCCTTCAGCAATAAACAATAGATTTATTCTACAATCTAATTAATATTCACCAACTATGTTACTTATGAAACAAACAATACATCTAGGGAATGCAATTGCATACAAGCAAAAGTATGCATATTAATCAGGAAAAATCTTACAAAATCAGGCTTGGAAAAGTATGTGCAGCAAAAAAGTTATGGTTTTTCTTTAAAACTGTATTTGAATATTGACAACAATGGGTAGGTCCCATTTAATTGCTGGTTTTATAATAAAGCAAATATTTTCAATTTGGGTGATAATACGAGCTTTCCCTGAAACCTTTGCTAATAACTACCTAGGGTATCTATTTCTTCTTTGAAAAGGAATGAAGGGCTGCCTACACCTGTGTATGAGTGATAATGTAAGACCATGAAAATTCTAGACCCATAAACCTACCATGAAAAAAAAAATTTAATCCCTGCCAAATTCACACCTTGCTATTGTCCAAATGATATCTTAAGACTAATATTCATAGGCCGGGCGCGGTGGCTCAAGCCTGTAATCCCAGCACTTTGGGAGGCCGAGGCGGGTGGATCACAAGGTCAAGAGATCGAGACCATCCTGGTCAACATGGTGAAACCCCGTCTCTACTAAAAATACAAAAAATTAGCTGGGATTACAGGCATGCGCCACCATGCCCAGCTAATTTTTT
>NW_022437018.1:9221783-9385751 GCF_009761245.1 Sapajus apella
CTCAAAAAAAAAAAAAAAAAAAAAGACTAATATTCATTTATTTATTCCTGTTTTCTTATTAAAAATAACACCACTTTGTCAATGGTTGTCAAAGTGGAGTATGCCACCGTGATGTGAGAAGAAATTATCAGAACTTCTATTTGTACTTATTTTTATCAAAAACAGAAAGAAATTAAACTTTATCAATATTTTAAAAAGATATTACACTGGCCCCTTCCCTGTCCCTGTGTCAACTGTAACAAGACAAGCCGATTTCATTAGATACATAGAGGGAAGTAGGAGTTGGTGAAACACTCATTTCCCAGCTTTCATCAGGTTGCAAAGTACATAGTATGTGTAGACATGAGTAGTAGATTTCCTGAATATATCACCTAGTTTTATTTAAACTAACCCTACAGAACAAAAAAAATGAAAAAAAAAATTCTTGCAAAGAAACATGGAATTGATGATTACACAAATAATTGATGGTTGATAATAATTGATGATTATACAAATAATGTAAGCACATAAAAAAGATGTAGCTGTCACTTCTGCTCCTATGGTGAGTTCTTCATCATTCCTGAGTAAATCAGCCTGACAAGAAGTCAAGCAAAAAAAAAAAAAAGCCCTTTTCATAATATTAAAATATGAGCACTCATTCACCATCATTAAAAGTCAAGGTAACTTTACATATATAGAATGCCTTGAGATATTACGTAATGACAACACAAAGCTATGTCATTTTCAAACCTTTTTAAAATGTTGCTTATTTCACCTTTGTTTGTTTCTTAGCTATATACATTGTGCTGTGTACACTCTGTATCACGTCAATAGTATACGTATATAATTCATAGTGTAGAGAGAATCCCAGACCTTATTATCCAAGTCACACTGCCCTTCTCCCAGCCTCCATATCATCATCTACAGAAGTTAGACAGCATCAAAGTTCTATGTCTGTCCCCACAACACTCATAGGAGTGTTACACTTTAAAGACCATCAAGAAAAATTCCATCAGGCTCTTTATCACCACAGGAAACCCAAAACTCCTGGGTTTTCTCTCATTACTAGGTATCTGGTCTAAGAATCCTTAATTTCACCCTGTCTTCCCAAGTTCAGAACCCATTACACTATGTCCTCGAGATCATAAAATCCCTCATGTTCTATCTCCTCCTGAATACTGCCACAACCTTTTGCTCTAAATAAAAGCCAATTATTCCCCAAGACCTCTCTTCCCCTGTAGATCCTCAAATGATGGCTATTTTCTTTCCCATATTCCAACTATCACTGTCCTACTTCCTCATCATTGTAGAAAACTATGTCCCTTCTACCTCCCTCCAAAAATCCAGCATTGCAACTCACGCCATCAAACTAGACAACTTTTACCACTACTGGTTGTAGTTAACATCAGTCTCTATAATTATTACAAGATTTTAATTATGATTTTATCATTTGCCCCTGTCAATTCCATATGACTGAATCTCCTTAGTACCCTCAATCCTCAGATCCTTAAATCTTAAACTTCAATAAGCTTTTCCTCAGCCATTTCATGGTGATCTGAACTTCTTTTTATTATCAATAACAGCAACTCCTCCATGACCTCAACTCTAAGTATCCAGTTCCAAAATATTACTTCCCATTTTTCCAGCTCACTCTCTCTCATTTTTTGATAACAATCCTTAATCAAGTTTTTACTGTATTTTACTTCCTTGTGTTCTAGTTACCTTGCCTCCTTACTTAGCTTAGATTCCATGGTCCATCGTTACAATCAGCTCCCTGGTGGCCCTGACTTCCCTTGTTTTATTGACCTGGTAAAACTTATACTCTGACTAAATACAGCTTTCCACACACTTGAACCCAAATATCTAAACATGGGCTGAGAAGATTATACACCATCCTTACATGGTTTCATTTTAAATTCATAACAATAATCTCCAATGGGGCTTCAGTTCTTCCCAGTGATCGTTTGTGCATTTCTGCAGTCAATTCATTCTCCTATATAACTGTTTAACATCTCTTTTCTCAAACCTCCAACATTTTCTCTACCATCCTCACTATAATATATGAAACATATTCACAGATATACACAACCATATCTAGCAACCTAGCACTCATATACCCACTAGTATGGATAAACCATCCAAGTTCTTATCTAAGCAAACTTCTCCAAATGTACCCTAACTTTTAACTCTCCTCACTGAAACACATTACTCTCTTCCTCTTCTCTTTCATTGTAACAACACTATTTTTTTCTCAAATATGGATCATTTAATTTACATCAAACATGATGTTATATTTCCCAGATGTTATATTTCTTCATATGAAGATATATCTGGAAAACCCAAGAGGATCAACTGAAAAAAATACTATAAACAATATGAGAATTTACTACAATATCATGATGCGTATTAATTCAGAGAAAGCACAAGGCTTCATATATTCAATAAAATAAAACATACCCTTCACAATAGCAGAAAAGACATTAGGAAAAACCTGATAAAAAATCTATATTATGATCTATAAAAAGAAAACCTAACAACACAACTGAAAACACAAAAGACGACCTCAGAAAATGAAATTACATCAGCTAGAAAAACACATTATAAATATGTCAATTCTTATTAAGATGATTTATAAATACAGAACCATCACAATAAAAATACAACAGTTGGTTTGGAGGACTTGTTGATGTTATTCTTTTGCTTTTGAACAAAGTAGCTGACCCCAAAGTTCTTATACGTAGTAAGCATGCAAGAATAGCAAGGAAAGCTATTATAAAGAACAATAAAAGAGTGAGAGTATGAACACCACCATACATTAAATGAGAAAAAAAAGCCAAAACAATGCTAAAAATTAATTTTAAAAATCCAAGAACCTGAACTATATGACTTCAGAATTCAACATAAAGCCTCAGTAATCACCACAACTCATTTTTTGATTGAATATAGACATACAAATAAATGGAACAAAATACAGAATCCAGAAACAAACCTGCATATGTATGAACTATTAATTTTCAACAAAAGTGCAAAGCAATTTGATGAGAAAAGGATAATGTTTTCCATAAGCGGTTCTGGAAGAATGACTGACCATATGCGAAAAAAATACCTCAACACTTACCTCACCAAAGACAAAATTAATTCAAAATGGATCGCAGACCTATTAAATTTTAGAGCTAATACTTTAGCTCCTAGTAGAAAACATAGGAGAAAATCTTAGTGATGTTGGGTCTGGCAAAGATTTTTTAAGTAGGGCACAAAACTATAAAAGAAAAACGAACTGGACTTCATCAACACTAAAACATTTTGCTTCTGAAAATACACTATTACAAAAATGAAAAGGGGTTCTGGACCAGATGGCCAACTAGACACAGCCAGGAAACAGCTGTCTCACCAAGGAAAAAATAAAATATGGAGTAAACCATCACACTTTGCACAGATCTTTTAAGAGAAAACACTGAAAGTTGACAAAAAGCATGATAGACACCCGGTTTGAAGAAGGAGGAAGCTGGGAAGCCTACAGAGAGTCCCTGAGTGCCAGGACCAGCTCCTAGTTCTGCACAGGTCCTAAAGAAGGGGTGAGTTAAGGAATTCTGGGAACCTCTGGAGGCCTAGCTATAAGGATTCTGGAATCCTAGCTATAAGAAATCCCATGACCTCCAAAGATGTTTGAATTGGCAGAGAAAATTGCCCTGCCAAGGGATCCTCTGCATTTGACCTATTGCATCAACAGGACACCTGTAGATATACCCCACAACTTGTTCTGACTCTGAACCAGTGGGTCCTCAGAGAGTTGCAAGTCTCCTGGCGATCTAGAATTCAGCTCAGGCTTCCCCCAAAAGAGAAAGTGGTGCAGCCCGCTAGGGACCCCATTGGGACTAAAGAAATGCAGGCACTGGAACAGTAATTAGAGGGGGCTCCCCCAAGGTGCTAGAATGTATTTGGTGAGGGAGTCATCACTTGCACCCACCCCTTTATTTTCTCCTCCCCAAAACACTGCTGTTAACAGAATGAAATATAAGAGACATGCATGGCTGAGTAAGATCCTATCTGCCAGCCCTTACTCTTAAGCACCATCCACTAGAATGCAGCCTAGATTACACCACCAAAACATAAATAAATTCCATGAGTATATATCACCTGTGAAACCCAATGCAAAAAACCATCCACAACTAAGGAATGCATAAAGAGCCTTGGCCTTCTGAAAGCACTTAGATAGAAGACCAATTAACTATACACAGTCAAACCCTCAAGTGAAAGAAATATAAAAACAAAAAGGTCCATTCAAATGACATCAACTTCAAAAAAAAAGAAGAAGAAGAAGTAAAGACACATCAGCCCTCTGAGGTGAGAAGAAATCAGTGCAATGACTCTCATAATTCAAAAAGTCAGAGTGTTTCCTTACGTTCAAAAGATCACACTACCTCCCCAGCAATACATCCTAACTAGATTAAAATGTGGAAATGACATGCATATAATTCAGAATCTGGATAGTAAAGAAGCTCAATGAGATTCCAGAAAAAGTTGAAACCAAATCCAAGGAAGCCAGTAAAATGATCTAAGAGTTGAAAGATGACATAGCCATTTTAAGAAAGAACAAAACTAAACTTCTAGAATTGAAAATTTTACTAAAGAAATCTCAAAATACAGTTGGAAGCTTTAATTACAGACTAGACCAAACTGAGGAAAGAATTTCGAAGCTTAGTCAGATAAAAATAAAGAAAAAATTTTAATAAACAAAGCCTCAAAGAAATATGGGGTCATGTAGAGACCAAACCTATGATTCATTGGCCTTCTTGAGAGGAAAGAGAGTAAGAAGCTTGGGAACATATTTGAGTGCCTAGTCCAGGAAAATTTCCCAAGTCTCACTAGAAAGGTCAACATGCAAACTCAAGAAACCTGAAGAACCTCTGTGAAACACTAAATAAGATCATTCTGAAGACACATTGTAATCAGACTTTCCTAGGTCAATGAAGAAGGAAAAATCAAAAAGGTAGGTAGAAAAAAGGGTCAGATTACTTCAAAAGGCAACCCCAGCAGACTACCAGCAGACTTCTCAGTAGGTTTCTACTTTTCAAGCAAAAAAGATTGGGAGCATATTTTCAGCATCCCTAAAAAAAATGAAATTCCAACCAAGAATTTCAAATCCTGCCAAACTAAGCTTCATAAGTAAAGGAGAAATAAAATGTTTTCTGGATAAGCAAACACTAAGGGAATTTTTTACCAGTAGCCCAGCTATAAATAAGACCTTTAAGGGAGTCCTAAACATGGAAAAAAAAATACCTGCTACCATAAAAATATATGTAAGTACAGAGCCCACAGACCCTATAAAGAAACAACACAATTGAGAATACAGAGCAACAAGCTAATAACATGACAGGATGAAAACATCACATATCAATATTGACCTTGAATGTAAATGATATAAATGCCCCACCTAAAACGTTTAGAGAGCAAGTAGAATTAAAACAAAAACAAAACAGGACCCAACTGTCTTCTCTCTTTAAGAAACCAACTGTCTCTCTCTTCAAGAGAACAGCCATAGATTCAAAGTAAAGGGATGGAGAAGCATCTGTGTATTAGTCTGTTCTCATATTGCTATGAAGAAATACCTGAGACTGGGTAATTTATAAATAAAAGGGATTTAATTGGTTTACAGTTCTACAGGCTGCACATGAAGCATAGAGGCTTCTGCTTCTGGGGAGGTCTCAGGGAGTTTCCAATCATGGCAGAAGGCAAATGGGGAGCAGGCGTCTTATATGGCAGGAGCAAGAGCAGGGAAAGGGAGGTGCTATACACTTTTAAACAATCGGATCTCATGAGAACGACTCACTATTGCAAGGACAGTACCAAAAGAATGGTACTAAACTATTCATAAGAAATACACCCCCATGCTCTAGTCACTACTCCTCAGGCCCCACCTCCAACATTAGGGGTTACAATTCAATATGAGATTTGGAAAGAAGCACATATCCAAACTATATCAGTCTGTCACACAAATGGAAAACAAAAAAGAGCAGTGATTGATATTCTTTTATAAGATAAAACAGACTTTAAACCATCTACAGTTAAAAAAAAGAACAAAGAAGGGAATTACATGATGATAAAGATATAGATTCAACAAGAAGACTTAACTATCTAAAATATCCATGCACCCAACATCAGAGCACCCAGATTCATAGTACAACTACCCATAAACCTAAAAAAGACTTAGAGAGTCACATAATAATAAAGGAGGACCACTGACAGCATTAGACAGATCATTGAGGCAGAACTCTAACAAAGAAATTCTGGACTTAAATTTGACACCTGACTAACTGGATCTAATAAATATCTACAGAATTCTCCACTCATCAACCACAGAATATACATTCATCTCATCTGCAAACAGGACATACTGCAAGATTGATCACATGCTCAGCCATAAAGCAAGGTTCAGCTTTAAAAAATGAAATCATGCCAACCATACTCTTGGACCACAATGCAATAAAAACAAATCAATACCAATTAAATATCTCAAAACCACACAATTACATTAAAATTAGACAGCTTGTTCCTGGATGACTTTTGGAGCATTGGTGGTATAGTGGTGAGCATAACTGCCTTCCTGGATGACTTCTGGGTAACAACAAAATCAAGGCAAAAAAATAGAAAATTATTTGAAATTAATAAAAACAGAGATACAACATACCAAAATCTCTGGGATACAGCAAAAGCAGTATTAAGAGGAACATTTAGAATGCAATATGCCTACATCAAAAAGTTAGAAAGATCTAAAATTAACAATCGAACACTGCACCTACAGGAACTAGAAAAAAACAGAACTAACTCAAAGCTAATAGAAAAATATAAGCAACTAAAATCAGAGCAAAACTGAATGAAATTGAAAAGCGGAAAATCCACAAAAAGCATCAGCAAAACCAAAAGTTGGTCTTTGAAACAATAAACAAGATCCATACACTGCTAGTTAGATTAACAAAGAAAAAAAAAGAAGATCCAACAAGCACAATAAAAAATGACAAAGGTGACATTATAAACAATCTCACAGAAATACAAAAGATCCTCAGAAACTATTATGAACACTCTCTGTACACACAAACTAGAAAATCTAGAGGAAGTGGATACATTCCTGGAAACACACAAATTTCCAAGATTGAAACAGGAAGAAACTAAAACTCTGTCCTGACAATAACGAGTTCCAAAATTGAATCAGTAATAAAAATTCTACCAACCAATAAAAGCCCGGAACCAGATGGATTTACAGCTGAATTCTACTAGGAATACAAAAAAAGAGCTGCTACCAATCCTACTGAAAACTATTTGAAAAAACAGGAGGAGAAACTCCTCCCTAACTCATTGTAAAAAGCCAGCATCATCTTCATAATACCAAAACCTGGCAAAGACATGATGAAAAAATAAAACTATAGGCCAACATCCTTAATGAACATGGATGCAAAAATCCCCAACAAAATACTAGCAAACTGAATTAAGTAGCACATTAAAAAGTTATTTCACCATGATCAAGTAAGCTTCATCCCTGGAATGCAAGAGTGGTTTGATATATGCAAATCAATAAATGTGATTTACCATATAAACAGAATTAAAAACAAAACCATATATCATCTTAATGGATGCAGAAAAAGATTTTGACAAAATCCAACATCCCTTCATGTTAAAAAACCTAGTGAGCATATCTCAAAATAAGAATAGCCATCTATGACAAACTCACAGCTGATATCATACTGAATGAACAAAAGTGGGAAGCATTCCCCCTTAAAAACTGGAACAAGTGAAAGATGCCCACTCTCACCATCCATTTTCAACACAGTACTGGAAGTTCTAGCTAGAGTATTCAGGCAAGCAAAAGAAATAAAAGACATCCAAATAGAAAAAGAAATCAAATTATGTCTCTTCAGAGATGATACAATTCTATACCTAGAAAACTCTAAAGTCTCAGCCAAAAGGTTTCTAGAACAGATAAACTTAAGCAAAGTTTCAGAATACAAAATAATGTATTAAAATCAATAGCATTTCTATACACCAATAACACTCAAACTGACATCCAAATCAAGAACACAATCCTACTTATTAATACAATAGCCACACACAAAAATAAAAGACGTAGGAATACATCTAACCAAGGAGGTAAAAGATCTCTACAAGAGATCTACAAAGCACTGTTCAAAGAAACCAGAAACAACACAAAAAAATAAAAAATATCTTCCCTGCTCACGGATAGAAAGAACCAATATTATTAAAACAGCCACACTGCCCAAAGCAATCTATACATTCCATGCTATTCCTATCAAACTACCATCGTTTTTCACAGAATTAGATAAAAAATTTTCTGAAAGTCACATAAAACCAAAAAAGCCCAAATAGCTGAAGCAATCCTAAGCAAAAAGAACAACGCCAGAGGCATCACACTACCCAACTTCAAACTATACTACAACACTACAGTAACCAAAACAACATGGTACCAGTATAAAAATAGACACATAGTCACCTGAGGTCAAGAGTTCAAGACCAGCGTGGCCAACATGGTAAAAGCCCAGCTCTATTAAAAATACAAAAATTAGATGGGCATGTTGGCACATGGCTCTAATTCCAGCTACTCGGGAGGCTAAGGCAGGAGACTCACTTGACCAGAGAGGTGGAGGTTGCAGTGAACCAAAGTTGCACCACTATACTCCAGCCTGGGGGACAAGAGCAAAACTCTTTTCTAAAAAAAAAAAAAAAAAAAAAAAAAAAAGACATGTAGATTAACGGGACAGAATAGAGAACAGAAATAAAGCTACACACCTACAGCCATCTGATCTTTGACAAAGTCAACAAAAACATGCAATGGGAAAGGACTCCCTGTTTAACAAATGATGCTGAGATAACTGGCTATCCATATGCAGAAGAATAAGACTGGAGCCCTGCCTCTATCATCACAGTTTTAAAATTGTAAGAAATAAATTTGTTGTTTATGTTAAAAATTTTTAAAAAGAAAAATAAAAGATGGATTAAAGACTTAAATGTGGGTGGGCACGGTGGTTCACACCTGTAATCCCAGCACTTTGGGAGGCCGAGGCAGGCGGATCACAAGGTTAGGAGATCGAGACCATCCTGGCTAACATGGTGAAACCCAGTCTCTACTAAAAATACCAAAAATTAGCCAGGTGTGGTGGCGGGCACCTGTCATCTCAGCTACTCAGGAAGCTGAGGCAGGAGAATCACTTGAGCCCGGGAGGTGGAGGTTGCAGTGAGCCAAGATTGCACCACTGCACTCCAGCCTGGGCGACAGAGCACTCCATCTCAAAAAAAAAATAAAAAAGACTTAAATGCAAAACCTAACACTAAAAAAAAATTCTAGAAGAAAAGCTAGAAAACATCTTTTTAGACAACAGCCTTGGAAAAGAATTTATGACTAAGTCCTGCAATTGCAACAAAATGAAAAAGTGGAACCTAATTAAACTAAAGTGCTTCTGCAAAGCAAAAAAAAACTATCAACAGAATAAAAAGGCAACCTATAGAGTGGGTGATAATATTCACAAATAGGCATTCAACAAAGGTCTAATATCCAGACTCTATATGGAACTTAAATTCATCAAGCAAAAAACAAATAACCCCATTAAAAAGTGGACAAAGGACATAAACAGACACTTCTCAAAAGAAGGTATACAAGTGGCCACCAAACATACAAAAAAATGTTAATCAAAGCCATGTGATACCATCTCACATAAGTCAGAATGGCTAATAAAAAGTCAAAAAAATAACAGATGTTGGTGACGGCTACAGAGAAAAGTAAATGCTTATACACTGTTTGTGGGAATGTAAATTAGTTTACCCACTGCGAAAAGCAGTTTGGAGATTTCTCAAAGTACTAAATTACCATTAGACCAGCAATCCCAATACTAGGGATATACTCAAAGGACAATTAATCATTCTACCAAAAAGACACACTCAGATGTTCATCACAGCACTATTCACAATAGCAAAGACATAGATTCAACCTAGGTGCCCATCAAAAGTGAACTGGATAAAGAAAATGTGGTATATATACACAATGGAATACAGCATACAAATAAAAAAGAACAAAGTCACATTCATTGCAGCAACATGACTGCAGCTGGAGACCAATGTCCTAAGTGAACTAATGCAGAAACAGCAAACCAAATACTGCATGTTCTCACTTATAAGTAGGTGCTAAACACAGAATACACATCGGCATAAAAATAGTGACAAAAGAGTATGGAAAAAGGGAGAATGGCAAGGGTTGAAACACTAATCATTGGGTACTATGCTCACTATGCAGGTAATAGGTTTAATTGTATCCCAAACCTCAGTATTACACAATATATCCTTGTAACAAACCTGCACATATACCTCTTGAATCTAAAATAGAAGTTGGTGGAAAAAGAGCTTACAGAGCTCCAAAAAAATGAATGAAAAAGTACACCACAAACTGGGAGAAAATATCTGGCAAACAACGTCCCACAAAAGATTTATACCTAGAATATTTAAAGAAGTTTTACAATTTGATAGAAGGACAAACAAAAGATTGAACTGAACAGGAATTTCACCAAAGAAGATTTACACATGAGTAATAAGCACATAAGAAGATGTTTAACATCATTAGTTATTAAAGAAATAGAAATTAAAACCAAATTGAGATATTGCTACATACTTACTAGAATGGCTGAAATTTAAAAAGCTAGCCATAAAAAGGCTATTGGCAAGGATGTGGACCACTGAAACCCTCATTCACAGATAGTGGGGATGTAAAATGGCACAACTACTTTGGAAAAATCTTTGGTGATTTCTTGAAAAGGTAAACATACATCTACCATGTGACTCAGTCACTGCACTCCTAAACATTTGCTTAAGTTAAACTAAAGTGTCTGTCTACACAAAGACTTATATATGAATACTCATGACAGTTATACTCGTTAATAGCCTAAAACTGGAAACAACCCAAGCATCTATCAGCAGGTAAATGGATAAACAAATAATTTTATCCATAGAATGGAATACTATTACACAATATTTAAAGCTATTGATAAATGCAACAACATGGATGAATCTCAAAATAATTATGCTGAGTGAAAAAGAGCTACAAAAAAGCACATGTTATATGATTCCATGTCTATAAAATTCTAGAAATGTAAATTAATCTACAGTGACATAAAGCAGATCAATAGTTACCTGTGGAAGGGAGGAAAAGAGACACAGGAGGAAAAAAGGGAAAGATTGCAAAGCAGCAGGAAAAAAATTTAGGGAGAGATTGATACATTTACTATCTTGACTATGGTTGATGGTTTCACCATCAATATATTTCAAAACTCATCAAATTGTACACTTAAAATGCATGCACTCTACCTTGGAGGCTGAGACAGGGGGATCTTATGAGCCTAAGAGTTAGAAGGTACCCTGGGCAACACAGCAAAACCCTGTCATCACTAAAATATGTATGTATAATGCATTTTATTATACATATATTAAAGCTCAATAAATCTATTTTAAGGCCTTGGTAATTAAAACACTGATGTTGTAAAATAAATAGAAAGAAATAAAAATCCAAAAATAGATCCAAATACATAAAAGAAAGTATTCTGTGAAAAAAGAATGTATTCTCCTAACTCAAACAAGTTAGGAGACTTCCTAGCCAAGACTTGCTTTTGGAAAATCTGGATAAACATCCAGGAAAAATTAAATAAGATCCATACCTCACATTGTATCATTATATTCCAGATGCATATATTCTAAATAGATCAAAGACTTGCTTTTAGAAAGTGCAACCATGTGAGAATTCCTTTTTAACCTTGGGCCCCGGAGCTAACTATGACTGAGTCAATTAAAAAAAAACGTATAAATCTGACAACAGTGAAAATCTTCTCCATGGCAAAAATATACCATAAGAAAATTCAAAAGACAATAATCTCGAAAAAGAATAATTACAAGAAATATTACAAAGAGTTAATCTACTCAATATTTTGAAAGCTCCTAAAGAAGTCCAATAACTCAAAAGAAAATGGGTAAAGAATGTGAACAGATATGCCTATGTACAAAGATGCTTAACCTTTCTAATAAAAAATGCAAATTAAAATCACATGAGGTATTATCTCTTGCCTAACAGGTTAGAAAAACAATCAAAGTTAAAGACACTGTTGGTTAAGCTTCAGGATGCAGGTATTCTCATACACTGTGAGAATGTAAATCAGTAGCACCATTTTGAAGGAGACTTTGGCAATACCTGTACAAATTACAAATGCATATGCCCTTTAACCCCAAAGTTTCACTTCTGAGAATTTATCCTACAAGCAACACTTGCATGCCTGTGAAGTCACATATATACATGTGTAGGTATGTGTACATATACATAAATGTATGCATATATATGTCTGTGTGTGTATATGTAACTATTACTTACATATTCTGTGTAATGGCAAAAGATTGAAAATAACTAAAATGTCCATCAGTAAAGGACTGGGAAAATAAATTTTGATATATCTATATAATTGAACATTATAAATCTGTTTTAAAAAAAATAAGGCAGATCTCTATATACTGAAGTGGAAAGATCTCCACTTGTTAAGTGAAAAAGATCTCTCATAATGTTAAGTGAAAATAGCAAGCTACAGAGGAGTTGAATAGTTGTTACTTTTCTGTAAAATGATGGAGGTAATAAGAATCTATATTTATGTTTTCTTATAATATTCCTTATGTATATAAGGAATCTCTGGAAAAATACATAAGAAACACATAACTGATTACCCTGATGGATGGGTGAGGTTGTACAAATGAGGGCAGAGAAGTCAAGGGAAACTTCGCTGCATACTTCATACAAAATTTTTCAGATCTGTTTATATATCTGTCTCTCTCCAGAAAATTACATGCTATCCCCCATGGGGTCAGTCATTTAGTTGTAATGTTTAATATAATGTTTATGTTTATATTTATAATGTTATGTTTATCTCCAGTGCCTCAAATGGTTCCTAGAAAATGGTAGAACTTTTGTAAAACTTATTTTTGTTGATAGAAGTGCACATTTGAAAAAATTTGAGACTATTGTACTAAATTATGTCTAGATTTCCTTACAGCTCTAGAGTAGGTTTCAGCAAAATTTTTCTATAAAGAGCCAGATACTAAATATTTTAAGGTTTGTTGGCCATATGGTCTCTGTCACAGTTACTCAACTCTGCTTTTATGGCACAAAAGCAGCCACGGACAATAAGTAAACAAGTGGGTGTGACTGTGTTCTAATAAAATATTATTTATAACAACAGGTGGCCAGCCAGATTTGGTCCAAGGGCTGTAGTTTGCTCAACTTTGTTGTAGAATTTTGTTTCTCTGATTATCCATCAGTTGAACCTGTAAAGGTATGTAAGATTTCTACCTTTCAAAATAAAAATTTGAATGAATGAATGAATGAATGAATGTTAACCAACTTTTCCATAAGGAAGAGTTATTTATATCCTTCTTCAATTTTTTTTGAGATGGAGTCTTGCTCTGTTGCCCAGGCTGGAGTGCAGTGGCGTTCCTACTCATTATCCTGCCCAAATTATCAAAATTATTTTAAAATTATTGCTAATTATAATTATTAAAATTATTTTAGTGTGTGCTTGGTCCTGCCATGATTGTGAGAAAAGCACAGACACATCAGAAGATCTAGTTTCCAATCCTAACTCTACCACTAACTAGCTGTGTGACAAGGTTTTAGTGGTAAAACAAGGAGTTGACTAGATAATGCCTATTGTTCTTATACTAACATTCAGCAACATCTGGAGACATTTTTTGGTATCACAATGAATACAGGCTGGGAATGCTCTTAAAAACCTGCAATGTGCCGGGCAGAGTGGCTCATGTCTGTAATTTCAGCACTTTGGGAGGCCGAGGTGGGTGGATCGCCTGAGGTCAGGAGTTTGAGACCAGCCTCGCCAACATGGCAAAAGCCCATCTCTAATAAAAATACGAAAACATTAGTCTCACTGGGCATGATGGCATGAACCTGTAATCCCAGCTACTCGGGAGGCTGAAACAGGAGAATCACTTGAATCTAGGAGCCGGAGGTTGCAGTGAGCCAAGATTACACCATGGCACTCCAGCCTGGGAAACAGAGCGAGGCTTTGTCTCCAAAAAAACAAACAAAACAAAACAAAACAAAAACCTGCAATACAGAGGACATCTCCCACAATAATTATTCAATACAATGTCAATAGCGCAAAGGTCGAGAAACCTGGTCCTAATGAAAAGGATACTTCTCTACTTCATTGAAGGGTCAATGACTATTATAAATTGATTAAAAATGCTTCTGGCTAACAAAACCTGAAATAAATAGTAGTTTATTTTTCTGCAAACAAATTCATAATGGTTGCTGCCAACAACAGAACAGCTTCAAGAACTCATAGCCTAAACCCCAAAGAGATGATATTAGAAGGTGGGACCTTTTGGGAGGTGATTACTTCAGGAAGGTGCAGTCCTTGTGAATAGGATCAGTGTTCTTATAAAACAGGCCAAAGGGAACTCATTGATCTTCTACCATGAGAGATCAGGGCAAGAAAGCACTGTCTATGAGAAAGTGGGCCCTCACCAACTGCCAAATATACCAGTGCCTTGATTTTAAACTTCCCAGACTCCAGACTGTGAAAAATAAACTTCCGTTGTTTATAAGCTACCCAGTTTGTGGCATTTTGTTATAGCTGCTCAAATGGACTAAGACAGGGAGAAAGCAGTACCACTGGCCATATCTGTCTTTTATCAGGAGAGCAAAATCTTATACCTTAGTGGACAGAACTACCTTCAAAGGAGGTCAGGAAAGTCACTTAGCCCTCACTGCCTGCAAGAGAGGCTAGGCTAGTAAGCATTTAGCTTTCTTAGTCTTTATGATGGAGTCTAGCAAAAGAGGAGGGTAATGGAAATTGGTCTTAGGTTAATCAGTTAATAGGGTCTACTTTATAGTCATTATCCTCTCCCATGAATTAAGATGAATACTAAATAATAAAAAAGTCCTCATCAAACAGTTGCTTTCTGGGATTTCCTCCTTGGTAGAGATGAAAGAATAGGTGCATAAGGACTAAAATTCTATTTCATACAAACTCACAGATACTCGCTAGCCAATGTAATTTACAAAGTAGTGCTTTCTTCTTTAATTGACCACTGTTCACACATTCTGCTTTATGTTATGCCATGGTTAGATATTAAGTTAGGATGGAAAAAAAGAAACTAGTAAAAAGAAACTAGTAAGCCAAGCATCCTTCTTTTATAGCAGAGTGAGAGACAAACCAAAAAGCTATCGACCAGAGACTAACATGGTGAAAAATCTTGGAAACCCTCTTAAGGGAACTCTAGGAAAAATAGTTTAATCACAGAGAACAATCTCAATTGCTGGCAGGAAAAGCCATTCCTGACTAACCTGCCAGGGTACTTCAGAGATATTACAGCCTTGATAAGGGAAATTCAATATACGTCAAAGCTCAAAGATAGATGTTGGAGCCCATAGGTATGATGCCTTTTAATCGGCACAGAGCCACCCAAGCAAGTGGTATAAATTAAAGACTCTTTGACTTGCATTTAAAATGAAAAAGGCATGTTTGCATTCCAGTGCACAGATAAAAGAGCCTTCTTCCTCTAGGGAAGCACATATTCTAACCAATCTAACATACTTTAGTTTGGATTTCTGTTTGGTACATTACAATGTGGACCCTGCTAAACTTTATGTAAGCCCCAGTATACGTAATATATTCATGTTTTCACATGAATCTTTTGTACTAGAAAGCAGAATGTATAAATAGCAGCATTAGGGAGAAAAAAGATTATCTATCAAGGAGACAATGAGAAGTCAGCAAGAGGAAAATTTGTCAGACTACATTAAGAGTAGGGACTAGTTGAAATCTCCTAGGTCTTTTCAGTTTAGCATTTCCTTCTCTAGAGGGAAATTCTATGAAGTATTTTTCTATTATAAACTTGAATTTCTCATTCTAATACTTTCCAAATAAAATTTCTTTTAGACTGACATTCAACAACTAATTTAAAGTATAGGGTCTAGAAATCTGGGGAGAAATGGTTTTAAAATTTTTGCAGGTTGCTGAATTCTGAGATGTTTTTGTTCTAACTTTCTTTCTCTATAAAAAGAGCTTATTTTTCAAGTTTTTCATTGACACATAATAATTATGTGTATTTATTGGGCACATAGTGCTGTTTCAATGCATATAATATATAGTGATCATATCAGGGTAATTAGCATTTCTATCATCTAAAACATTTGTCATTTCTTTGTGTTGAGAACATTCAGTATCTTCCTTCTAGGAGTTTGAAACTACCTAAAATATTATGATTAATTATAGTCATCCTACACTGCTATAGAACATCAGAACTTATTCCTCCTATCTCACTGGAACTTTTTTTTTTTGAAGAGACAGTCTTGCTCTGTCGCCCAAGCTGGAGTAGTGGTACAACCTTAGCTCACTGTAGCCTGGGCTCAAACGATCCCCACATTTCAGCCACCCAACTAGTTGGGACTACAGGCACATGCTACAAAACCAGGCTTCTAGCTTTAATTGTGTACCCTTTAACAAACCTCTATCACCTTCTTCTCCCTACTCTTCTCAGGCCCTAGTGTTCTGTGTTCTACTTTTTACTTTTATAAGATCAACTTTTTTTAAGCTTCCACTTATGACTGAGAATATGCAGTTTTTGACTGTCTGTGCCTGACTTATTTCACTTAACAATGTCCAACGATGTTGCTGTGAATGACAGGATTTCGTTCTTTTTTATGGCTGAATAGTACTAATGGAATATATACACAGTGGTGTATATATATCACATTTTTTATTTAATAGATCATTTTATGCCCTTTAGAATTTCTTTAGTTGCTATCATAAGAAGTAATATATAAGGCCAATTTCATTGAAGCACTTTGGACTTTGGCTAGGTAACTGAACAATTATGAGATACATGTCAAATAATGGGCACTTGATACATTTCTGTTGCCATTTGTCATTTTCAATTGTCATTTGTCTACATTGATAAATGCAGAGCTTCTTCACTGTATTTATGTACCTAACTGCATCAACCATTTAAAAAGTATCTAAAAATCTATGTATAGGATTCTAAATACAAGATTTGACTTTTTGTGAAAAATACTACATATGTCTTAAAATATTTGTCTAAGTTTAAAATATAATGTTACATTATTATAAAGTTGTCATGAGCATGATTCTGTTCTTTTATTTTTTCATACCCATCCAAAGATCACATTGTATAGAGAAAATAGCATAGAAGTAGGAGTCAGGATGCCTGTTTCAGCTCTAGTCCTCAGCTTGGACAAGTCCCTTAAAATCCTTAAGCCTCAGATTCATCTTCTACAAAATGAAGGTGATATAACTTCCTTGCCTAGTTCCCAGGGCAACTGTGATCATTATATGCTATGATCCTTATGAAAGTGTTTAAAATTGAAAGGCATCATACAAACATATTAATATGACTACATATAAACAAGAATATGGCATGTAACCCTTGGTGGGGAAAATAGACTAAAAATATATTTAGAAAGTATCACATGAACATGAATATCATCACATTGCTTTTCCCAAAGGAAAGCAAACAACAAGTTCATACTTTAAAGGCTCTCGGTGATTTTTTAAATAGGATGAATATGTGATAGGTCCATACTTAACACAAGCCATCTGATCTAGAATTAAAAACTCAAGACTTTAGAGTACAATGAGGTGAAAATCCTGAACCATGAGTAGAGCACAGAAATTAGTCTGGAGAGGAAACAGAGCGCTTACAGTAGGGGCATTATGCCTATAACTAACCTAATTTCTATGTAAGGCAATGTTCTTTTGTATTTTGCTGAAGATGAAATAAAAGAAATCTGAGAGGTCTTAGAAACTAATTTTTGAAAGATTATATTTTCATTCAAAATGGATCAGATAAAATTCTAAAGCCTAAGAAAATCTAAGGTACAATGTGAGCAATATGAATTTTTTCATTCCACTTAGAAATTCTGAAAAGAGAGAACATACTATAACCAATGAAACAGGAATGAAAAATCAAGTAAAACCTTTTCATGAACGATTATTCAATAAATAAAAGATTATTCCTGGAGATTTAATCTTCCAAGAGGCAGAGCTGCAAAGATGGCTCCTTTCATGGGTTGTGTATAAAAGTTAATTCAACAAATATGCACTGAATTAGTACCTAAAATATCACAGGTAATAGGGAGGAAAGAGTACGTGGCATGACCTGTGCTGATGAAATACTAAAGGATCAGTATATTTTACAACCAAGAGAAAGTTTGAAATACTCAACTGTCTAAATGAATGGTACATATGATATATCCACAGATGCTTCCACATTTGCTAATGAGTACTAAGGGCAAATAGGGAAAACAAAGACAGTAGGAATATACAAGAAGTGTTTCATGAAGAAGTGGAGACCAGAGACTGGTCTTAGAGAACTGATACAACTTGAGTAAGGGAGAAAGCAACTACTGTAAATGGAGCAAATTCCTCCTTTGCAATCCTGGAAGGAAATCTTTAAGAAGTTACTTTTGTCTTCATCTATCTTGTTCACTTTGTAACTTTTTTGTGACTAAAATAGGCTAGCAGAGGGAACTAAGAGAAATATAATACCAAGAATTAGAATCCTAAAACCTCAAGGGCTTCAGGTACCATATAACAAATCTATTGCCCTAAATTCAAGCTCCATTACCACAGTTCTGATGACCGTCTCTCTGCTGATTGAATATCTCCTTGAATTAAGAGCTCACCATTTTATGAAACAATTCCCTTTCCTGTTTTGGAATAGTCTACAGATAGGAATTGAAGGTGTCTGAAGTATTTTAAGTACACAGATCAATATTTCAATTTGCTGCCCATAAAAACACTGAAAAGTCAAGGGGAAACATCTCCATAATAAAATTAAAGACTTTCATGCAATTTTTTAGATTTCAAAATGAAACAACGTGTAAGGAGACTAAAACCCAGATTTTCCTAAGGCCACAAAGCAATTTAGTGGTAAAAACATGCTCTATAAATTCAATCTTCCTAACATCTTTCCAGTATGTGTTACTGTCTCACATATTCTAATCCAAAAGACTCCATTTTGTGTTCCAAATCAAGAACTACATGCTCTGCTTCACAGCCTTTTGAAAATAGAAAAGGAGTTTAAAAATCTCTTCATATGTGTTTCCCTTCCTTCATGCATTGTAATTATTTCCAATGAAGCAAAGTCAAAAGCTACTTTATAGAACTATATAAAAACTGAAAGAGGTTAACTGGAAGATCTGACACAAAGCTTGAGCTAAATATAGCACCCTCTCCTCACACCACCACCCTCCCCTGGCCTTCTTTCATATAAAAAAAATAGTACGTTTTAATTTCAAAGAAGTTCATGTTATCTGTGTACTCTCTACCCATGGAAATTACATACACAAAATACAGATTACATCTGTAGAGTCTACAGATTCTCCATTTCTATATAGACACTTTCAAAGGAGGAACTCAAGCATGGAGTGTTTTCTAGAATTGAAAACGCTCACTCAGAAATAGCATCTCCAGCCCTTTCTGACAGGTGAAGTCCTATCAATCATTGCCCTGCTGCCTTTGTTTTCTGGTTTATTTTTTCCAGTCTGGTGTGATCAATTGAAACAATATCATTATCCAGCTGTGAGTGTATTCATTTTATCTATATGTACATTGGAAGTTCTTTGGTATTGGAAGTATTCTAATATAATACTTAAAAATATTATATTAGTTTACTTAAACCATGTTCAACAAAAAATATATAATCAAAAAGATTTTTTCCACAGAAGCTGTTCGACTAATAGTTTATGAGAATTCAATGTTAGTTTTTTTCATTCTAACTTTTTAATTATTTTAAACTAAATATAGTTAAGAAATGGAAGTTTCTGTCAGCTATCCAAGTCTCTCAAGTTTTCCAGGATGTTTTGTCTACTGAATTCTTGACATTTCTTCTAAGAACAGTGCAATAATTTCCATATGCAAAGAATCCCTACCAGTACAGAACCCAAAGCACTAAGCCCTGCTAAGTCACAGAATTCACATAGCACACTAAACAAAAATTTTAACAAAATTGTTTTCATTTTTATCGATTTATAATTTATCCTATCAATTTTCAAAAAACTTTAAAACAATTTAGGATAAATACATATATAAAATAAACAGAATTAAAATTAAAATAAACTAAAAATCAACTAACATAGGTTCATGTGATAGAAATTATATTAGAAAAATGTTGTTTGTAGAAACTACTAAAATTAAGGTTTCATTAATTGTTATGATTTTCTTGACAACATGGTTCTCATCATCTGCTAAAAGTGGATCCATTTGTTTTTTACTTTATATACATTTATACATTCCTGTATACATGTCTCCCTGTGTTAGTCCATTTGCATTGTTATAAAGGAAATAACCTAAGGCTGGGTAATTTATAAAGAAAAGAGATTTATTAGACTCATGGTTTATTTGGCTCATTCTGCAGGGCTTCTGTTGAGGCGCAGGAAGCTTTTAGCCATGGCAGAAGGGAAGGGGGAGCCAGCATATCACATAATGAAAGCGGGAACAAGATAGAGGAGGGGGGCCAGGCTCTCTTAAACAGTCAGATTTCAAGTGGACTTATACAGTAAGAACTCATTTATTACCACAAAGACAGTATCAAGCCATTCATGAGTGATCAGTCCGCATGACCCAAACACCTACCACTAGGCCCACTTCCAACACTGGAGGTCACATTTCAACATGAGATTTTGAAGGGACAAAACCTCCAAATTATATCACTCCATAAGGAGTTGGTGCAGTGTTTGTCAAAGGCATGACTTAATGTAAGTCTTGAAATCATATTCATTACTTAGTTTTAATGTTACATATACATATCATATGATCTCAATTAAATTCTCTCATTAAAAATTAGGACAGTTCATTTTTAATGTAATAGTTGATTTGTTTAAAATAAGTTTCTAAACAGAAAGCATAATGTTCTCATTCATCGGTTTGTTCATTTATTCAATAGGAAGATGAAAAGGCTAGTATATTGAGGACCTACCCCACGGCAAGCAATGTGAACAAGGCATTACATGCATTATGCTACTTAATTTTCACAATAGTCTTGGGAAGAAAGTATTGCCATACCCATTTTACAGCTGAAGAAACTAAAGCTCAGAAAGATTAGAATATACCAGTAAGTATTAGAGTTGGGACTTGAACTCATTTGCCTAATTGTGTATTAAGATTCTGACCACTACATAATGTAGTCTCACAGCAAGTACTAACTTATCATTTACGTGGTACCAAAGACCAACTTAAAATGTAGTATAGACTCAAAATCACAACTAGAATGTGGTCCTTGATTTTTAAGGTGTTTACACTCCACTTTACCTCACTAACCTAACTAAAGCTATGCTAGGCGTATCTTGGAGTTCAACAATTAGTTAACAAAAATTTTAAATATAGAATGAGTCAGTAGATATATATTGAGTTTCCACTATATGGCAGCAAAACATTGTATATGATGAATAAGGTGAAAATAACCCACTTCTAACATTGAACAGTGATGTTTATAAGAATCTGTGATGTAGGTAATACAGAGATAAAAATAATCTATAGTTGCTTTTTAAATTTTTCCTTGAGATTACTGAAGAAACTATGTTCCACCTAATATCAAACTAGCTTTCTTGATTTATTTTCTGAGCTAGGATGAATGCTCTTACACTAAGGACCACTAACAGATTCTTTACCATTTATACCATCAGATCGTACAGAATTAAGATAAATCTACACTCACATGAGAAACATTGCTGTTTTGCTCATCATTATTTATATATGTATATATCACCTTGTTCCAGAAAGAATATAAAGTGTTTTATAAGGATTTATAAAATACAAATTAGCATAAATTTAAAGTTGGTTTAAAAAAATAATAAAAGTAAAGACAAAGTAAGCTCACCATACATCACTGTGGAGGCCAAATATTTGCTCTTTTCTTTCTAACAACCTACCTGAAATAAGAAAACTCATCACTTATAGCATTTACAGTTCCAAAGGGATTTTTCTCATTGCTTAAGGGATATATGATACCTTTGGAATTGAGATGTTTTAATTTCTCCAAAACCTCCTTTAAAAATATATGCGACCTAATAAACAACTATTTTCATGCTTCATCCGCTAAATATATGCATTATCTTCAAAGACATAGTTTTTATTGTTCCAGGAATAAAAGGAAAGATACTGAGTTATATGTTTGCATTCTTCTAGATTCCCACTGCTTACACACACCCCACCCACTAAAATAACAGATTCTTGTTTGTTTGATGAATTCCCAGGTCTTCCTCCATTGTGCAGGCTCAAAGTACCTGAAGAGCAGAAAACTGAAACAGGTCCCTACGGCTAGGCGGAACTATTTAATAAAACTCTGAGCCAGTGAAGAAAGGGGGGAAATATAGGAGGCCCGTATAACCCAGGCTAGAGAAAAAACTTTCTGGGAGCTTAGAAATTGAGCATGGAATGGGAGGGAGAAATTAGGCAGCTGCTGCATATAGGAGATTATAAAAATGAGAGAATGAGGAAAAAATATTTAACAAAGCTTTACTATTATGCAATTATTCCCCTTTGCCGATTTGATAAGAAAACGTGGTAAAGATTTTAATTTCTTTTCAATTATTTTAGATGCTACTCTGTGGCTTCTTTCAATGCGAATGCTAGCCAAAACAGGGCCATGAGATGGTTTGCTTTATGCAGCTTATATTCTAATGACCTCTGTATAGAATAATGGCATCCCAGGGCCTCCTATGGTTCCAGCCATCTGCACACTGTATCACGATGGATGAAAAGGGACTTCTTCTGTGCAGAATTCGCTTATGCAAGAATGGGACTTTTTAATTTTTTCAAACCTCAAAAGTTTTCTTTCAGAACCTAGAAAAAACATAATAAGGAAACTTGAACCAAAAAGAACACTTCTACCAAATATAATTTTTGAGGGGCCCCTAATCTCTGTTGATACCCAAAATCTTTCAGTGATCATACATTCGTCAAAGTAATGATTTCCAGCCTTCTTCACAAACTCTAATAGAATAAAGTTTGCAGCATTCTTACCTTTGATTGTAAAAATATCTATATGTGTACAGTTAAAAAACACTAGTTTAAAGGCAGAAGGAAGCATATATAGGAGAATTATCCAACTCTTCACCCTTTTTTTTTTCTCTTCCCCATCTCATTCTCCTAAACCAAGGCTGCACGTGAAACTTGAGCATTCTGAGCTAGAAGTAACAGCGCCACCAGAGCAAGATGGATTGTGTCCAAGAACTACATTCCAACAGAGGGCTTGGCAGCCAGTGTGGTCCCACAATGCCTGGTGGGGATATACCCCAAAGGGTCTCAAAAACACCTGAGGAGTGTTGGAGAACAGCAGAAGTTTCACAGTCATGCAAGTGGAAGCTACTAGCCTGTGCATAGGAGCTTTAATATCAATGTGACCTCCTGGGTGCATGCAGTGCAGTAAGGGGACATTTAAATAATATACAAACTGGAAATGCCATCACCTTATCTGCTTATGTCTCTACATTGTTTTGGGCATTTAAAGATGATGTGCATGGGAGCTTTATATCAATGTGACCTCCTGGGTGCACGCAGTGCAATAAGGGGACTGCTTAAATAATATACAAAATGGAAATACCATCACCTAATCTGCTTATGTCTCTACATTGTTTTGGGCATCTAAAGATGAAATGCATAAAAAGGCACTCAGAAACTATAAGTATATAGCAATATTCTAACTTCCAAATAAAATTTACTTATAAATTGTGTATAGGGTTAGCCGAGATTCTGAATTCTTTACATTGCCATGCACCATAGGGAATATGCTTCTAAAAATTGGCAATAACTTATTTGGACAGTCTGACGAAAGCATAAGGAGTTCTTACTTTTTATAATTATGCACTGAATTTCATCTCATTTATTTACGTTCAGTCCTGTTTTCAACTACTTAGAATTCTCCTGAGCAGACATCTTTCCTTATACAGCCCTTACATGACTCACAGGTCTCAGGCTCCTCACTCCCTCCAAAGTCCATCTCTTTTTGCCTCTCTAACATACCGCATACCACCCTTCCTACCCTCTCTTCAGACGGTAAAATGGGCCTTTCTCATGTTCTTTACTTAAGATCTTACTTCAACACTTGTTTGAACTGAGTCAAAAGCCTTCATTAAACAACAGAAGAAAAAAAGACTGTGACAAAAGATCCCAGGGGGAAGTGAACAAAAGGGAAACAGAGTACTGAGGAAGATCATCTTAAAGGAAAATGATAGAAAAAAATCTTATACTTTAATCCCAATTGCCTTGGTATATATTTTGAGAATTGTACCATGAAATGAAAAATGAGGGGTTTCATTTACTTATGACTGAAATGCTGAGAATGATAAAGGTAGGAAATAGTGTCTTTCACTTAATGATTACAAGACAGATATTAATTACCTTAAGAAACCTGGACATGTACATTACATGAGTTCCGCATAATGTTAATAACAAAGCAAATCACAAGTTCCTTTTTGGTTAAGTCAAGTCGGATCAAAGGCATATACAGTTCTCACAAAAGTTAAATATTTGTTCAGCCCTCATTCCAAAACCACCATCCTACCTTCCTACCCTTCTTTAAATCATCTAAAGTTCTGATCTGTAATAAGAAGCCCATGAGTTAAATCAGCATGGGAAGTGGGGCAGTGCTGTAAAACAGCAGCTGACATCAGTATTGTAAAATGCAGAAAATCTTTCATAAAATGAAAGCCCAGACAGCTGTAAGAGGCATGCTTGCTTTGAAATACCTCTTAAGAATCTTAGCACTACACAGTACCTGCCACAGAGTTACCTTTTTACAAAGAAAGAGTAATTTTCCAAAATCTTAAAACATTCCTGCATAATACTTGGCTAAGGTCATTCTGATCCAGTATGACCCAGCCAGATATTGCATTATAATACCTGTATTCGAATGACAATTCTGACTTCCAGGACATTAGTAATTCCTGGCAGTAGTAAATTCTGACATACAAATATGATGACTAATTCAAACAAAACTACAGGGAGGGAGCATCAAGTATCCATAAAAAATTGTTTACAGCAACTGTAGTTATTCAAGTTTTTTTTACAGAAAGCCTCTCCCCTGGGCCAATGTATTTGTGGCATTTTTTTTATTACTGCATAGCTGAAAGTGACTTTCATGCTCAGTAGGCACATCATAGGCAAAGAATGATAAACTGAAAAGCTATCATAAGGATATAGATCAAAAATTCTATAAAATTTGTCTTATATGCCCAAACATGTCAAAAACATGATATACCATATCAGGTAACCACCATCAAGAAAAAGAAACATTTAATCACGCTGCCATGTGTGTACCTATGCAACAACCTTGCATGTTCTTCACATGTACCCCCAAACCTAAAATGCAATAAAAAAATAAACATTTAAATCCTGGTTTTCACACTTGCAGATTTTCCCCCACCAAATTTATCTTAAATGATTCTTATGTACACTTCCTCCTCAAATATATTTTATTGGCTTTCCCTTAAACATGAAAAAATTATAGCAGTTTCTCTACACATCTAATCAACTTGTTTCCATAAAAAACATAACCAATTAAAATTTACTCTCAGAAAAAACAAATCTAATTTTTAACCATAAGCTAATGATGCTTAAAAGAATTGCTTTCCAGCATGACCAGCAGATGGGACATCACTTTAGACTGCAACACAAGGAGAAACTGATGAGAAAAAACTAAGGGACTTTCTATTAGGAGAGGAAATGTAAGGGACACCACAGGAAGGAGCCATTTATAAAGATTTTCTCCTTCACATAATTTAAAGCTGTGGACCAGGAGCCAAATGATGGCAGGGAACACACTTCCCACCAAGAAAGAATTAAGATAACCAGCTCTAATATAAGCAACACAAAACTAATTATTCTCATAAATTGCCTTCACAGTGTTAATATAAAACCTCAACACTATGGTGCTGACAGCAGCAGGCAAGGAAGTGGAAGAAAATTTAGATCCAGCACTTTCCTTTAAACTTAGATTAGCGCATCATAGCAGTATCTATACTGGAAAAGTGCAAACAGAATTAGGCAGAACTATAATGGAACAAATTTCAGAATGTGAATAGCAGGAAACACTTTCAGATTATAACAACATAGATTCTAAATGATGACATTACATAACAACAATAGTTATGATTTTTTAACATTTACATTAATCCCACTATCCAATTTAATCCTCCAATAACCTATGTGGATAGAATTATTTCCCTATTTTACAAACAAGTAAGAAGAGGCTTCCAGCTTGACCTCAAAGCAAAAAGTAGTTTAATGGCAAAGCCACAAGTCTTGCTTTCCATTTCAGAGCTCTTTCCAATATATTCGGCTGCCTAGATATGTATATTTTTAGTATTATTAACAGTAAATATTAAGCTAACATTTAAAAATATCACTTTAAATGTATGTTTGTAAAATAAAAGTATAGTATATTTTTAAAGAAAGACCACTGAAAATTTTAAATGACATAAAAATTTCTTTAGATGATTACTGTAACCAAAAAGAAATAATCACAAAACTATCTGAAGACAAATAGCAACATCAACTTGTAAACATCAATTATGCAGAAAAGAAACAGAATATATACTAGAGAGACACAAAATTAAAACTCAGTATGAATCCAGGATTACACTTTAAACTTATAATTTATTTGATGATGACACTATAAAAAAGAACATTCAAATAAAATATTAAATAAGACGCCTCTGACATTTGACTAAATTTAATAGATATTATCATTATCAATATGGTATCATTAAAATTATTAACTCATTGATAAAATTATCATTCCAGCTATATAATTTTATCATGTTTTATTATAAATGACAAAATCAATGTACAGATTACCATTGAACAGCATGGGAGTTAGGGGTGTCAAACCCCACACAGATTTTCAACAGCATATAACTTTGACTTCCCCAAAACTCAACAAAAAAGTCTACTGTTGATTAAACACCTTATCAATAATATAAACAATTGATTACCAAACATTTTGTATGTTATAAAGCAAGCTAAAGAAAAGAAAATGTTGTTAAGACAATCATAAGAAAGAGAAAATACATTTACTATTTGATATGGTTTGGCTCTGTCCCCACCCAAATCTCATCTTGAATTACAGTTCCCACAATCCCCACGTGTTGTGGGAGGGACATGGTGGGAGGTAATTGAATCACGGGAACTGTTACCCCCATGCTGCTGTTCCTGTGATCGCGAGTTTTCACAAGAGCTGATAGTTTTATAACGGGCTTTCCCCACTTATTTGATTGGTACTTCTCCCTGCCGCCATGTGAAGAAAGGCATGTTTGCTTCCCCTTTGCCATGTTATAAGTTTCCTGAGACCACCCCAGACATGCTGAACTGTGAGTCAATTAAACCTCTTTCTTTTATAAATTATCCAGTCTCAGGTATAAACTTATTACCAGCATGAGGAGTATATTGGTACATCAGAGAATGGGGTGCTGCTGTAAAGATAACCAAAAACGTGGAAGCAACTTTGGAACTTGGTAACAAGCAGAGGTTGGAATAGTTTAGAGGGTTCAAAAGAAAACAGGGAAGTGTAGGAAAGTTTGGAACTTCCTAGAGACTTGGAGGGCTCAGGAAGGTGTAAGGAAAGTTTAGAACTTCCTAGAGATTTGTTGAATGACTTTGACCAAAATGCTGATAGTGATAGGGACAATAAAGTACAGGCTGAGGTGACCTCAGATGAAGATGAGAAACTTTGTGGAAACTGGAACAAAGGTGATTCTTGTTTTTTTTTTGTTTTTGTTTTTGTTTTTTGAGATGGAATTTCACTATTGTTGCCCAAGCTGAAATGCAATGGTGCAATCTCAGCTGACCACAACCTCCACAGCCCAAGTTAAAGTGATTCTCCTCCCTCAGCTTCCCAAATAGCTGGGATTACAGGCATGCATCATCACACCCAGCTAATTTTGTATTTTTAGTATAGACGAGGTTTCTCCATGTTGGTCAGGCAGGTCTTGAGCTCCCGACCTCAGGTAATCCACCCACCTCAGCCTCCCAAAGTACAGGAATTACAGGCCTGAGCCACCACACCGGGTCAAGCCTTGTTATTCTTTAGCAAAGAAACTAGCAGCATTTTGCCCCTGCCGTATAGACCTGTGGAACTTTGAACTTGAGAGAGATGATTTAGGGTATCTGGCAGAAGAAATTGCTAAGTGACAAATTATTCAAGAGGAAGCGGAGCATAAAAATTTGGAAAATTTGCAGCCTGATGATACAGTAGAAAAGAAAAGCCCATTTTCTGCGTAGAAATTCAAGACTGCTGCAGAAATTTGCATAAGTAACAGACCAAATGTAATCAGCAAGACAGTGGGAAAAATGTCTCCAGGGCATGTCAGAGAACTTCAAAGCAGCCCCTCCCACTACAGGCCTACAGGCCTAAGAGAAAAAAATATATATTTCATAGGCTGAGCCCAGGGCCACCCCTGCTGTGTGTAGACTAGGGACTTGGTGCCCTGTATCCCAGCTGCTCCAGCCATGGCTAAAAGAGGCCAAGATACATCTTAGGCCATAGCTTCAGAGGTGCAAACCCCAAGCCTTGGCAGCTTCCACATGCTGTTGAGCCTGAGGGTGCACAGATGTCAAAAACTGAGGTTTAGAAACCTCTGCCTTGATTTCAGAGAATGTATAGAAATGCTTGGATGTCTAGGCAGAAGTTTGTTGCAGGGTCAGAGGCCTCATGAGAACCTCTACTAGGAAGTGCGGAAGATAAATGTGGGGTGGGAGCCCCCACACACAGTCTCCACGGGGGCATTGTTGAGTGGAACTGTGAGAAGAGGGCCACTGTCCTCCAGACCCCAGAATGATAGGTCTGCCAACAGCTTGCAGCTGGAAAAGCAGCAGACACTCAATGCTAGCCCACAAAGTAGCCAGGAGGGGAGCTGTACCTTGCAAATCCACAAGGCCAGAGCTGCCCAAGGCCGTAAGAGCCCATCTCTTGTGTCAGTGTGCCCTAGAAGTGAGACATGCAGTCAAAGATCATTTTGGAACTTTAAGGTTTAACCACTGCCCTATTGGATTTTGGACTTGCATAGGGCCTATAGCCCCTTTGTTTTGACCAATTTCTCCCAGTTGGAATGGGTATATTTACCTAATGCCTATATCCCCATTGTATTTAGGAAGTAACTAATTTGCTTTTAATTTTATAGGCTCATAGGTGGAAGAAACTTACCTTGTCTCAGATGAGACTTTAGACTTGTACTTTTGGGTTAATGCTGGAATGAGTTAAGACTTTGAGTTAGGAAGGAATTACTGTGTTTTCAAATGTGATGACATGAGATTGGGGAAGAGCCAGAGGTGAAATTACATGGTTTGGCTGTGCCCCTACCCAAATGTCATCTTGAATTTTAGTTCCCATAATCCCCACATGTCATGGGAGAGATCTGCTGGAAGGTAATTGAATCATGGGGTGGTTACCCCCACACTGTTCTCATGATAGTGAGTGAGTTCTAATGAGATCTGATGGTTTTATAAGGGAATTTTCTCCCTTTTGCTTGGCACTCTTCTTTCCTGCCACCACATGAAGAAAGATGTGTTTGCCTCCCCTTCTGCCATGATTGTAAGTTTCCTGAGACCTTCCAGCCATGCTGAACTATGAGTCAATTAAGCTTCTTTCCGTTATAAATTTCCCAGTCTCAGATATGTCTTTATTAGTGGCATAAGAACAGAACTAATATGCTATTCATTAAGTGGAAGTGAATCATCATGAAGGCCTTCATCCTTGTTGTCTTCAAATTAAGTAGGCTGAGGAGAAGGAGGAGGAAAAGAAAGGGTGGGTCTTGCTGTCTCAGTGGGGGCAGAGGCAGAAGAGATGGAGGAGGTGGAAAGGGAGGCAAGAGAGAGAGACAGGCACACTCCACGTAATTTTTATTTTAAAAAATCTACGTGGACCTGCACAGTTCAAACCCTTGTTGTTCAAGAGTCAACTATAAGTGAATTTCTTAGAGTGACAGACAAGTACTACGTTTGCTCAAATTTTAAAACCATCATTATTAATTTTATAGCATTTTATCAGCATGTTTTCATTAAATGCATCAATATACAATTGTCACATCAAATCCCCTAGACTCTGATCAGAATTGTAAATCATTTCATTAGAAATCAAATAAAATTTACAGTTTTTGGCTAAGGCATTGAAAGCACTCCGTGCTCTGCCCCATCCTAACTCTTTCAACACCATTTTCTATCACATAATCCAAATATACTGGACATTTTATGCTTTTTCACTCCATTGCTTCTTGTTAAAATAATACATGATCTTTACCACCCAACTCATATCCTACGTCCTTTGTTCAGACTTCCCTGATCCTGTCAACTGTTGGAGATCTTTTCCTCAATTAGGGTATTTATCTAAGCTTGTCTTATGTTTCTGATAATTGTCATTAATCTCAAATAAATATAAGCATTATAGTAACCAAGACTGTTTTAAATTTTTGTATCTCACAAAATACTTTGGTACCATGGATCAAGTACACTTGCATGAATTCTGCATCTACTACAGAGTTAGAAAAAGTAGAATAATTTCTATAGTTATAGTTTAATTAACAATCTTTTAAATCACAGAAAATCTTGAATACATTTACTAAAACCTTCAGGATGCCAATAAAAATTTTATTCTGTTGTGAGTGCTTGTCATTTGTAACTATTTTGTTCCCACATCTAACAATCTATTGCATCACCTGTAAACATGACAAAGTATAACAAATGATTCTCCAATATTTTGAATAGATTTACTCTTAAACAAATTTTACAAATAAATTTGTTATGAAATAAGAAATAAGCTTACAAATAGTTATTTTGCATCTTATGTGGATTATGAAAACAATAAAAATGAGCAATTAACAGGAAAATAGTTTCAGATACACCTTGTCTCCTTACAAATGGGTATCCTGATATTTACTCTGGAATAAATGCTTTAGGAAAAATATGATATTGAGGTCACACCCCCTTGTTTGGTTATCAAAGGCTTATTTTTCATATGGAAAACTTTTAAGTGCTAATAAATAATCCATTGCAAACCACATAATTTTTGAAAATAACCCTCAAATTATATACACAAACAAGTAAATTTTGGTGAATGCATGCAATTGCTATTGGCAGATATTAGATCCTAATTACACTTCAAAAGTGGCATTAATAATATGTAATATAATGTCTTACAGGATACTATAAAGATGTAATTTTATTAGGCTTTTCTTCCAATACACTAAACCATATAGGCTAAATTTAAAACCATTTAGAAAAGAATTTTAGAATTAAATTACAGAGAAATTTACAACTAAATTAAGAATCTCTATCAATTAAAAGTCTTTGTTGTCATCCTCAAATGTGAGTGCTTCTCTAATAATATGATCCTAGACTAAGTGTTGTGTATACTTCAGATAAAAAATTTTCATGTAGACTATTCCTAGGCAAATACAAAAACAAAACAAAAAATACTGAATTAAAATAAAACAATAAAAATATGACTATTAAAATAATAACATCATAAAAGTGTCCCTTTTCCCCTTCCATCTCCCACCACATGAGGACAGCAACAAAGCACCATCTTGGAAGCAAAAGCAGTCCTCACAAGATCACACCTGTCAGTGCCTTGATCTTGAACTCCTGAGACTCCAGAACTATGAGAAGTAAATTTCTGCTCTTTAAAAATCACCCAGTTTCAGCATGTACTGAAAACTGAAAACTTACCATACTTTTAAAACATAGATTGGGACTAGATACAGCCAGAAATTGCCACTCCCACAGAAACAGACCACAATTTCAAATACACCAACATAATTTGAACAAATCTTCAGAGAGAAACTGCCAAAGGTGGATGGAGAAAAGATGCAATCCCAGACACTGAAGAGTAAGGAAGTTATGAACTCAATGTGGGGTGCCTGAATGCTAAGGCTTATTTCCAAACTGGAATGTTATCAGGGGAAGGGGATTGGTCAAGTAAGGGTGTGGGCTATTTCCATACCAGACTTCTCCCTAAGGAAGCCCTATGACTCCAAAGACCTAACAACAACAATAAAATTGCAGGGACAGTGCCAGTGATTGGATGTGGCTCCCACAAGGTCCACAAGCAGACCTGATGAGGAGGTCACCTGTCTCCCCCTCATACTGCAGAACACAACTGCAAATGTTAACATACACAAAGGAACCACAAGGCTGAGTAGGAGCCTGTCTACTGTCTGTTGCTCTCAAGTGCCATCTTCTAGATTGTAGCCTAAACTACAACACCAAAAATCACTTTATTAATCCTCCCCTTGCAAAAACCAAGAGCAAGAATTCTACAACAAAGACCATGTACAGAGCTTAGTCCTCTAAAAACTTTCAGAAACAAAGCCAATGAAATACACTCAACTTACACCTCAATTAAAAGAATACCATCTCTCCCAGATGAGAAAGAATCAGCATAAGAATTCTGGCAATAAAAAACCAGGCTGCTCGCTTACCTCCAAATGAGCCTACTGGTTCCCCAGAAATGTTTCTTAACCAGTCTGAATTATCTGAAATGACAGACATAGAATTCAAAATACGACTGGCAAAGAAGCTAATTGAGATCAAGGAGAATGCTGAAACTCAATCCAAAGATGCCAAGCAATCCAGTAAAACAATTCAAGGGCTGAAAGATAAAATTCTCACTTAAAGAGAGACAAAAACTAAATTTCTTGAGCTGAAAAACTCACTACAAAAATTTCACAATATAATTGGAAGTATTAACAGTAGAACAGACCAAGATGAGGAAAGAATCTCAGAGCTCAAAAATCAATTCTTTCAATTAACACAGTAAGACAAAAATACAGAAAAGAGAATTAAGAAAGATAAACAGCAGAGAGTGGGCCAAGACATCCAATTAGAAGTAGCTATGGTGCATGGCACTCACAAAAAAGAAGAAAATCGGTGAGTAAATACAGCACCTTCAACTGAAATGTCCAGCTATTCGCACTGGGACTGATCAGGGAAACAATGTAACCCACAGAAAACAGAGAAAAGCAGGGCAGGGTGACAGCCCACCTGGAAGTGCTGCAAAGCCAAGGGAACCCCCCACCCCCAGCCAAGGGAAGTGGTGAGTGAATGTGCCACCCTGGGAAATCATGTTTCTCCCGTGGGTCTTGCAACCTTCAGGTCAGGAGATGCCCTCATAAACCCACTCCACCAGGGCCTTGGGTCTGACACACAGAGCTGTGTGGAGTCTCAGCAGGGTAGCCACTCAAGCAACCACAGAGACCCAGGAGATTTATATACCACTGCCACAGGATTCCCAGGAAAGGTGACTGCAATGCAGTCAAGGTGAGAGGTCCACATATACCCCTAGGAAGGGGGCCGAATCAAGGGGAGCTGAACAGCATCCATCTATAGGCCTTACTTCCAAGGCACCTCGCAAGATCCAACCCACTTGCTTGGAACTCCAGCCAGCCACCACCAACAGGGTAGTGCCTTCCTGAGAGGGAATGGAGTCAAGGGATGGGGTGCCACCTTTGTTATTTGGAAAACTCAGCCATTCAAGTCTGTGTGATTTGGTGAGTCCACAGAATCTGGACAAGAAAGGGACCCCCAGCACAGCACAGATGCTTCATGAAAATGTGGCCAGACTGCTTCTTTAAGTTGGACCCCAATCCATTCCTCATCACTGGGCAGGAATTCCCAGTGGGGGCCTACAGCCAACCCTACCCATATTCTAGGAAAGAGCTCTGATCTCTCTCTGGGATGGAGTGACCAGTGGGGTGGGGTGGAGTGGGCTGCCAACTTTGCTGTTGTTTGGGTAACTTGGTCATTCCACCCTGCAGGCTTTGGAGAGTCCAAGCCAAGAGAAGTAGAGGTGGATCCCCAGCAAAGCATGGCTGTTTTGTCAATGGGTGGCCAGACTGCTTCTTTAAATGGGACCCCAATGCAATCCTCCTTGCTGGACAGGTCCTCCCAAACAGGGCCTTCAACCACCCCCACCCATGTTCTATGCCTGAGAGAGTTCTAATTTCTCCTGGAAATTCTCTATACAGGTATTTTGGCTTTCAGCTCCTGCATTGTTTTATCATGATTCTTAGCTTCCTTACATTGGGTTGTAATGTGCTCCTTTGGCTCAGTGGAGTTCATTTTTTAAATCCACATTCGGAAGCCTATTTCTGTCATTTCAGCCATCTTGGTCTCAGCCCGGTTCTGAATCCAGGGAACAGGGCGGGCTGCCACCTTTGCTGTTTGGGCATTTCAGGCAGTCTAGCCTGTGGGCCTTGGAAAGGCCCTATGTGGGGGTGAAGGGAACCCAAACACAGCACAGCTGCTCTACAAAAATGCAAGAGGACTACTTCTTTAAGGAGGTCTCTGATCTCATTCCTACTGACTGGGTGAGACCTCCCAAACAGGGTGTCCAGCCACATCCTACAGGAGCATTCAGGCCAGCAACAGATCAGTGCTTCTCTGAGACAGAGCTCCCAGAGGAAGGGGAAGGCTGCCATCTTTGCTGTTTCACCGCCTTCACTGGTAATATCTCTAAGTACTGAAAAAAACTGAGGTGACGAGGGTCTGAAACAGCTGCCCAGCAAACCATAGCAGCCCTACAGAAAAGTGGCCACACTATTCAAAGAAAAACCAAGCAAAACACCAACAAGAACAACAACAAAAACTCATTCAAAGGTCAACAACCTCAAAGATCAAAAGTAGATAAGCCAACAAAGATGAGAAATAACCAGCACAAAAACACTGAAAACTCAAAAATTCAGTGTGCTCCCTTTCCTCTAAATGACCACGACACCTCTCTAGCAAGGATTCAGAACTGGGCTGAGACCAAGATGGCTGAAATGACAGAAATAGGCTTCCGAATGTGGATTTAAAAAATGAACTCCACTGAGCCAAAGGAGCACATTACAACCCAATGTAAGGAAGCTAAGAATCATGATAAAACAATGCAGGAGCTGAAAGCCAAAATACCTGTATAGAGAAGAATATAATCAACTGGATAGAGCTGAAAAACATATTACAAGAACTCCACAATGCAATTACAAGTTTTAATAGTACAATAGACCAAGCAGAGGAAAGAATCTCAGAGCTTGAAGACTGTCATTGTGAAATAACAGAGGCAGACAAAAATAGAGGAAAAAGAAACAAAATGAATAAACAAAACCTCAAAGAAATATAGGATTATATAAAGAGACTGAATCTATGACTGATTGGGATACCTGAAAGAGATGAAAAGAATGGAACCATTTTGGAAAACATAATTCAGGATATCATCCAGGAGAACTTCCCCAAGCTACCTACAGAGGCCAACATTCAAATTTAGGAAATGTAGAGAACTCCAGTAACATACTCCACAAGATCATCCCCAACACATGTAATCATCAGACCCTCCAAGGGCGAAATAAAATAAAAAATGTTAAAGGTCACTGGAAAGAAAGGGCAGGTCATCTACAAAGGGAAGCCCATCAGACTAACAGTGGACCTCTCAGCAGAAACCATACAAGTCAGAAGAGATTGGGGGCCAATAGTCAACATTTTTAAGAAAAAGAAATTCCAGTGCAAGATTACATATCCAGCCAGATGAAGCTTCATAAGAGAAAAAATAAAATCCTTTTCAGAAAAGCAAATCCCGAGAGAATTTGTTACCACCAGACCTACTTTACAAAAGTTCCTGAAGGAAGCACTAATTATAAAAAGGAAAAACCATTGCCACTAACATATACAGATCAGTGATATTATAAAGCAACTACGTAAACAAGTCTGCAAAATAGCTAGCTAGCATCATGATCACAGGATCCAATCCACACATAACAGCACTAACCTTAAATGCCCCAATTAAAAGACACAAAGTAAAAAAGCTGGATAAAGGACCAAGACCCATTGATATGCTGTCTTCAAGAGGCCCATCTCATATGCAAAAACACATATAGGGTAAAAATAAAAGGGTGAAGGAAAATTAACAAGCAAATCAAAAACAGAAAAAAGCAGGGATTGCAATCCTAGTATCTGAAAAAAAAAAAAGACTTTAAATCAAAAAAGACAAAGAAGGATATTAAACAATGGTAAAAGGTTCAATTCAACAAGAAAAGCTAACTATCCTAAATATAGTTAGCTTTTTATATATGCACCCAAATTGGAGTACCCAGATTCATAAAACAAGTTCTTAGAGACCTTCAAAGAGACTTAGACTCCCACAGAATAATAGTGGGAGACTTTAACACCCCACTGACAATATTGTCTAATATCGAGATCATCAAGACAGAAAATTAACAAAAATATTCAGGTCCTGAACTAAACTGTGGATCAAGTGGAACTGACAGACATCTGCAGAACTCTAAACCCCAAAACAATGAAATATACATTCTTCTCCTCATTACCACACAGCACTTACTCTAAAATGGGTCACAAAATCAGAGGTAAAAACTCCTTAGCAAATGTAAAAGAATTGAAATCATAGTGAACAATTTCTCAGACCTTGATTTCTCAAATTAGAAATCAAGATTAAGAAGTTAATTCAAACCCACACAATATGGTTTGGCTGTGCCCCCACCCAAATATCATCTTGAATTGTAGTTCCCATAATCCCCGCCTATCATGGGAGGAACCTAGTGGGAGGTGATTGGATCATGGGGACAGTATCCTCCATGCTGTTCTCATGATAGTGAGTGAGTTCTCAGGAGATCCGATGGTCTTATAAGCATCTGGCATTTCCCCTGCTGGTACGTCTCTCTCCTGCCACCTTGTGAAAAAGAACATGCCTGCTTTCCCTTCTGTCATGGTAAGTTTTCTGAGGCCTCCGTAGCCATGTGGAAGTGTGAGTCAATTAAACCTCTTTTCTCTACAAATTACCCAGTCTGTGATATTTCTTCATAGCAGCATGAGAACAAACTAATACAACACACACACACACACACACACACACACACACACACACACACACACACACACAAACCATGAAAATTGAATAACCTGCTCCTAAATAACTTTTGGGTAAATAATAAAATAAAGGCAGAAATCTTGAAACTAATGAGAATAAAACTGCAGCTGGGCACGGTGGCTCATGCCTGTAATCCCAGCACTTTGGGTGGCCAAGACAGGTGGATAACAAGGTCAGGAGATCGAGGCCATCTTGGCCAATATGGTGAAACCCTGTCTCTACTAAAAATACAAAAATTAGCTGGGTGTGTTGGCACATGCCTGTAGTCCCAGCTACTTGGGAGGCTGAAGCAGGAGAATCACTTGAACCCAGGAGGCAGAGGTTGCAGTGAGCTCAGATTGCACCACTGCACTCCAGCCTGGTGAAAGAGTGAGACTCCATCAAAAAAAAAATTTTTTTTTAATGCAACATACCAAAATCTCTAGAAAACAGTTAATGCAGTGTTAAGAGGGAAACTTACAGCATAAATTTTCACATCAAAATGTTAGAAATATCTAAAATTAACAACCTAACATCACAACGAAAAGAACTAGGAAACCAAGAGTAAACAGATACCAAAGCTAGCAGAAGACAAGAAATAACCAAAAGCAGAGCTGAACTAAAGGAGATCAAGACATAAAAAACCATTCAAAAGATCAAAAATCCAGAAGCTAATTTTCTGAAAAAATTAATAAAATAGACTGCTAAATAGACTAATAAAAAAGAAAAGAGAGAAAATTCAAATAAACACAATCAGAAATGACATAGAGAATATTACCACTGACCCCACAGAAATAAAAACAACCATGAGAGAATGTTATGAACACCTCTATGCACATAAATTCAAAAACTAGAAGAAATGGACAGTGGCTCAAGCCTGTAATCCCAGCACTTTGGAAGGCTGAGGCAGGTGGATCACGAGGTCAAGAAATTGAGACCATCCTGGTCAACATGGTGAAACCCCGTCTCTACTAAAAATACAAAACATTAGCTGGGCATGGTGGCATGTGCCTGTAATCCCAGCTACTGAGGAGGTTGAGGCAGAAGAATTGCCCTGAACCCAGGAAGCGGAGGTTGCAGTGAGCCGAGATCGCGCCATTGCACTCCAGCCTGGGTAACAAGAGTGAAACTCTGTCTCAAAAAAAAAAAAAAAAAAGAAAAGAAAAAAGAAATGGACAAATACTTGGACACATACACCCTCCCAAAACTGAACCAGGAAGATATTGAATCCCTGAACAAATTAACAACAAGCTCTGAAATCAAATCAGTAATGAATAGCCTATCAAACAATAAAAAGTCCACAACCAGATGGATTCACAGCTGAGTTCTACCAGAGGTACAAAGAAGAGCTGGTACCATTCCTACTGAAACTATTGTAAACAATTGAAAAGAAGAGACTCCCCCATAACTCATTCTATGAAACCAACATCACCCTGACACTAACACCTTGCAGAGATATAACAAACAGAAAACTTCAGGCCAATATCCATGATAAACATTGATGCAAAAAGTCCTCAACAAAATACTAGAAAACTCAATCCAGCAGCACAGCAAAAAGCTTTCTACCATAATCAAGTAGGCTTCGTCCCTGAAATGCAAGATTCATTAAACATACACAAATCAATAAATGTGGCTTACCACATAAACAGAACTAAAAAACAAACAAACAAAAAATGATTATCTGAACAGATGCAGAAAAGGCCTATGGTAAAATTCAACATCCTTTCATGTAAAAAGTTCTCAATAAACTAAGTGTCGAAGGAACATACCTCTAAATAATAAGAACCATATATGACAAACTCACATCCAAGATATTGAATGGGCAAGAGCTGGAGGCATTCCTCTTAAAAACTGGCACAAGACAAGGATGCCCTCTCTTACCACTCCTATTCAACATAGTATTGGAAGTTCTGATCAGGGCAATCAGGCAAGAAAAAGAAATAAAGCTTATTCAAATAGGAAGAGAGGAAGTCAAACTCTCTTCTCTTACAGTAACATGATTGCATATCTAGAAAACCCCACTGTCTAGGCCCAAAAGTACCTTAAGCTGATAAGCAACTTGAGCAAAGTCTTAGGTTACAAAATCACTGTGCAAAAATCACTACCATTCCCATACACCACCAACAGACAAGTAGAGAGCCAAATCACAAATGAACTCTCATTGCAATTACCACATGAGAATAAAATACCTAGGAATACAGCTAACAGGGAAGTGAAGGACCTCTTCAAGGAGAACTACAAAGCACTGCTAAAAGAAATAAGAGATGACACAAACAAATGAAAAATCATTCCATACGAATAGGAAGAATCAATGTTGTGAAAATGGCCATACTGTCCAAAGTAATTTATAGATTCAATTGTATTCCCCATCAAGCATCAGAATTTACAGAATTAGACTAAAAGATTTTAAAATTAATATGGAACCAAAAAAGAATCTGAACAGCCAAGGAAATCCTATGCAAAAAGAACAATGCTGGAGGCATCACACTCCCTGACTTCAAACTCTACTACAGGGCAACAGTAATCAAAACAGCACAGTACTGGTACATAAACAAACACATAGACCAATGGAACAGAATAGAGAACCCAGAAATAAGACCGCACAACTACAACCATCTGATATTCAACAAACATGACAAAAATAAACAATGGGAAAAGGATTCCCTATTTAAGAAATGGTGCAAGGAGAACTGGCTAGCCATATGTAGAAAATCCGAAAACTGGACTCCTTCCTTACACCATATATAAAAATCAACTCAAGATGGATTGTAGGCTTCAATGTAAAACCCAAAATTATAAAAACCCTAGAAGAAAACCTTGGCAGTACTATTCAGGACATAGGCACAGGCAAAGATTTCATGATGAAGATGCCAAAAGCAACTGCAACAAAGGCAAAAATTGACAAATGACGTCTAATTAAAGAGCTCTGCACAGCAAAATAAACTATCATTAATTCAACAAATAACCTAAAGAATGGGAGTAATTTTTTTTAAATTATACATCTTACAAAGGTCTAATATCCAGCATTTATAAGGAACTTAAACAAATTTATCAAAAAAAAAAAATTAAAAAGTGGGCAAAGGACATGAACAGAAGCTTCTCAAAAGAAGACATTTGGATTTTGATCCAAGAGGGCCAAATAGGATTAGCTCTGGATTGCAGTTCCCAGTGAAAACGCAGAGGGTGAGTGATCACTGCATTTCCAGATGAATTTTTACTGCCCACAGACCAGAAGATTCCCAGGTGAAAAAGCGCCATGAGTCTCCAGTGCAGCTGTTTCAGCCAGTGCAACCAGTCTCTGTGCAAAAACTCACACGAATCCAGGCACTGTTTCAACTGAAGACTGGAATGCCTGTGAGACAGAATCACCTGTTCAACTGAAAAAAAGAGGGCTGAAACAAGGAGAAAGGTGATCTGGCTCAGCCAGTCCCACCTCTACAAAGAAAAGCAATCTGAAACGCTCTGGATTGAGAGTTTCACAGCAAACACAGCTGGACCAGGGAAGGTCCAGCTCTGTGGGAAGAAGGGCATCCGCCATTACCAAGGCAATCCACCACTACGAAGGCAGTCCGCCATTACCGAGGTAGTCCACCATTACCCAGGCAGTCCGCCATTACCAAGGCAGTCTGCAATTACAGAGACAGTCCGCCATTACTGAGGCAGACCGCCATTACCGAGGCAGTTCTAACTACACCCCTATAAACAAAACTACAAGAAAGTTCACACAGCAGCTGGGCAGAGCCCACAGCAGCTCAGCAACACCTCTGCTGGCACACTGTGATGAGGCTACCTCTTTGCAGGCCAGGGCATCTCAGAAAAAAGGCAGCAGCACAAGAAGAACTTACAAATAAAGCCCTACCTTCCCAGGACAGAGCACCTGAGAAAAAAAAGTGGTTATGAGTTCTGCTGCAGCAGACTTAAACGTACTTGCCCAGCAGCTCTGAACAGAACAAAGGAGCTCACAGCTCAGCACTTGAGCTCCTATAATGGAAAGGCTGTCTCCTCAAGAAGCTCTCCAACCCCCATATATCCAAAGAGACACCTCATAAAGGAGACTTGAGGCTAACATCTAATGGGTATCCTTCTGGGACAAATATCACAGAAGAAGAAACTGGCAGCAACCCTTACTGTTCTGCAGCTGCTGCAGGTGATCCCCAGGCAAGAAGGGTCTGGAGTGGACCTCCAGCAGTCCTACAACAGAAGGGCCTGACTGTTACAGGGAAAACTAAAAAACAGAAAGAAATAATTTCATCATCCACAAAAAGGAAGTCCACTAAGAGACCCTATCTGAAAGTCACCAACTACAAAAACCACAGGTAGATAAATACACAAAGATGAAAAGAAACCAGCTAAAAAAGGATGAAAACATGCAAAACCAGAATGCCTCTAGTCCTTGAAGGGATCACAACTCCTCACCAGCAAGGGAACAAGGCTGGATGGAGAATGAGTCTGATGAATTGGCAGAAACAGGCTTCAGAAGGTAGGTAATAACAAACTTCTCTGAACTAAAAGAACACCTTCTAACCCAATGCAAAGAAACTATGAACATTGAAAAAAGGTTTGACAAAATGCAAACGAGAATAAACAGCTTAGAGAGGAATATAAATGAATTGATGGAGCTGAAAAACACAAAACGAAAACTTTGCAAAGCATACACAAGTTTCAACAGCAGAATCGACCAAGCAGAAGAAAGAATACCAGAGATTGAAGATCAACTCAATGAAATAAAACAAGAAGGCAAGATTAGAGAAAAAAAGAGTAAAAACAAATGAACAAAACCTTCAAGAAATATGGGATTATGTGAAAAGACCTAATCTACGTTTGATAGATGTACCTGAATGTGATGGAGAGAATGAATCCAAGTTGGAAAACACTCTTCAGGATATTATCCAGGAGAACTTCTTCAACCTAGCAAGGCAGGCCAATATTCAAGTCCAGGAAATACAAAGAACACCACAAAGATATTCCTCAAGAAGAGCAACACCAAGGTACATAGTTGTCAGATTCACCAGGGTTGAAATGAAGGAAAAAATGCTAAGGGCAGCCAGAGAGACAGGTCAGGATACCCACAAAGGGAAGCCCATCAGACTCACATCACATCTCTCAGCAGAAACCCTACAAGCCAGAAGAGAGTGGGGGCCAATAGTCAACACCCTTAAAGAAAAGAACTTGCAACCTAGAATTTCATATCCAGCCAAACTAAGCTTCATAAATGAAGGAGAAATAAAATGCTTTATGAACAAGCAATTGCTCAGAGATTTCATGACCACCAGGCCAGCTTTAAAAGAGCTCATGAAAGAAGCACTAAACATAGAAAGGAAAATAATAAAAGCTATTATTATTTTTATTCAAAACAAACCCACAGCCGATATCATACTGAATGGGCAAAAACTGGAAGCATTCCCTTTGAAATCTGGCACTAGACAAGGATGCCCTCTCTCACCACTCCTATTCAATATAATATTGGAAGTTCTAGCCAGAGCAATCAGGCAAGAAAAAGAAATAAAGGGTATTCAATTAGGAAAGGAGGAAGTCAAATTGTCTCTATTTGCAGACGACATGATTGTATATTTAGAAGACCCCATAGTTTCAGCCCAAAATCTTCTGAAACTGATAAGCAACTTCAGCAAAGTCTCAGGATATAAAATCAGTGTGCAAAAATCACAAGCACTCCTGTACACCAATAACAGACTTAAAGAGAGCCAAATCAAGAATGAACTGCCATTCACAATTGCTACAAAGAGAATAAAATACCTAGGAATACAACTAACAAAGGATGTAAAGGACCCCTTCAAGGAGAACTACAAAGCGCTGTTCAACGAAATAAGAGAGGACACAAACAGATGTAGAAACATTCCATGCTTATGGTTAGGAAGAATTATATTGTGAAAATGGCCATACTGCCCAAAGTAATTTACAGATTCAGTGCTAACCCCATCAAGCTACCATTGACCTCCTTCACAGAATTGGAAAAAAAGACCACCTTAAACTTTACATGCAACCAAAAGAGAACCCACATAGCCAAGTCAATTCTAAGCAAAAAGAACAAAGCTGGAAGCATCACACTACCAGACTTCAAACTATACTACAAGGCTACAGTAATCAAAACACTATGGTACTGGTACCAAAACAGAGGCCTCGAAGGCAACACAACACATCTACAACCATCCGATCTTTGACAAACCTGACAAAAACAAGCAATGGGGAAAGGGTTCCCTGTTTAATAAAAGGAGTTGGGAAAACTGGCTAGCCATGTGCAGAAAGCAGAAACTGGACCCCTTCCTGACACCTTACACTAAAATTCACTCCAGATGGATTAAAGACTTAATCATAAGACCTAAAACCATAAAAACCCTAGAAGAAAACCTAGGCAAAACCATTCAGGACATAGGCTTAGGCAAGGACTTCATGACTAAAACATCAAAAGCACTGGCAACAACAACCAAAATAGACAAATGGGATCTAATTAAACTCCAGAGCTTCTGCACAGCAAAAGAAACAGTGATTAGAGTGAATCGGCAACCAACAGAATGGGAAAAAATTTTTGCAATCTACCGATCTGATGAAGGACTTATATCCAGAATCTACAAAGAACTAAAACAGATTTACAAGAAAAAAACAAACAAACCCATTCAAAAGTGGGCAAAGGATATGAACAGACACTTTTCTAAAGAAGACATATATGAAGTCAACAAACATAAGAAAAAATGCTCATCATCACTGGTCATTAGAGAAATGCAAATCAAAACTACATTAAGATACATCTCACGTCAGTTAGAATAGCAATAATTTAAAAATCTGGAGACAACAGATGCTGAAGAGGATTTGGAGAAATAGGAATACTTTTACACTGTTGGTGGGAGTGTAAATTAGTTCAACCATTGTGGAAGACTGTGGGGCAATTCCTCAAGGAGCTAGAAATAGAAATTCCATTTGACCCAGCAATCCCATTACTGGGTATATATCCAAAGGATTATAAATCATTCTATTATAAAGACACCTGCACACATATGTTCATTGCAACACTGTTTACAATAGTAAAGACTTGGAACCAACCCAAATGCCAATCAATGATAGACTGGACAGGGAAAATATGGCACATATCCACCATGGAATACTATGCAGCCATAAAAACCAATGAGTTTGTGTCCTTTGTAGGGACATGGATGAACCCAGAAACCATCATTCTCAGAAAACTGACACAAGAACAGAAAATCAAACACCACATGTTCTCACTCATAGGCATGTGTTGAACAATGGGAACACATGTACACAAGGAGGGGAGCATTACACACTGAGGTCTGTAGGGAGAAACTAGGAGAGGGACAGTGGGAAGTTGGGAAGGGATAACATGGGGAGTAATGCCAGATTAGGTGATGGGGATGGAGGCAGCAAACCACATTGCCATGTATGTACCAATGCAACAATCCTGCATGTTCTTCACATGTACCCCAGAACCTAAAGAGCAATAACACACACACACACACACACACACACACACACATATATATATATACACATATATATATTTATTTATTTAAAAGAAAAAAGAAGACATTTATGCTGCCAATAAACATATGAAAAAAAGTTCAACATCACTGATCAGCATAGAAAACCAAATCAAAACCACAATGAAATACTACCACATGCCAATCAAAATGACAAAGATTAAAAGGTCCAGAAACAATAGATGCTGGCAATGTTGTGGAGAAATAGGAACGCTTTTACAGTGTTTGTGGGAGTGTACATTAGTTTAAACATTGTAGAAGACAGTGTGGTGATTCCTCAAAAATCTAGAGCCAGAAGTATCATTTGACTCACGAATTCCATCACTGGTTATATACCCAAAGGAATATAAATCATTCTATTATATAGATGCATTCATGTGTATGTTCATTGCCGCACTATGCATAATAGCAAAAACATGGAATTAACCCAAATGTTCATCAATGATAGACTGGATAAATAAAATATAGTACATATACACCATGGAATACTATGTAATCATAAAAAGGAACAAGATCATGTCCTTTGCAAGAACATGGATGAAGCTGGAAGCTGTTATGGTCAGAAAGATAATGCAGGAACAGAAAATGAAACACAATATGTTCTCACTTATAAGTGGATGCTGAATGATGAGAACATATGAACACATTGAGGGGAACACCACACACTGGGGCCTGTTAGGGGTGAGGGTGGGGAGAGGAAAAGCATCAGGAAGAATTGCTAAGGGATGCTACAGGTATTGGGTTGATTGTGCCCCAAACCACCAAGGCACATGTTTACCTATGTAACAAATCTGCAAATCTTGCACATGTACCCTGGAATTTAAATTAAAAGTTGAAGGACAAATATTTTTAAAAAAGAAATGCAAGTCAAAAGCACAAGGAGATATCATCTCATACTAGTCAGAAGGGCTACTATTAAAAAGTCAAAAAATAACAGATGCTGGAGAGGTTGTGGAGAAGAAGGAACGCTTATACACTGTTGCTGAGAGTGTTAATTAGTTTACTCATTGTGAAAGAGTGTGGCGATTCCTCAAAGACCTAAAGACAGAAATACCATTGGACCCAGCAATCCCATTACTGGGTATATACCCAAGGAATATAAATCATTCTACTGTAAAACTCATGCACATGTATGTTTACTGCAGCACTATTCACAATAGAAAAAATATAGAATCAACATAAATGCCCATCAAAGACAGACTGGATAAAAAAAGTGGTACATAAACACAATGGAATACTATGCAGCCATAAAAATGAATGAGATCATGTCCCTTGAAGGGACATGGATGGAGTTGGAGGCCATTATCCATAGCAAACCAACACAGGAACAGAAAACCAAACACCACATTTTCACTTAGAAGATGAACGTAAATGACACGTTGAGGGTAACAACACACACTGGGGCCAGTCAAAGGGAAAGGGGTGGAAGGAGGAAGAGGATCAGGAAGAATAGATAGTGCACGCTGGGCTTAATACCTGGGTGATGGGATGATCTGTGGAGCAAACCACCATGGCACACATTTACCTATGCAAGAAATCTACACATCCTGTACATGTGCCCCTGAACTTAAAATAAAAGTTGGAAATACAAAAAATAGGGTTGGCAAGAGTACAGAGAAAGGGGAACTCTTCCACACTGTTGGTTGGAATATAAATTAGTACAGCCTTATGGAAAACTGTATGACGTTTCAAAAAAAAAACAAAAAAAACAAACAAACAAAAAAAAAAACAGAAATAAAGCTGCCATATGACATAGCAATCCCACTATGTAATGCAGTATATTGCACTATTAGGTATATATATACCCAAAGTAAATGAATCTGTATTTCAAAGGGATATCTGCTCCCTATGTTTACTGCAGCATTAGTCTTAATAGTCAAGTTATAAAAGCAACTTAAGCATCCATCCACAGATGAGTAGATAAAGAAAATGTGGAATATATACAGGGAAAAATTTTCAGCCTTAAAAACGAAAGTTTTTGATTTGCCACAACATGGATGAGTCTAGAGAACATTATGTTACATAACATTAACCAGGCACAGAAAGACAAATACTGCATGATCACACTTACATGTGGAATCTAAAAAAGTCAAACTCATAGAAGCAGAGCAAAAGTAGTGGTTAACAGGGCCTGGGAGTGAGGAGATCGGTTACCAGGAAAATACTAATGAAAGGACGCAAAATTTCAGTTAGACATGAAGAATAAGTTCAAGAAACGTATAACATGTGGTCTACAGTTAATGGCAATGTGTTGTATACTGTACATTTCCAAAGACATCAGATTTTAAGCATTTTCATCACAAAAAATGAGAAGTATATGAGGTCACGTGTATGCTAGTTAGTTTGATTTAGCCATTCCACAATGTCTAAGTATTTCAAAATATCACGTTTTATGCCATAAATATATAAAATTTCAAGTAAAACTTTTAAAAGTCTGAATTTACTCAAAGGTTAAATTAACATGACTGACACTGAGTGGTTCAAGGGATTTGTCTGTAGGCATTTCCAGGTCATTGACTCAATTCCTTTTTATGGTCCTAGGTTTTAGTAACTTGGCTGTGTGTAGCAGCCCATTTCAAATAAGGATCTGTGTGCCTTGTTATATTTGTTTGTCCAGAACTGAGAAAAATATTCATCGGATTGTGTACCTGAGTTGGAAGAATTTCTAGTACTTCTAGAAAACTCTGACACCTGTAGATCACTGCACAGTTGTTTGCCTTCAAACTTCACATTTCAATTGTAAGACAATATTAAATAGAATATAAAATGATACTTTGGCAAACATTACAGAGTTTTCCTCTTCTTTTTTGTGGGAATGTCAGGTTTTGATTTTTACAGGAGAACTAGGCCTTCTATTTTTGATTTGTCTTTCCAACTAACATCAAACTTAGAGCTATATATCTGATGGATAACTAGAATGGTGGGTGTGTAAAATATTTCTCTCTTGCATTTAAAGTTGTATTGGTAGAAATCAACCTTACCAGCACTGGCTGTCATTGAATTCTTATTCTTAACTTTGGGAATTGAAAAAAAAAAATCTGTTGAATCTGCGTAAAAAAGTCCTTTCTGAGACCAAAATGGTAGCTAAAACTCTTTCTGAAATTAACTTCTGCCTTGTATGTCAATGTTCTTTAGAATATAAATAAATGATTTTGTAAATAAGTGACAGCAATTTGTTTAATTTGGAAGGGTACAAAGTACACTCCGTTGAGTCGGCAAATGCAACATTCTTCTAAATATTTTCCCTAAAACTTCAAGTATATTATATGCATTTAAATTTATATTCTAACACTTTTTTTTTAAGTAAAATTCTTAATTATGACATAAGTGTGACTACATGCATGTCTTTGCTTTCTTGTTTCATGAATTCATTAGTAATTTTAATAGAATTTTAATAACATTTAACAAAAAGAAAAATGAACAAAACATCTGAGAAATATGAGATTATGTAAAGAGACCAAATCTATGATTCATCAGTATTCCTAACAGATAAGGAGAGAGAATAAGCAACTTGGAAAATATATTTGAGGACACAGTCATCAAAACTTCCCTAGTGTCACTAGAGACATTGACATGCAAATGCAAGAAATACAGAGAATCTCAGCCAGATACTATATAAGATTACCATATCCAAGGCACATAATCATCAGAATCATCAAGATCAATGAAAACAAAGAAATTTGAAACACAGCTAGAGAAAAGGGGCAGGTCACCTACAGAGGGGATCCTACCAGGCTAGAAGCAGACCTCTCAGAAGAAACTTTACAAGCCACAAGAGATTGGGGGCCTATTTTCAGTGTCCTTAAGGAAAGGAAATTCCAACAAAGAATTTTATATCCTACTAAACTAAGCTTCATAACTGAAGGAGAAATAAGATGTTTCTCTGACAAGCAAATGCTGAGGGAATATGTTTAAACTAGACCAGCCTTACAGGAGGTCCCTGAGGGAGTTCTAAACATGAATTCAAAAGAATGGCACCTGCCACCACAAACGCACACTTAAGCACATAGTTCATAGGCACTATAAAGTAACTACACAACAAGTCTACACAGCAATCAGCTAACAACACAATAATAGACTCAAAATCACACAAATCAATAATAACCTTAAATGTAAATGGGCTAAACATCCCACCCAAAAGACATACAGTGGCAGGCTGAATAAAAAGACAAGACCCAAGCATCTGTTGTCTTCAAGAGACTCATTTTACATTTAATGACACCCACAAGCTCAAAGTTAAAGCATGAAGTAAGATTTATCATGCAAACAGAAAACAAAAAAGAGCAGGTGTCACCATTCTTCATCATTCATTCATTCAGTCTTCATCATTCAGTCTTCATTCTTCATCTTTCATTATTCATTCTTCATTATCATTCATTCATTCACCAGATAAAACAGACTTTAAACTCATAAAAATCTAGGACAATGAAGGACATTGAATAACAATAAAGGATGCAATTCAGCAAGAGGCCTTAACTATCTTAAATACATATACACCCAACTTTGAAGCATGGAGATTTATAAAACAACTTTTTATTGGCCTACAAAAACACTTAAACAACCACACAATAATAGTGGGAGACTTCAACACCCTACTGACAGCATTAGATTATCGAAGCACAAATTAACAAAGAAACTCTAGACTTCAACTCAACATTTGACCAACTGGACCTATAAAGCACTCCATCCAACAAACACAGAATATGCCTTCTTCTCATCTGCACATGAACATATTCAAAGATCAACCACATGCTCAGTCAAAAGCAGACCTCAATAAATTCAGAAAGAAACTGAAATCATACCAAGTATACTCTCAAACCAAAGTATAAGAAAAATAGGCATTAATACCAAAAAGATCTCTCAAAATTACACAAATAAATGGAAAGTAAACAACTTACTCCTGAGTAACTTTTGAGTGAACATAGAAATTAAGGCAGAAATTTTAAAAATTCTTTGGAGTTAGTGAAAATAGAAACACAACTTACCAAATCTCTGAGATAGAGCCAAAGCAGTGTTAAGAGGAAAATTAATAGTCCTAAATGCCTTCATTAAGAAGTTAGAAAGGTGTCAAATTAACAAGATAAAACTGCACCTAAAGGAACGAGAAAAAAAGAGAACAAACCAACCCCAAAGCTAGCAAAAGAAAAGAAATACCTAAACTAAAGAAGAGTTTAATGAAATTGAGATGCAATAACCCATACAAAAGATCAATGAAACCAAGAGTTGGTTCTTTGTAAAACTAAATAAGATTGGTAGACTCCCTAACTAGATTAACAAAGAAAAAGAAAGACATAATCAAAATAAGCAAAATAAGAGACAACAAAAATGATATTACAACTGATCCTACAGAAATACAAAAGACCCTCAGACACTACTATGAACAACTCTAGGCACACAAATTCGAAAATCTAAAGGAAATGAATAAATTCCTGGAGAGCACACAATCTCCCAAGATTGAATCAGGAAGAAATTGAAACCCTGAATAGACCAATTTCAACTTATGAAATTGAATCAATAATAAACTACCAACCAAAAAAAGCCCTGGACCAAGTGAATTCACAGCCCAATTCTACCAGACATACAAACAAGAACTGATACTAATCTTACTGAAACTATTTCAAAAAATTGAGGAGCGGTGGTTCCTCCCTAACTCATTCTATAAGACAAGCATTAGCCTGACAGCAAAATCAAGCAGAGATACAACAACAACAACAACCTTCAGACTGATATCCCTAATGAACATAGGTGCAAAACTCTTCAAAAAATACTAGCAAATTGAATCTAGCAGCACATCAAAAAGTTAATACACCACAATTAAGTAGGCTTTATTCTTGGGATACAATGCTAAAATCACATTTGTTAATCTGCAACAGAGGTCTATGTTGCAAATATTTGCATATGTTGTAAATCATATTTGCCTATGTGGCAAATCAGCAAATGTGATTCACCATACAAATAGAATCAAAGCAAAAATGATATGATCATCTTAATAAATGCAGAAAAAGCTTTTAATAAAATTCAATATTCCTTCATGATAAAAACCCTCAATAAACAAAGAAACATACCTCAAATAGTAAGAGTCATCTATGGAAAACTCACAGCCAATGTCAGACTGAATCAGCAAAAGATGGAAATATTTCCCTTGAGAACTAGAACAAGACAAGGCTACCTACTCTCACCACTCCTCTTCAAAGTAGTACTGGAAGTCTTTGCCAGATCTACCAGGCAATGGAAAGAAAGAAAAGGAATTTGAAGAGGAAAAGAAGAAGTCAAACTATCTCTTTTCACTGATGAAACAATTTTATATCTAGAAAACCCTAAAGACTCTGCCAAAAGGTTCCAAGAATTAATTAGCAACTTTAGCAAAGTCTCAGGATAAAATCAATGTACAAAAATCAGTATCATTTCTATACACTAACAACATCCAAGCTGAGAGTAAACTCCACAACACAATCCCACTTACAATAGTCACAAAGAAAATTAAGTATTTAGGAATACAGCAAACCAGGAGATTAAAGATCTCTGTAAAGAGAACAACAAAATACTGCTGAGATAAATCAGTGATGATGCAAATAAATTTAAAAACATTCCATACTCATGAATTGGAAGAACCAATATTGTTAAAATGACCATACTGCCCAAAGCAATTTATAGAGTTAATGCTATTCCTGTCAAACTACTGTCAGTCTTTACAGAGTTAGAAAACACAATTCTAAAATTCATATGGAACCACAAAAGAGTGTCAATAGCCAAAACAATACGAAGAAAAAAGAAAAAAGACAGAGGCTTTAAACCACCCAACATCAAACTATACTACAAGACTATGGTAATCAAAACAGCATGGTACTAGTACAAAAATAGACATATAGACCAACTGAATAGGTTAGAGAACCCAGAAATAAAGCCACATACCTACAACTATCTGTTCTTTAGCAAGGCTGACAAAAATAAGCAATGGGTAAAAGACTCCTTATTCAATAAATGATGCTGGGATAACTGGCTAGCCATATGAAGAAGACTGAAGCTGGGCTCATATTTTTTACCACATACAAAAATGAACTCAAAATGGATTAAAGATTTAAATTAAAATCCTCAAACTATAAAAATCCTAGAAGAAAACCCAGGAAATATTCTTCTGAACATTGGATTTGGCAAAAATTTATGGCTAAGTCCCCATATGCAATTGCAACAAAAACAAAAATAAAGTGGGACCTGATTAAACTAAAGAGCTTCTGCACAGCAAAGAAACTATCAACAGAGCGAACAGACAATGATTTTTGTCTGTTTGTCTATAGAATGATACAAGATATTTGCAAACAAGGCACACAACAAAGCCTAATATCCAGAATCTATAGTAAAAAATAAATAACAAGCAGAAAATAACCCCATGAAAAAGTGGACAAAGGACATGAATAGACACTTCTCAAAAGATGACAAGCGGCCAATAAACATACAAAAAAAAAAAATGCTTCACACCACTAATCATCAGAGAAACGCAAGTCAAAACTACAATGAAATTCTACCTCACACCAGTCAGAATTGCTATTGTTAAAGAGTCAAAAAACAACAGATGCTGGCTAGACTGCAGAGAAAAGGAGATGCTTATACTCTTCTGGTGGGAATATAATTAGTACGACCACTGTGGAAAGCAGTCTTGAGATTTCTCAAAAACTTAAAACATAGCTGCCATTAGACCCAGCAATCCATTACTGGTAAATACATGAATGAAAATAAATCATTCTACTAAAAAGACACAAACACTTGTACATTCATCTCTGTGCTATTCACAATAGCAAAGACATAGAATCAATCCAGATCCCCATCGATGGTAGATTGGATAAAGAAAAAATAATACATATACACCATGGAATACTGTGCAGTCATAAAAAAATGAAATCATGCCTTTTGCAGCAACATGGATGGAGGCTTTGGAGGTCATAATCCTAAGTAAATTAATGCAGAAACATAAAACCAAATACCATGTATTTGCACTTATAAGTGGGAGCTAAGCACTGTGCACACATGGATGCCAATAAAGGAAAAATAGACATTGTGGACTCCAGGGTGGAAGGGAGAGGTGGGTTGAAAAGCTACCTAACAGGCACTATGCTCACTACAGCGGTGGATGGGATCTATACTCCAAACTTCAGCATCATGCAATATTCCCATGTAACAAATCTGTACATGTACTCCCTGTATCTAAAAGTTGAAAATAAGTAACAATAATAGCAATAATAAAAAGTAAAAGTGCCTGTCGGGTGGTGGGGGAAGATGTTATCAGGGTCTTAGTTTTCCAGTGGATCTACCCTAAAAGTCCTTATAGAAAGCCAGTTTATTTTGTTCAATAACAACGAAAGAAAGGAAATAACTGTAAGACAAAAGATAGGGTTGTCATATGTTGTAAATTTAATGTTTCATTCATATATAAATCTGAATTTAAGTTGGATTAAATCCCATTTGGATTGGGTTAAATCAAATTTCGAATACATCTACTGTATAAATATGAGGAAAATACATTAAATTTTTAATATTTATAGCTCTCCATTTGTTTTTATATATTATGAATAAAATCAAATTTCTATTGAAATATTGGCAGAAGTATAGCTCAATATTAAAGCATATGTCCACATAAAACTTTTACACAATGTGCATAGCAACATTTTTCATAAAAGCCCAAAAGTGGAAACAATCCAAATGTCTACCAACTGGTAAATGAACAAGCAGCATGGAGTAGAATATCTATGCAAGAAAGTATTACTTGGCAATAAAAAAGAATGAAGTACTGATACATGCTATGACATGGTTGAACCTCAGAAGAATTATGCCATCATATTCTCCACCATAGTGCAACCTTTGTGAATCAAAGAAAAATGAAGTAGTGTCTTTTACTCCTTTATTATTTTGGAAAGCAAGAGAAAGTTATTAAGTTAACAGTAATATGACACTAAATATATGGAAAAGTTGCAAACTGACCAATTCACCTTGCACATTGTTAGTTCAGATGTAAATTACAGCAACCATTATAGAAAACAGTAAGAAGGTTTCTCAAAAACTAGAACTACAATATGATCCAGAAATCCCATTTCTGGGTGTATATAACTTTTTGTCAAAAAGATCTGCATTCTGATGTTTATTGTGGCCTTATTCACAACGGCTAAGAAAAGAAATCAATCTATATCTATCAACAGATAAATAAATGGATAAAGAAACTGGGGTATACATACACAATGGAATACTATTTCACTGTAAAAAAATAAAAGACAATATTGTCATTTACAACAACATGGGTGAATTTGAAGTACGTTATGTTAAGTGATGTAAGTAAGGCACAGTAAGAGAAATATCACATGATCTGATATACATAGAATCTAAAAAAGTTGAACTTGTACAAGTAGAGTAGAACGCTAGTTACTGGGGACAGAAGCATTATTGGTCAAAGAATATAAAATTTCAGTTAGATAGGAGAAATAAGTTCAAGAAATGTATTGTAAAACATGTAGTAGAGGCTAAGTGTGGTGGCTCATGCGTTTAATCCCAGCACTTTGGGAGGCGAAGGTGGGCAGATCACGAGGTCAGAAGTTCGAGACCAGCCTGACCAACATGGTGAAACCCTGTCTCTACTAAAAATACAAAAATTAGCCAGGTGTGGTGGCACGGACCTGTAATCCCAGCTACTCAGGAAGGTGAAGCAGGAGAATCACTTGAACCCAGGAGGCAGAACTTGCAGTAAATTGGCATCGAGCCACTATACTCCAGCCTGATGACAGAGTGAGACTCCATCTCAAAAAAAAATTTTTTTTAATTTTTAAATAAAACATGTAGTAGATTATCCATGCAAGGAAGTATTACAACAAAATAACAATTTATTGTATTCTTCAAAGTTGTCAAGAGAATAGCTCATAAGTGTTCTTACCACACACAAAAAAATGATAAATATATGAAGTAATGAATATATTAGCTCAATTTAGCTATTTCACAATGTGTACATATTTTAAAATGTCGTTCACATGATAAATATACATAATTTTTATTTGTCAATAAAAATAATTTTTTTTTACAAAAGAAAAAAACAAAATGCATGTTTATATTTGTCAGGATTCTTGCTAATTGATTTTGGTTCCAATAGTAATTGTGAGGCTCTGAATGAAATGTGCCTATGGGCCCCAGTAATCAGTAAATTCTTCCACCCCTACCATGGTGACTGAATTAAACAAGATCTTCAGGTGGTTTATGAGAAACGCTAAAGAAAAAATAGAACAATGAAGACATTTAACGAAACAAATATTAAAATAAATTATATAATTAGGCAATACAATAACATGCATTACCCTTGCATTAAAACCAAAAGGAGATTTTTTTTCAATTTTCTTATTTTTTTACTTATTTGTAATTTCAAATTTATTTTGGATACAGGGGATTCATGCCCAGATTTGTTACCTGGGAATATTGCATGATACTGACGTTTGGAGTATGGATCCCGTCAGCCTGGTAGTAAGCATAGTACCTGGCAGGTAGTTTATCTTTGTTTCTATTGTATTTGCACTCTAGGGTACATCCTGTATCCTGCAGGATTGTTGCACAGGTACATATATGCCATGGTAGTTTGCTGTCTCCATCCCCCCCCCCCCCTCGTTGCCTATGTCAGGCATTTCTCCAGGTGTTATCCCTCCCCATCCTCCCCGCCCCACCCCCGCTGTCCCTCCCCCTCCCTTCACCTCCACCCCCCCCCGCCGCCGCCCCACCGTCACCTAGCCCTGTAAGTGTTGTTCCCTTCCCTGTGCCCAAGAGTTCTCATTGTTCATCACCTGCCTATGAGTGAGAACATGCTGTGTTTGGTTTTCAATTCTTGTGTCAGTTTGCTGAGAATGATGGTTTCTAGGTTCATCCATGTCTCTACAAAGGACACAAACTCGTCGTTTTTCATGGCTGCATAGTATTCAATGGTGTATACATGCCACATTTTTTTTGTCCAGTCTATCATTGATGGGTATTTGGGTTGATTCCAGGTCTTTGGTATAGTAAACAGCACCACAATGAACATACGTGTTGCAGGTTTCTTTATGATAGAATGATTTATAATCCTTTGGGTATATACCCAGTAATGGGATTACTGAGTCAAATGGAATTCATATTTCTAGATCCTTGAGGAATCATCAAACTGTCTTCCATAATGTAAATTGCCACACTAATTTACACTGCCACCAACAGTGTAAAAGTTTTCCTTTTTCTCCACATCCTCTCCAGCATCTGTTGTCTCCAGATTTTTTAATGATCGCCATTCTAACTGGCATGAGATGGTATCTCACTGTGGTTTTGATTTGCATTTCTCTAATAACCAGTGATGATGAGCATTTTTTCATGTTTGTTGGCTGCATATTCGTCTTCTTTTGAAAAGCGTTCATATCCTTCACCCACTTTTGAATAGGTTTGTTTTTTTCTTGTAAATCTGCCTTAGTTCTTTGTATATTCTGAATATTAGCCCTTTGTCTGATTGGTAGATTGTGAAAATTTTTTCCCATTCTGTTGGTTGCCGGTTTACTCTAATGATTGTTTCTTTTGTTGTGTCTTAAGTTTAATTAGGTCCCATTTGTCTATTTTGGCTTTTGTTGCCATTGCTTTTGGTGTTTTAGTCATGAAGTCCTTGCCTGTGCCTATGTCCTGAATGGTTTTGCCTAGGTTTTCTTCTAGGGTTTTTATGGTGTTAGGTCTTTATTTAAGTTTTTAATCCATCTGGAGTTAATTTTAGTGTAAGGTGTCAGAAAGGGTTCCAGTTGCTGCTTTCTGCACATGGCTAGCCAGTTTGTACAACTCCTTTTATTAAAAAGGGATTCCTTTCCCCATTGCTTGTTTTTGCCCTGTTTGTCAAAGATCAGATGGTTGTAGATGTGTGGTGTTGCCTATGAGGTCTCTGTTCTGTTCCATTGGTCTATATCTCTGTTTTGATACCAGTACCATGCTGTTTTGATTACTGTAGCCTTGTAGTATGGTTTGAAGTCAGGTAGCATGATGCCTCCAGCTTTGTTTTTTTTGCTTAGGATTGCCTTGGCTATGCAGGCTCTCTTTTGGTTTCATATGAAATTTAAAGTGGTTTTTTCCAGTTCTGTGAAGAAGGTCAATGATAGCTTGATGGGGATAGCATTAAATCTATAAATTACTTTGGGCAGTATTGCCATTTTCACAATATTGATTCTTCCTAACCATGAGCATGGAATGTTTTTCCATCTGTTTGTGTCCTCTCTTATTTCGTTGAGCAGTGGTTTGTAGTTCTCCTTGAAGAGATCTTTTACCCACTTTGTTAGTTGTATTCCTAGGTATTTTATTCTCTTTGTAGCAATTGTAAATGGGAGTTTGCTCATGATTTGGCTCTCTGTCTGTTATTGGTGTATAGGAATGCTTGTGATTTCTGTACATTGATTTTGTATCCTGAGACTTTGCCAAAGTTGCTTATCAGCTTAAGGAGGTTTTCAGCTGAGACGATGTGGTCTTCTAAACATACGATCATTTCATCTGCAAATAGGGACAATTTGACTTCTTTTCCTAATTGAATGCCCTTTATTTCTTTTCCTTGCCTACTTGCTTTGGCTAGAACTTCCAATATTATATTTGAATAGGAGTGGTGAGAGAGGGCATCAAGTTTTTTTGATCTTGCTCTTCTAGCTCTTTCAATTTTGATGATAGGGTGTCGATTTTAGATCTTGTTTCTCATGTGAGCATTCATTGCCATAAATTTCCCTCTAGACACTGCTTTAAATGTGTGCCATAGGATCTGATACATTGTGATTTCCTTCTCACTGTTTTCTAAGAACATTTTTATTTCTACCTTCATTTCACTGTTTATCCATTCATCATCATTCAGGAGCAAGTTGTTCAGTTTCCATGTTATTGTGTGGTTTTGAGTGCTTTTCTTAATCCTGAGTTCTAATTTGATTGCACTGTGGTCTGAGAAACTGTTTGTTGTGAATCCTTCAATAGTTCAGTTGGTAGAGCGGAGGACTGTAGTGGAGAAACTGTTATGATTTATGTTCTTTCGCATTTGCTGAGGAGTGATTTACTTCCAATTATGTGGTCAATTTTGGAGTAAGTGTAATGTGGTGCTGAGAAGAATGTGTATTCTGTGGATTTGGGGTGAAGTGTCCTGTAAATGTCTATTAGGTCAACTTGGTCCAAATCTGCATTCAAATTCTGGATATCCTTGTTGACTTTCTGTCTCATTGATCTGTCCAATATTATCAGTGGAGAGTGAAAATCTCCCACTGTTGTGCAGGAGTCTAAGTCTCTTTGTAGGTCTTTAAGAACTTGCTTTATGTATCTGGGTGCTCCTGTATTGGGTGCATATATATTTAGGATAGTTAGCTCTTCTTGTTGCATTGATCCTTTTACCATTATGTAATGCCCTTCTTTGTCTCTTTTGATCTTTGTTGGTTTAAAGTCAGTTTTATCGGACACTAGGATTGCTACCCCTGCTTTTTTTTGCTCTCCATTTGGCTGATAAATCTTCTTCCATTCCTTTGAGTCTATGTAAGTCTTTGCATGTGAGATGCGTCTCCTGAATATAGCACACCAATGGGTCTCGACTTTTTATCCAGTTTGCCAGTCTGTATCTTTTGATTGGGGCGTTTAGGCCATTTACATTCAATTTAATATTGTCATGTTTGAATTTGATCCCGCCATTTTGTTACTGGCTGGTTGTTTTGCCCTTAGTTGATGTAGCTTCTTTATTGCATCATTGTTCTTTACCATTTGGTACGTTTTTGCAGTGGCTGGTACTGGTTGTTCCTTTCCCTTTTTAGTACTTCCTTCAGTAGCTCTTGTAAGGCAGGTCTTGTAGCAATGAAATCTCTCAGCAATTGCTCATCCACAAAGGATTTTATTTCTCCTTCACTTATGAAGATTAGTTAGGCCAGATAAGAAATTCTGGATTGAAAGTTCTTTTCTTTAAGGATGTTGATTATTGGCCCCCAGTCCCTTCTAGCTAGCAGGGTTTCTGCCAAGAGATCTGCTGTGAGTCTGATGGTCTTTCCTTTGTGGGTGACTCGATCTTTCTCTCTGGCTGTCCTTAGGATTTCTTCCTTCATTTCAACCCTGGTGAATCTGACAACTATGTGCCTTGGGGTTGCTCTTCTTGAGAAGTATCTTTGTGGTGTTCTCTGTATTTCCTGGATTTGAACGTTGGCCTTCCTTGTTAGGTTGGGAAAGTTCTCTTGGATAATACCTTGAAGAGTGTTTTCCAGCTTGGATTCATTCTCCCTGTCACATTCAGGTACACTGATCAAGCATAGATTAGGTCTTTTCACATAATCCCATATTTCTTGGAGGCTTTGTTCATTTTTTTTTTCACTCTTTTTTCTCTAATCTTGCCTTCTCATTTTATTTCATTGATTTGATCTTCTATCTCTGATATCCTTTCTCCTGCTTGATCGAATCTGTTGTGTATGCCTCACGAAGTTCTCGTACTGTGTTTTTCAGCTCCATCAAGTCGTTTATGTTCCTCTTTAAGCTGCTTATTCTAGTTAGCATTTCATCTATTCTTTTTTTAAGGTTCTTAGTTTCTTTGCATTGGGTTAGAACATGGTCTTTTAGCTCAGAGAAGTTTGTTATTACCCACCTTCTGAAGCCTGCTTCTGTCAATTCGTCAGATTCATTCTCTTGCCTTTTTTTGTTCCCTTGATGGTGAGGAGTTGTGATCCCTGGGAGGAGAAGAGGTGTTCTGTTCTTCGATGGTTTCATCCTTTTGCACTGGTTTTGTCCCATCTTCGTGGATTTATCTCCCTTTACTCTTTGAAGTTGCTGATTTCAGGAGGAGTCTGAGTGGATGTTTTTTTCTGTTGAGGTTGGAGCTGTATCTTTTTTGGCCTGCTGAGGGTGTTGCTGGGCTCTCTAGGATTCAGTCAGGTTGCTGGGTGGGTGATCCTTCTCTGGAGTTTGTTTGCAGGTGAGACTGACCCTGCCTTCCCAATGGAGTCTCTCCTTCCCCAGATGGATCTTCCTGGTTGGGGTCAAGCTGGTGTATTTGCTGCCAAGCTCACTCGCGAGGGCTTCATTTTGAGCTCTGTGGAAGTGGGGGCCTGCCAGGCCTTATGGTCTGTTTCTCTGCTTTCAACTCTGCCTCCTTCTGTGGGACGATCTGTCCCACTGGCATTAGTCCAAACTCTGACCCACGTCCCTGCGACAGCTTGCCTCACCCAGTAGTAGCCACTACTCAGATTTGCATCTACTACCCATGGTACCCCACTATCTGGCAGGGCTCTCATGGAACGTAGGTTGCAGGAGGGATGAGGTAAGCACAGAATCCAATTCAGAGCACCAAGGGGGCTAGGTCCCCCGACCCTCCAAGCCGGCTGCACATTTCAGGTGGGGATGCACCGACACCCCCCACATCTTGATTTGCCCCCCTGGGTGGCTCTCATCCTGCGGCTCCTTCCCTGGGCCTAGTTTCAGAGCCCTATCAGTCCCACAGAAATGAATCCAGCACCTCGTTTGGAATCGTGAAGTCCTCTAGCCCTCTGCGTCTCATTCACTGGGAGCTGCATTCCAGTGCTAGCTTCTCTCACCCATCTTGGTGCCTCCCTCCCGTGATAGGTAGTTTTTTAACTCACCTTCACCCTCTAGTAGCCTATATAGTGTTTATTGTTTTTCCCAATTTTCTACATATGCCTCTATAGTAATTCTGTCATCAATTGCCAATAAGTTAAAGCATTTTCTCACATCTGATGAAGGATGTAAATGAATATTAGCAAAACAGTTGGTCTTCAGAAATTTAGAAACTAATATAATTTGAATATTTCCCTTGCCAAGGAACATATGTGCCAATGTAGTTATTCAAGAGCTATGATTCAAATTTCTTCTTCTATAAAACAGCAGTATAGTGGCTATATTCACATAATCCCTTTTCTTAAATTAGTCACATATCTAATGCACTAGTGTTCTTCCAGAGTCAAACAGGATATTTGAAAAGCCAACGTCAGCTAATGAGCTAACAGCATTTTATTTTTCCTAAAAGTTTAAATCTATCTGTGTGGTTTTTAATTTCAATCCTCTGAAACAAATTCAAGAAGAACTAACGAATGGTTGTTACATGAATTATGCATGACAGTATGATTTTTTATTATTATACTTAAAACGTTTTCAATACTTCTAAGTAATTTTAACATATAGTACAAAAACTTTGCAGCAACAAGTTGCATAACAGGTAACTGAATAGAGACAATTTATTACGATCCTGGACTTGCAAGACAGATTCTCTGAGTTCAAATCCCCATTCTGCCTTTTCTAGCTGCTTAACATTGGAGAGTACTTTAACCTCTCTGAACCACATCTAAAACTAGGAAGAATATTAGTACCTACATCATAGGGATTTTTGAAGGGTTAAATGGGCTAATATGTATAACACACTTACAGTGTTTCCTGGCACATAATCAGTACTATATGAGTTAGCTCACATTATTATATTTATTTCCTCAGAGTGTTATCTTTATTTTCTTTATTGCTATTATCCTTTCTTATTTTATTGTTATTATCTTCAGTTATTTTCCCTAAGCAAAGTAGTATTATCTTTATTTATTTTCTTAGAGCACAAAGTATTGTTACAAACCAAAAGTAAAATAGTTCACTTTCTTATTATTATTATTATTAACGGAGTTAATTCATATAAAGTTGAGGAGTTAACGAGTCTCAGCTGAAGTAAAGAGTGTCTTTTATCAAACTTAATAGTTTTGTTGTTTTAAAGAAAATTAATTCAAATTTACTTACAATAAAATAATGGAGTATGTCGCAGATACAAGGTACGTGTTAAAGGCCTCTACTTCAAATGAAATAACATCACCTTCATCTTATCATTTTAACATCATAAGATATCTCCTCTTCACTAAAGTCTAGGGAATATGAAAGGAAGAAGTTGAAGTCTCCTTATTTATCTGAATCAAAAGACATCAATAAAATCTATGGAGCATGCCTCCTAGATTGACAAAGACATGGTCTTTCACTAAAACTAAAGTGAAAGAACTAAATAATTTGAAATATGTCTGCTACTTTGCAGGTTGCAGGATGTGAGAAATGTCAGTATAAAACAGAAAATATTCCATCATGGATTCAGCTGGGAGATTTTCCTTAAGATTATAATTCCATGGATAACTCAAAAAGTTAATTTCTTACTATAAACCAGTATTTCAGGGTATTTTTGTTGTTATTTTTTGTTTTTATTTAGTAGACCAAACTGCATCTGCTCTAACAACCTCATAAATTGTATGTACAAGTAAACATGCCTCAAGTAGAATAATACATCAGCTTCAGAAGGCTAACCACAGGGGCACCTTTCCCATAGTCACATGGGGACCATGAACACCTCTCTACACATCATGGGCTTTGGGTTTTTAGGTACATTAAGCACTCAATTTATACAATCTTTCTTTGGGTTTCTTGAACAATAAATCTGAACAATGATTTCTTCTTAGATTGTTTACAAATTTTAATAAATTTTGTTTTTCATCACAAAATGAAAGAAGTTAATTAGATTAATAAGACTTTTCTGATATAGATATTTTCTTCTACTCTTTCTGAATTCTCCAGAATGACTGGTAAGGTAAACTAAAAAAAAAAAAAAAAAAAAAAAAAACAAAAAACTGATATAAACAAATGAATGTGTTGGTGGTATTAAACTCATAGTTTTAAAAGTATGTACAAACAGAGAAATATAGATGTATGTATATGTATGTGTGTATAATATCACTAATATTGGAACAGCCAACATCATGTGCACGCTGAGGACACAATAACACTTTGTGCTATTGTTATCAAAAACCCATAGTCTAAATTTAATCATGAAAACATCAGACAAACTAAAAACACAAACACAAAGACAAACTAAGAAAATCTTTCAGATAAAATGAAACTAAGGAAAAATATTCAGTACAATGTATGACCCTGGAATGGATCCTGGACTGTGAAAAATAAATAGACAATCATTTGGGAACAACTGAAAAAATTTGAATATGTATGGACTGTAAATTAGATACTATTATATCAATGTTAAATTTCCCAATTTTGATAACCATATTGAGATTACTCAACACAGTGTCCTTCTTCTTAGAAAATATACAATAAAGTATTTAAGAGTAAAGAGGCAGGGTGTCTCTAACTTACTCTCAAAAAGTCCAGAAGGGAGAGAGAGAGAGAGTGACAAAGTAAATTATATACATCATAAACAATTAATTAATCTAAGTAAAATGTATATGGGTAAAAAAGGCCTTCTTGTACTATTTCTCCAACCTTTTTGTAATTTTTAAATTAAATTGAAATTAAGCTACCCCCTGATATAGTTTAGATTTGTCTCACCAACCAAATCTCATGTCAAATTAGAGGAGGGGCCTGGTGGGAGGTGACTGGGTCATAGGGGCAGATATTCCCCTTGCTGTTCTCATGATAGTGACTGAGTTCTCACTAGAACTGAGGGCTTAAACATGTGGGCACATTCCCCTTCACTCTCTCTTTCTCCTGCTCCACCATGGTAAGATGTGTCTGCTTCCTCTTCACCTTTTGCTGTGACTGTAAGTTTCCTGAGGCCTCCCAGCCATGCTTCCTATACAACCTGTGGAACTGTGAGTCCATTAAACGTCTTTTCTTCATAAGTTACCCAGTCCCAGGTAGTTCTTTATAGGAGTGTGAGAACAAACTAATACACTCCCCCAAAAATGAGTCTATTAAAGAGAATAGGGGTGTGTGTTTCTAAAAGGCCTAGTAATTAAACAAATAAGAAAAGGTATTCAATCTTTTAAATTAAGGTGATTTCTAATATAAAACTCAGGTTTTATACTCTTTGTTGAAATTTATTATGCAAAGTAATATAAAAGTCTAGATTTATTTAAATACATTTAGTAAGTTTATTATTTATTTTTATTTTTTATTGCATTTTAGGTTTTGGGGTATATGCGAAGAACATGCAAGATTGTTGCATAGGTACACACATGGCAGCGTGATTTGCTGCCTTCCTCCCCTTCACCTATATCTGGCATTTCTCCCCATACTATCTCTCTCCAACTCCCCATTCCCCGCTGTCCCTCCCCTATTTACCCCCAACAGACCCCAGTGTGTGTTGCTCCCCTCCCTGTGTCCATGTGTTCTCTTCATTCAACACCCGCCTATGAGTGAGAACATGCGGTGTTTGGTTTTCTGTTCTTGTGTCAGTTTGCTGAGAATGATGGTTTCCAGGTTCATCCATGTCCCTACAAAGGACATGAACTCATCATTTTTTATGGCTGCATAATATTCCACAATGTATATGTGCCACATTTTCCCTGTCCAGTCTATCATCGATGGGCATTTGGGTTGGTTCCAGGTCTTTGCTATTGTAAACAGTGCTGCAATGAACATTCGTGTGCATGTGTCCTTATAGTAGAACAATTTATAATCCTTTGGATATATACCCAGTAATGGGATTGCTGGGTCAAATGGAATTTCTATTTCTAGGTCCTTGAGGAATCGCCCCACTGTCTTCCACAATGGTTGAACTAATTCACACTCCCACTAACAGTGTAAAAGTGTTCCTATTTCTCCACATCCTCTCCAGCATCTGTTGTCTCCGGCTTTCTTTAAATAAGTTACCCAAACAATTAAGTTGTCCATATATTTGTGGTAGCCATCTCTTGTTTTACCTGCTAGAATCTCTTAGTCCTTCTTCAGGAAACAACACCTCTCTCCTCCCTCCCCAACCCCAATTAGCACTCTGCCCTTTCATCACTTCCTGTGACTATAAAGGCTGTCAATATTTTCACCTTATCTTTCTCTGCTAGGAGTAGTACAGAACCTCATTTGACCAATTAGAACATCTTGTCCCAGGACTTTACATGACCCAGGTGGAACCAGTAAGAATGTTTAGAGATACTGACATAGAAGAAAGAGGGTCATTATCAGTTGATAAAAAGAACCAGGGAAGCCTACGGTTTCTGGAAGTTCACTTTGCTACCTCACAGAGAAGTCAGTCTGAGAATAGAGCCAACCCAGAGGAAAACAACAGTTAGTTTGGGTTATTTTCCAAGGACAAAGATTTATCTAATTCAAAAATATAGACAGTAAGGGCTTTTTAGTTTTGAATCAAATTCAAAATGAGAACTAGAATATTCATTTTAATTTCCTATTGCAGCCTTCTCTCCACCAACCATACCACAAAAAGGAATCAATCAACAACACAATAGCAATACGTGAGACAAAGGTAACATTATCAATGATTGGTGATGGAGTGTATTATTCTCTCTGATTCATAGAATGGGGCCCCACCTATACAGGCAGTACCAAGAGAAGGACTTGGCACATAGTGTGTTCAATCAATGTTTGCTGAATAAATGAAGATCAGGGACTTTTCAACCTTTACAAGTTACTATTGTTATCAAAAATGAAAGTGCCTCAAAATAATAACTGATAAAGAATGAACATATCATCTTCCCTCAGAAATATATTCTAAATTTCAGACATAGCTCTTTCTGGATCTTATTATTATGAAGCATAAATACTGTTCTAGTCAGGAAAAGAATCAATAAATTCTCAAAAAATTACCAGGACCTACAAAATCTGGGTCAAATGGCAATGAACACAGTCAGTCCTAATGAGCTGTTCTGTTACTTTCTCACACCTTCACCCATTTTCTGTAGGTAGGTGACCGATGAGGATGTTTAAATGAACAGACAAAGGGATGCCTGCTTCCATACACTTCGTATTACTGTTGACGTTTATCGCCAAGCATTCAACCCCAATTGTCTTTGACAATAGATTTTAAAAGATAATAAAATTCTTCAACAGGTTTTCAATTCAATCCCTTTGTCATTATAACAAAACAGCATTAAAGATGAAATGAAAGCCAGATATGACAGAAAAACTGCCGAGCAGCTAAGGATGTATGATAATTCTCTTTTCAATGTTGATATTTACATGCGAGTTTCTGCTTTTCCTACAAAACCTAAATAAAAATTTCAATAGAAAATAAATAATTCATTCTTCTTATCAATATGGTTTCTATAACATTTCATTTATTAATACCTTTAAAGTTAAGGATTCTGATTATATAACATTTGCTAAAGGTACCCTAGATAAATTTTCCAAAAATCTTTCTTTTTTATATTTTGAGGCAAACAATTTCTCAGTACTATTTCTTTCCAAGACAGAAAAAATAGAATCATCATTATACTCAATAATTTTCCTCCTAGCACTTAACTGTCTAAACAATTATTTCTATATTTATTTTTCTAATTACTCTCATCTACTAAATTGTAAGTTCCATGAACACAGATTGTGTTTCGTGATGTTGTCAATCTTTGTTACCCAAGCATCAAACCTGGTCCATAGTTGGTGCTGAAATCAATGTTTGTTAAATGAATACATAGGTCTGCCAACTTTCTCAGTTCTTTTGAAAATATTCAAAAAACATTTAATTCAATCTAAATTCATTCAGTCCCTACTACTACTTTTAAAAAGAATTTATTAGAAATGTTGTCAGAATTAATTGGGGGCTCAGATATTGGTGTGTCACTCAAAGCATTTAGCATAATGCTTCTGAAGTACTCCATAAATGTTAAATTGAAATAAATTATATGTAATAAAAGTTACTTTGCTTCTACTTGTGAAATACAAGAAAAATTTAACAACAAAGCAGAGCTAAAATATGTCTTAATTAACTTATTTTTGCTCATTTGTGGTGTCTTGCATTCATTCAGTATTTATTGAAGGCTTACACTCACCTACATAGGTGCTAGACATACCAAAATGAATGAGATACAGTTTAGTGAAGGAGACAGGGGTAAAAACAACAGTGGTATAATGTGAAACCTCTGTAATAGAAGTATACACAAAAGAGCTGCTGAAGCACAATGCAGCAGAGAGGTACTCTCAATGATGGGAAGGAAGAAAGTTTCAAAAAGAGATGGGTGATCAGGCAGAAAATAGGAAATTACTAATTCCACACAGAGGATATAGTATATTCTTGGTTCTGCAGAACTGGAATGCTTTTTCTCTTCATCTGGTTTTTGATAAGGAAACAAAAGCCTGCAGAAGCACAGTATAGCTACTAGGAATTTACTTTTCCTTTATTTGCTATCAAACATGGTGGCAAGCAATATCCATATATTATAGCTGCTCTGCCACAGCCTACTGTCTGAAGATAGGGCTCTTCAAGTGCCCAAATGGTGCAAAATCTCAAAGCTGATGATCACCCACTCCATAATGAGATGAATCACAGAGGGGTCATTTGCTACTCACAGCTGGGCCACTGTAGCCACATGTCACTATTCTGATGAAGAAGGGGGACAGAGACAGGTATTATGAACTTTTTTGTTGCTTTTAATAGAGTAAAAATTATCAGTCCATGGTCCTTTCCAACCATAACACTCTTACCTCATATGCTGTTTTGATGAGCAAGTTGTTGCCTATTCTTTTACAGAAGCATGGCTGACATTATTTCTAAATAAAAGAGCTTTCAGCAGGAAATATGTGGACACTATATACTCCTCCATGCTGCAGAGAGACATCCTGTTTCTGGGAAGGGCCTTAAAGACTAGAAATCTTGGCTTATTTGAGAACTAGGGTCACTGTCTATTTATTGCATGGCCCTATGGGGTGTCACAGGTCCTAAGGCAGAGACTTTTCTTAAAGGTCATAAAGCAAGAAACACATGAGTGTTCCAGTGCATGGAATGTTCAGAGATCAGCAAGAAGTCCCATGTGGGTGGAACACAGAATAAATGAGCAAAACAAGCAGAAAATGACCTTGGGCTAATGTATAAAGAGATTTATATTCCAGGATAATGAAATTATTATGACTTTATCCTGCTAGCTACAACACTTTTGAAGCACAGAAATGAAGCAAACAAATATGTTTGGATGATAGCAATGGTGGTAGCATGAAAGATGGATTGAAAAAGAGAACCTGGAAGCAAAGGGGAAAACTATTTCTGATTTCCAAGTATAACTTGTTAACAGTTCCTCATGAACTGTAGATAGAAAATATATAAAATTAAAGCTGAAAATGCTGTTTGTAATAGTAGTAACTTATAACAGAAGAAATAGTTGAAAGTATTAAGTAGTAGCAACTTGCAAGGAAATCTTGAAATAAAGATACAATTTAAATAGCTAATTAGTGCATTTATGATAAATGGCTGAAAATTTTCAGTAGATAGAAAGAAACAGTATTTCTTCCAGATTCAGTCATCAAGAGACAGTGAACTTAATTTTGAAGATGAGTTTTCATTTCTCATTATTTAACTTAGTGTGTGGTAATTAATTTTTCATACAGAAACCAGATGGTTTCACTTGATGAGCTTTAAAAAAAATTACTGTATGTCAACAATGATTCTATCTGATTCTTTATGGGTACCAGGCATCTTTTGGGGGATATTTAAAAGATCTACCAATTTTGCTTCTATAAAAGGCTAAATAAAATAGGGGTGACTGGGCACACACTGTGACTAGATAGTTTCTCCAAGAGTCCCCACTCCCAAGAGTGAGGAGATCTGCTCCAGATACAACTGTCCTAGAAAATCCACTCTCAGTCAAAGCCCCAAATAAGTTCCTATATTCCTGAAGAGTCTTCCTGGAGGGAGATATGCCAGAGGAAGCGAGTACTAAAAAGTGTAATGTTGTGATTATATATATCATATTGTTTGATATCATTAAATAGCAATTACATATTCTTGCCTTAAACAAAATTATGACATGTTTTGGCCCCTTTTCTTTGCAACAATTGAAAAACCTCCTATTACTGTGTGAAAGCTCACTGCCTTCTTGAGATAATTCTTCCTTCTCATGCATATAATGACATATAATATGTGTGTGAATATATATATAATTCTTATATAAAGTAAACTAATATATAAAATATTTAACCCTGTTAAGTGCAAAGTCTCATTTTTATAAATTAATAAAATGGCCAAGCCAAAATTTAGTCAGTGAACTGCGGGTCTGAGGATTTAAATCCATTCCCAGCTGAGCTTTGACATCACCTGTTGACAGCTGTCCTCTCCAGAGTTCAGTATGCATGGGGATGATTCTGGGCCCAGAAGATGGCTGGACTTGCAGAAAACAATGATATTTATAGAAAACCTCCCAGTTGGTTAGCTCTAATTCTGCTAGTTCAATAAAGGAAGACAGTTCGTTGAACAGTGAGGTCTCAAGGTCCACCTTTCACCTCCCTGCTTCTAGAGAAAAAATTTTCCGAAGAAAAATCCTCCTCCCCTCGGGTCTCCCATAGAAATTTAGTCTACTCTTTCGAGAACAGGGGTTAGGGGGAAAATAGGACACAGTATTAAATTATATTATATCCATGTAACAATCCAAAACAATTAACATAAATATTCACGAACAGTCTTTATACGGATAAAGATATCAAATATCCCTTGACTTGACAGCACATACATAGTGGTTCAGAAATTAACAATTGGCATTCTAGGTAAATATGATGAATTAAATGCTCTTATCAAATTCCATAGTTTACCTTTATAATTTTGAAGTAATTTTAGTATTTAAAACATTTTTCTACCATAATATACAATAAAAGGAAATTATTTATATATCATTAATAAGTTGAAGACATGTAAATGAACAAATCATTTTAAAATGGGCCTTAGTAATAGAATTAGAGACATGTAAATTAATTAAGAAAATACTTTAATAGGTTTTTCCAGGAACACAACTAGAATCATCGTGGTTGTAAAGAGAAATATTCGCATTATAACATAGCGTAACAAATGGACAAATACCTGGGGAGATGAGTTAATTACTAAAGTAGTTTCATTTAAAACATAAGTGACTGTCAATGGTTAATACTGTCAACTTGATTGGATTGAGGGATACAAAGTATTACACCTCGGTTGTCTGTGTGGGTGTTGCCAAACGAGATTAACATTTGAGTCACTGGGCTGGGGAAGGCAAATCCATCCTTAATCTGGTGGGCACAGTCTAATCAGCTTCCAGCAAACATAAAGAAGGCAGAAAAATGTGAAAAAGGGAAAGACATGGCTAGCCTCCCAGCCCACATCTTTCTCCCACGCTGGATGCTTCCTGCCCTTGAACATTGGACTCCAAGTTCTTCAGTTTAGGGACTCTGGTTGGCTCTCCTTGCTCCTCAGCTTGCAGACAGCCTGTTGCAGGTCCTTGTGATCATGTACATTAACACATAATAAACTCCCCTATATATATATCCTATTAGTTCTGTCCCTTAAGAGAACCCTGACTAAAACACTAACAGTGACACTTTCTTTATCCCTGCAAACCTCAAACAATATACTTCTTCCAGAACTTGATTATGATGTTTGTTTTTATCCTTACTTGGATATGGTGATCACACATTAACTCTATAAATTAGTTTTTTATTTGTGTTTGTCAAGTATTTATTAAATTACTTATTAGAACTTTGGCCCCTCCTCACAAATAAAAGCCCTAAAATTATCAAAATTAACCCTTCAAACTTTTCTTACATGCTTTTACCAAAATAAATTAAGAATAAAATGATTTAGTTTGCATCTATCTTTGTCCCATATTCTTATATATTTTTACATCTTTATCATAAAAGACAAAGAGCCTGAATAGAAATAACAAATTGCAATTTGACTATAATAGCGGTGGTGCAATGCTATCAACAAATAAGTGTATAAAGACCCAGAGTTCTGTTTTCTTAAGAATTTTAAGGACAATGAGAAGAAATTAACGATTCCCCAAAGCAAGAAATAACAGGCATTTATTTTTGTTGTATATAGTTAGCTAAATAGAACTCATTATTAGCTAGTAGAAGTCAGCAACATTCCAAAATAGTCTGATCATTGTTTATTTCCATTTGTATTTGCTAGAAACAGAGAAGCCAAAGGCAATATCAAGAAAAAGTATAAAAACATCCAAATCTCTTATTTTTGCCTGATCAATTGTGTAGGTTTTTTATACATGTCGAGGCCTTTCTGATAAAGCAAATAGTGTATCAGAGCCCAACCCAGCAGCTCTCCGCTCCAAACTGGTAAGGCAATTATCTAGAAGACTATTCTCCCGAGAAAAGCAATTATAAATGTTCTCTCAAAGTAAGTAAGCCTAGCAATTCGGAAGCACTTGTGTTTTTTGGTTAGCACTTAAAAGAGAAAAAAAGTGCTGAGAAAAAAATATCTCTGTCTCTCTCACTGGAAAGAAACCAAAGAATCATCAATTGAGAGTATTACCAAAACTTAACTGATACAAGACAAAGACTTCCATCGATAGGTCTCCATAAAATTTATTTTTGGTGAGAAGAGCATATTATTTTCTCTTGGTTTGCTCTGCCAAATCTCTTGTTCAAATCCTTTATATTTTGTTTTCAAGCAATACTGCTTGGCTCCCAATTCCACAGTCCTCCTATTCTGAAATATTCCAAATATGACCAAAAATACAATGTCCTTTATCTGTAGCTTTAGCCACGTAAGTAAAAAACCCACTATTACCCAATTCAGCTCAAGGAACACAGTTGACTCCTAGAAAAGTACTAGATTAGAAATCTGAAGACCTGGACTGTAGTCTTGGATATAAATTTACGAGCTGTGTAATCAAGGCAGTATCACTTCAACTCCCCTAGTCTCCATTTTCACATGTGTTAATGGTAAAGGTTGCATTGGACTAGATGTCCTATGAAATCTCTTCCAGTGAAATGAAATACTTATTACTATTTCATTTAAGTGAAATGAGATCTTATTACTATGACTAGAAACTTCTACTCCAAAGGGCAATTTTATATTTAATAGAATAAAATTATATATTTAATATCACCCTGTCAGAATTTTTTTTTACTTTTCTAACGTAAGGGAGATAAAGAGAGCTAACAGGAAAATGGTTATGATCCCCTCCTTTATGTATACTCAAGTGCAGGTCATGCATTGATTCAAAAATAGTTATTAAATACTTGGTATGTGCTAGACATATCAAGCATTAGACAACAGTAAACAGGTATGAAACGTTGTTTAATGTAGCTTAGGGTCTAATGAAAGATTAAAATACAGTATATGCAATTATGGGTTGGAAAATATTAGTCTTCTTTTAATGAATGAGCATGACTCAAACATAACTATACACACACACACACACACACACACACACACACACACACACACCCTCATACACTTTGCCTAAAAAGGAAACTGTTCTCCAAGTGGCCAAGAAAATCATCTTTTGCCCCCAGCCTAAAGATATTATCTTTAGCAAACATAAATAAATTTGTCATTCTTGCTAAATTCCTCTGAGTTAGTTTATAATTGAAACTTTAGATAGTTCCTTAAGTTAACAAAATGGGTAAATGGCATTAGACATGAATTCAACCATGAAGGGAAGGCTATTGTCCTCTTGCTCCTGCCTAACATCTTTCTCAAACTGTCATAGGTATTGTCACCTTGGGATATCAGTTAAAGTCAACCATGAATGGACTACATTAATTTTTCTTCTGATGTCAGCAACTGAAGGAACAAGTACATCCCATGCCTGAAATGAAAAGGGATGGTAGCTATCAGTGCAGCTTTATTCCCTAGGAACTCTAAACTTTTCTTGGAAAAAAGCTTCTTTTGCAGTCATCAAGGTCTTTGACTACAGACTTAACATATCTCAGAATCAAAGTATCTGCTCATGAATTACCTTTACTGGTTGTGTTTCAAGTACTCTTCTAAATGCTTTAAGAATGACTTTAGCCCTTGTAACAAATCCCATAAGATAGGTACCAATGTTATCCTAATTTTACAGATGAGCAAGCAGTTCTCACAGCTTGTATGGCAGAAATGGAATTCAATCCAGGCAGTCTGGCCCCAGATCCTATTCTTTCAACCAGATAGATATGGGTACAAAATGCAGCAAATGACAAGAAGATGCAGCATGAAGAGTATACTGAGAATATGAAATAACCCAAAACTGGACTCTCCTGGGTCCAGTAACATGTACATTATTCTTATTAAATACTCACTAAACTAAGATGAATATATTTCCTCTTGTTTAAGAGACAAAGGGTTAGAAGTGTTAATTTTTTCAAAGAACATAAATAAGATTAAAAATGAATCCACATGGCTTAAAATGGAATTAATCAAATAGAAACCTTTCCAGAAATTGAAGCACTATCTCATAGGTACTTTTATCCCATAATCTAACCCCAAAACATGTTTCTCCTCCAGTGTTCCTATTCCAGTTACGGTACCACTACTCTCTTAATTAGAAACCTGGGCACCTTCTGAACTCCACCTTCTCCTCCCACTCACATATTCAACCTATAACAACTTAGATTTTAAAAGATGAAATTAAAAATTATTTTGGGCTGGGTACAGTGGCTCACGTCTGTAATTCCAGCACTTTAGGAGGCCAAGGTGGGTGGATCATGAGGTCAGGAGATCAAGACTATCCTGGCCAACACAGTGAAACATCATCTCTACTAAAAATACAAAACTTAGCAGGTGTGGTGGGGGGCACCTGGAGTCTCAGCTACTCAGGAGGCTGAGGCAGTAGACTCGCCTGAACCCAGAAGGTAGAGGTTGCAGTGAGCCAAGATCACACCACTGCACTCAGCCTGGGCCACAGAACAAGACACCATCTCAAAGAAAAAAAAATATTTTGAACTGAATAAAAATGAAACACAGCATATCAAACTTGCAGTATGCAACTAATGCAGTGTTTAAAGGGAAATTTATATCACGAAAGGCCTATATTAGAAAATTAGAATGGTCTGGAATCAATTAGCTAAGCTCCCACCTTTAAAAACTAGAAAACAAAATGCAAGTTAAAGCCAAAATAAACCAATAAGAAAAAAATAATAGAGATAAAATTATAAAATAAAATAGAAAACATGTATTAAAATTTTCATATATGCTTCTGTTAAAATTTTTAGTACCTACATTTCTGTTGGTTTCCAAGGGCTACTAAAATAAATTACCACAACCTTCATGGCTTAAAACAATGGAAATTTATTCTCGCACAGTTTTAGAGGCCATGAATCCAAAATCAAGTTGTCAACGGGGCTGCTCACCCTACCAAGAGATGCTATAAGAGAGAATCTCTTTCTTGCCTTTTCCAGCTTCTAGTGGTTCCAGGAGTTCCTTGGCTTGTGGTATAAGCACTCCAGTCTTTGCTTCACATCATTTTCTCCTCTATGTGCCTGTGCCAAAACTGTCTCTGCCTCTTTCATATAAAACATATATGATTGCAGTTAGAGCCCAACCAGATCATCCAGGATAAACTCATTCTCTTGAGATCCTTATAATGTGATCACATCATTTACCATATAAAGTAACATTCACTCTTTTGCCATATAAGGTACTATTCAAAGATTCTGGGGATTAGGACATGAATGTATCTTTTTTGGGGGGGGGTCAGCATTCAGCCCATGACAATGTTCATCAGGGATATAGTTTTTCTTTCTTGCAATGTTTCTGCCTAATTTTGATATCAGGTAATGCTGATCTTGTAGAATGACTTCTCTTTTCTTTACTTTTTCTAGAAGAATATGTGTAGCACTGGTATTATTTTTTAAATCTTTAGAATGCATTTTTAATTTCCTTCACAAACTTTTTCCTTTGCATTTACAACTTGGCTATTTGGCACAAGAGGCCCGGCTTTCAGTCTGTCTTACCTTTTGACATACCTTCCTCACTAAGTTTAACTATTTCTAGCTTTTTACTTAAAGTGAGAGACGTGCAGCTCTTGCAACTCTTCCTTTTATTTGAACATTTTTGAGGTAATCGTAGGGTTGTTAATTGACCTAATTTCAACAATTTTGTGCCTCAGATAATAGGGAGGCACAAGGAGAGAGAGATAGATGGGGAAAGGCTGGTTGGTAGAGCAGTCAGAACACACACAGCATTTGTGGATTAAGTTCACCATCTCAAATGGGCTTGGTTTTTGGTCCCCAAAACAATTACAGTAGTAACATCTGCTGATCACAAATCACCATAATAAAGGTAATAATGATGAAAAATTTTGAAATATTGCAAGAATTACCAAAATGTGACAGAGACAGGAAGTGAGCACACGGTGCTGAGAAAATGGAGTGGATACACTTGCTCAACACAGGGTTGCCACAAACCTTCTATTTTTAAAAAATGCAGTATCTGCAAAATGCAACAAAGCAAAGCACAGGAAAATGAGGTATGCCTCTGTTTCTTTGTATTGTCGTTACTGAACACATTAAACATTTACAGTAAGTATTCAATGTATTGAATGTATCAAACTAATATATATGAAATAATATATTGGGTGAATATATAATTAAAATGTATTGAAAAATAAAATGAATGAATAAATGAACAAGTGAATAAGCAAGTAAAAGTTCCTGCCTGTGCCATCATTATATATTCCTTAGATATCACTTCACACAACAGCTTTAAGTGGACAGGTATGAATCAACCCTAGCCATACCAACGCTCTAAAAATGAAGTTTTCAAAAAATTATTTTCCTAAAGTTCATATTCCTGCATCTACTAAGTACTCGGCACTCAGAACTGCCTAGATTTCTTGTACTTTCCTCTCCAACACACCCTTTCTCACCTCTGAGATTTCTGTCTAGCCTGAGTACAATCTCCCCAACACACTTTTATAAATTTGACATTTCAGTGACATTTTCATATTGAACCATATATTAGTCTTTCTTGTCTCACCTATTAATCTGAAACTCCTTCAAGACAGGATTTTGACTATTTTTTAATATATTCCTAAAACCTTTAGAACAAAAGAGCCACAGTTTTGGAACAAGTCAGACCTTAATTTGAATCCTAAGTGTTTCTGTTAACTTGCAGGCAGAGTAGCCTTGGGTAGGTTACCTCAACTCTCCATCTCAATTTCCTCATTTGAAGTTGGCAATAATAGTATCTATCTTGAAAAGCTGTCATTAGTACTAAATAAGATAAGGTCCATAAGTACCTATCACAGTTTCTAGAATACTAATAATGCTATAAATGGTACTTAAAGCATGAGTGCTTATGAATACTAACATTATTTTTCCTTTAGGAAAACAGAAAGCTTCACAAGGTACTCATTCTAACAGTATCTGAATTAAATCTTTTTAAATTCAGAAAGCAACCCCTATTATTTGCTGAATGGAATTTACTGACCATAAAAACTCACAAGGTTCTATATATCCATATATGTGTGTCTGTATGTGTATATTTAAGTCCATTCTAATAAAGAAATTGTTCAATTAGACTCAAAGAATTGCCTAAAATGTGCACTACCAGCAGCTCAACTATATTCACATCAAAACCCAAATGACGTCATGGAAATTTAAAGCTAAAACCTATAAGGAATCCTAAAAAGCACCTGATTTACTTCATTTTTCTGATAAGGAACCTGAGGTTGATGAAGGTCATGACTTACCAAATCTACATAGTGAGTACACAGGAGAGCCTTGTTGCTGCCTCCCAGATTTGAAAGTATTACTATTCCATATCTAAATCCACATTCCCTATATCTTCAATCACCTGAGTACCTGTGAAATCAGAAAGCAACCTTAGCAATAATAAAGGAATAGATGTATATAAAGATTGCTTCTGAAGCAATGTGACGTTATGCCTATTGTTCTGATACATGGCTATAGGAATCTGCTCCATTTTCTATCATTTACAAATAAAGAATTGCTTTTTGTTATGTATTCAAATGTTCTTAGCTTTTCCTTTCTCTCATTACATAACTTTTATTTCTAACTAGCACTCAGACATAAAGGCTTTCTTTTTTTATGAAGTTTTAAGTCCATTTCAATTGTTATTTCAAGTGTAATTACTGCTCCTTTCTGGCAACAGCTCTGAAGTAAACCCAGATTCACACTGTTCAGCAACATAGACAAACTCAAACAGCCAGACATTCTCTTTCACATTATACTCTTAAAGGCTGAATCTGAACATACCTTAATGTAATAAAAGCCATCTATGACAAACCCACAACCAATATAATACTGAATAAGGAAAAGTTGAAAGCATTCCCTCTGAGAATGGGAACATGCCCACTTTCACCACTCCTCTTCAACATAGTACTGGAAGTCCTAGCCAGAGCAATCAGATAAGAGAAAGAAATAAAGGGCATCCAAAGTGATAAAAAGGAAGTCAAACTGTCACTGTTTGCTCACAATGTGATCGTTTGTCTTGAAACCCTAAAGACTCCCAGAAAGCTCCTAGAACTAATACAAGAATTCAGCAGTTCCTGGATACAAGATTAATGTACACAAATCAGTAGCTCTCCTATATACCAACAGTGACTAAGTGGAGAATCAAATCAAGAATTCATCCCTTTTCCAATAGCTGCAAAAATAAAAAATAAAATACTTAGGATTATAACTAACAAAGGAGTTGAAAGACCTCTACAAAGAAAACTACAAAACACTGCTGAAATAAATCATATACAACACAAACAAATAGAAACATAACTCATGCTCATGGAGGGGTAGAATAAATACTCTGAAAATGGTCATACTGCCAAAAACAATCTACAAATTCAATGCAATCCTCATCAAAATACCACCATCATTCTTCACAGAGTTAGAAAAACAATTCTAAAATTCATAAGAAACCAAAAAAGAGCCTGCATAGCCAAAACAACACAAAGGAAAATGAACAAATCTGGAGGCATCACTCTACCTGATTTCAAAATATACTATAAAGTATAGCCATAGTCACTAAAACAGCACAGTACTGATATAAAAACAGACACATAGACTAATGGAACAGAATAGAGAACCCAGAAATAAACCCAAATACTTAGAGCCAGCTGATCTTCGACAAAGCAAATAAAAACGTGAAGTGGGGAAAGGACACCCTTTTCAACAAATGGTGCTGGGATAATTGGCAAGACACATGTAGGAGAATGAAACTGGATCCCCATCTCTCACCTTATACAAAAATCAACTCAAGATGGATTAAGGACTTAAACCTAAGACGTGAAACTATTAAAATTCTAGACGATAACATTGGAAAACCCTTCTAGACATTGGCTTAGGCAAGGATTTCCTGACCAAGAACCCAAAAGCAAATGCAATAAAAACAAAGATAAATAGCTGGGACCTGATCAGACTAAAGAGCTTCTGCACAGAAAAAGGAACAGTCAGCAGAGTAAACAAACAAACTACAGAATGGGAGAAAATCTTCACAATCTATACATCTGACAAAGGACAAATATCCAGAACCTACAACTAACTCAAACAAATCAATCAGAAAAAAAAAAATCCAACAATAAGTGGGCTAAGGACATGAATAGACAATCCTCAAAAGAAGATATACAAAATGTCCAACAAACATATAAAAAAAAGTGCTCAACATCACTAATGATCAGGGAAATGGAAATCAAAACCACAATGTGATACCACCTGACTCCTGTAAGAATGGCCATAAGCAAAAAATCAAAAACAGTAGATATTGGTGTGGATGCAGTGATCAGGGAACATTTCTACACTGCTTGTGGGAATGTAAACTAGTACATCACTATGGAAAACAGTGTGGCAGTTCCTTAAAGAACTAGAAGTAGAACTACCATTTGATCCAGCAGTCCCACTACTGGGTATCTACCCAGAGGAAAAGAAGTTATTATTCAAAAAGATACTTGCACACGCATGTTTATAGCAGCAAAATTCACAATTGCAAAATTGTGGAATAAATGCAAATGCTCATCAATCTATAAGTAGATAAAGAAACTGTGGTATATACACAGATGGAATACTATGCAGCCATAAAAAGGAATGAATTAACAGCATTTGTAGTGACCTGGATGAGACTGGAGACTATTATTCTAAGTGAAGTAACTCAAGAATGGAAAAACAAACATCGTATGTTCTCACTGATATGTGGGAGCTAACCTATGAGAACCCAAAGGTATAAGAATGATACAATGGATTTTGAGGACTTAGGGGGAAGACTGGGACTGGGGCAAGGGACAAAAGACTACAAATAGGGTGCAGTATATGCTGCTCAGGTGATGGGTGCACCAAAATCTCACAAATCGCCAATAAAGAACTTAACCATGTAACCAAATACCACCTGTACCCCAATAACTTATGGAAAAATAAAATTGAAAAATAAAAATTAAAAAAAATAAACAACTAATTTTAGAAATTATCCAATCATGTAGGAACTACAACCTATGTAACTGGGCATTTGAGTCGTAATATAAATTAGTTAAAACTTTTCACTTTAACTTTCTTTCATCAATTTCTCAGGAAGATAAAAAGAAATAAAACTTAAATATTCTTAGATATTTTTAAGGTTGATGTGTTAATCAATTTTATACCTTTTTTGGAAATGAAATGGAAAAAGGAAAAAAAGAGCTGCTACAGGCAAATTTCTGATTGGATATAAAAATGGTAGAATAAGTCTATAATTACTTTTTCTGGAGAAATATTAAATAAAACATTTAGGCTTGCTAAAAGACAAAAAAAAAGGAATGAATTTGAAAGGGCAACAAATAATGTCCTGGAGAAAAATAAATAAAGGTGAAAGGGTCAGGGAGCACTACTGACTCACAGCAAAGTTGTTTTTCCCACTTATTGGCATAAGCAGTAGTTGGCAATCTGGGCATGACGGGAATGTTCCCACCACCCCTCCTGAAAGAAAATGTCAATATACAGGAGGCAAGGCTGCCTAACTATCAATAAAGTATAAGTTTCATGAGGGCAGAAATTTGGGGGAGTTTTATTCACTGCTGAAATCTCTCAGGACAATACCTGACACACAGCAGGCTCTCTCTAAACATCTGCTCTGTGAAAGCAGTACATAGCCCTTCCCTGCCTCAGCATCAGATCCTGACATTGAAACTCCCTCACAACATCACCAGCATCTAAAATTAAATATTCAAAAGAGGAGCAAAATGGTCAAATAGAAGCCACCATCACTTGTCCCTCCAGCAGGAATACCAAAATTTAACGCTAACTACACACAAAAAAGCACTGACACTGACATAAGAACAAAAAATTAAGCAATCACAGCACCTGGTTTTAACTTCACTTTGCTGAAAGAGGCACTGAAGAGGGTAGGAAAGACAGCTTTGAATTGCTGGTGCTAACCCTCCCCAATCTCCAGGTAGTAACTGGCTGGCACAGAGATAGAATCTGTGTACAAGGGGGTGGAAGAGCACAGTGGCTGGGCACCTTCTGTCTTGAAGGAAGATTGAACTTATGCCCTAACACAGCAGAGGGCAAAGTCACGATGGGGTTAGCCAGCTCCTGCCCAAAAAGGGAATAGTTGGACAAGCCCTCGTCAGAGAGGAATCACCTACCAGTGGTCAGAACTTGAGTTTCTTGACAAACATCACCACCATGGGCCAAAGAGCTCTGGGGTCCTTGGTAAGCTTTAAAAGCAGTCTATGACACAAGGACTGAAACTCCTCCTAGTGCTGGGCTTAGAGCCAGTAGACTAGGGTGGCACATGACCTAGGGAGACACAAGAGTGAAAAAGGGGGTGCTTGCTCCACTCTTCCCACAAGCTCAGGCAGCACAGTTCACAGCAATGAAAGTGATGCCTTCCTCCTGCTTGAGAAGAAGAAAGCAAAGAGTAAAGAGGACTTTGTCTTGGATGTAGAATACCAGCTCACCCACAACAAGATAGGGCACCAGGCAGAGTCCTGAGGCCATTCTTGCATTGCAATAAAGAAATAGCTGAGGCTAAAAAATTTATAAAGAGGTTTAATTGGCTCATGGTTCTGCAAGCTGTACAGGAAGCATGATGCTGGCATCTGTTCAGCTTCTGAGGAGGTCTCAGGAAACTTACAATCACGTCAAAAGGCAAAGGGGAAACAGGCACATCTTACATGGCTGGAGCAGGAGAAGAGAGAAAGGGGGAAGGTGCTACACACTTTTGAACAACCAGATCTCATGAGAACTCCCTCACTATAGTGACAATAGCACCAAGGCGGATGGTGTTAAATCATAAGAAACTGCCCTCATAATCCAATCACTTCCCACTAGGCCCCATCTCCAACAATGAGGATTACAATTAAACATGACATTTGAATGGGGGCAAAGTTCCAAACCATATCAGACCCCCATTCCAGTCCCTAGCTCCTGGACAACATTTCTAGACACACCCTGGGAACCTGCCAGAAGGGAACCTGCTACTTTGAAAGGAAAGACCAAGTCCTGGCAGGATTCATCATCTGATGACTAAGGAGCCCTTGGTCCCGAATAACCAAAGGCAATATCCAGGTAATATGCCATGGGCCTTGGGTGAGACTGAGACGTGCTGGCTTTAGATGAGATGCAGAACATTCCCAGCTGTGAGGACTATGGTGAAAATCCCTTTCTGCCTGAGAAAAGCACAGGGAAATGTAAAGGGAATTTTTCTTGCACATTAGCCACCACCTCAGCCACAGTGAGGTAGAGTATCAAGCTGACTCTTGGGGTCCCTGAGTCTGGGCCTAGATTCTTAAACAGAATTTCTGGACCTTCCCTGGGCCAGAGGAAAGCCAACATCCCTGAAGGGTGAGTTCCAGGCCTGGGAGCAGTCACCACAAGCTGACTGAAGAGCCCTTTGGCTTTACGTGAACATCAGCAGTGGCCTGGAAGTAACTCCTGTGGGCTTGTGGTGGTGGTGGTGGCCACAGAAAGAGAAGGCTCTGCCTGTGGAAAGAGGAGGGAAAAGTGGAAAGGACTTTGTCTTGTGGTTTGAGGGTCAGCTCAAATGCAGTAAAACAGAACACAAGGCAGATTTCTAAAGTTTTTTTTTTACTAGAATCCCTGGCTTCCAGACAGCATCTCTGAAACTACTCAGGAACCAGGAGAACTTTCCACTCTGAAGGAAAGGACATAAACCTGGCTGGCTTCCCAAACTACCGATTGTAGAACACTAGAATGAGCATAGGCAGTAGCCCGTTAGTGGTTACAGTAAGCATTGAGTGAGACCCAGTGCTGTGCAGGCTTCAGGTCTGACCTGTGTGGTCCCAGTAGTGGTGGCCACAGGGGTACTTAGGTTATCCCACCCCCAGCTGCAGGCAGCTTAGCACAGACAGAGAAGCTCCATTTGAGAGAAAGTAAGGGAAGACAATAAGAGTCTCTGCCTAATAATCCAAAGAATTATCCTAGATTCTATATAATACCACCAAGACTGCACCTTTGTAAGTTTGGAAGAACCACAGCATTATTGGGCTTGGGGTCCAAATCCCTTCAAATGCCTGGGAAGCCTTTCCAAGAAAGATAGGTACAAACAAGCCCAGACTGTGAACACTACAATAAATACCTAAGTCTTCAATGCCCAGACACTGACAAACACCCGCAAGCATCAATACCATTCAAGAAAGTATGACCTCACCAAACAAACTAAATAAGGAGCCAGGGACCAATCCTGGAAACACAGACATATGTGACCTTTCAGGCCTTTCAGAATTCAAAAAGCTACTTTAAGGAAACTCAAAGAAATTCAAGACAACTTGGAGAAGGAATTCAGAATTCCATCAGATAAATTTAACAAACAGGTTGAAATAATAATAATAAAGCAGAAACTCTGGAGTTAAAAAAAATGCAACTGACATACTGAATAATGCATCAGAGTACCTTAATACCAGAATTGATCAAGCAGAAGAAAGACTTAGTGAGCTTGAAGACAGGCTATTAAAAAATACACAGAGAAGACAGAAGAAAAAAGAGTAAAAAGCAATGTAGCATGCATTCAAGATCTAGAAAATAGCCTCAGAAGGGCAAATCTAAGAATTATTGGTCTTAAAGAGGAGGCAGAAAAAGAGATAGTGATAGAATGTTTATTCAAAAATATAATATCAGAAAACTGCCCAAACCCAGAAAAAGATACCAACATTCAAATACAAGAAGGTTATAGAACACCAGGCATATTTAACCCAAAGACTACCTTAAAGCATTTAATAATCAAACTCCCAAAGTCCAAGGATAAAGAAAGGATCCTAAAAGCACCAAAGAAAAGAAACAAATAACATACAATGGAGCTCCAATATATCTGACAGCAGACTTTTCAGTGGTAACTTTATAGGCCAAGAGAGAGTGGTATGACATACTTAAAGTGCTGAAGGAAAAAACTTTTACTCTGGAATAGTATATAAAGTAAAAATATCCTTCAAGCATGAAGGAGAAATACCTTCCCAGACAAAGAAAATCTGAGGAATTTCATCAATACCAGACTTATCCTGCAAGAAATACCAAAGGGAGCTCTTCAATCAGAAAGAAACGGATATTCATGATCAATAAGAAATTATCTGAAGGTACAAAATTCACTGGTAATTGTAAGCACACAGAAAAACACACACTGTTATAATGCTATAATTGTGGTGTGTAAACTACTTTTAAGTACAAAAACTAAATGATGAAGCAATGAAAAATAATAACTACAACAACTATTCAAGACATAAGCAGTGCAATAAGACATAAAAGCAACCAGATGTTAAAAAGCAGGAAGACGAAGTTAAAGTGTAGAGTTTTTATTAGTTTTCTTGATTATGCAATCAGTGTTGTTATCACTGTAAAATAATGGGTTATAACATAGAATTTGCGAGTTTCATGGTAAACGCAAATTGAAAAAAACATACAACTACACAAAAAAATAAAAAGCAAGAAATTAAATCATACCACCAAAGAAAATCACTTTCATAGGGAAAAAAGAAAGAGCAGATCACAAAACAACCAGAAAAATAACAAAATAACAGGCATAAGTCCTAATCAATAATAATATTGAATGTAAATAGACTAAACTCTGCAATCAGATATCATAGAGTGGCTAAATTGGTTTTAAAAAAAGAAAGACCCAGTGATCTGCCTACAAGAAACATACTTCACTTATAAAGATACACGCGGACTGAAAATAAAGGAATGATAAAAGATATTCCAACTGAATGAATGCCCCCCGCAAAAAAGAACAGCCATACTTACATCAGACATAATAGATTTTAAGGCAAAAACCCTACAAAGAGACAAAAAAAAGTCATTACACAATGATAAAGGATCAATTCAGCAAGAGGATATAACAATTTTAAATATATATGCATGCAATGGTAGAGCACCCAGATATATAAAGTAAACGTCATTACAGCTAAAGAGAGAGATAGACCTCAATATAATAACAAATAGGACTTTAACACCCTACTTTCAGAATTGGACAGATCTTCCAGACAGAAAACCAAGAAAGAAACATAATATTTAATCTGCGCTATAGAACAGACTTAATAGAAATTTACAGAACATTTCAATGGCTGCAGAATACACATTCTTTTCCTCAGCCCAAAGATCATTCTCAAGGATAGATCATATGTTAGGTCACAAAACAAGTCTTAAGGTATTCAAGAAATTAAAATATTATCAAGGTTCTTCTCTGGACAATATGGAATAAAACTAGAAACCAATAACACGAGGAATTTTAGAAACTATACAACATATGAAAACTAAACAATATACTCCTGAATGAATAGTGGATCAATGAAAAAGTAAGAAGAAACTTTATAGATTTCTTGAAACAAATGACAATGGAAATACAACATAACAAAACCTGTGGGATACAGTGAAAGTAGCTCCAGGAGGCAAGCTCATACCTGTAAATGCCTACATCAAAAACTAAGAAAAACTTCAAATAAATAACCTAATGATGAATTTTAAAGAACTAAAAAAGCCAGAGAAAACCAAACCCAAAATTAATATAAGAAACAAAATAATAAAGATCAGAGCAGAAATAAATGAAATTGAAATGAAGAAAACAATACAGTCAGGCATGGTGATTCATGCTTGCAATCCATACACTTTGGGAGGCTGAGGCAGGTGGATCAAGAGGTCAGGAGTTCAAGACCAGCCTGGCTAATATGGTAAAATCCCATATCTACTAAAAAATACAAAAATTAGCCAGGCGTGGTGGCATGTGTCTGTAGTCCCAGCTATTCAGGAGGCTGAGGCAGAAGAATTCCTGGAACCTTGGAAGTGGAGGTTGCAGTGAGCCAAGATCATGCCACTGCACTCCAGCCTGGGCAACAGAGCCAGACTCTGTCTCAAAAAAAATAAAAACATAAACAAAAAAAAAAAAACTGGATAAAGAAAATGTAGCACATACACACCATGGAATACTATACAGCCATAAAAAAGGATGAATTCATGTCCTTCACAGGGACATGGATGAAGCTGGAAACCATCATTATCAGCAAACTAACACAGAACAGAAAACCAAACACTGCATGTTCTCACTCATAAGTGGGAGTTGAACAATGAGAACACGTGGACACAGAGAGGGGAACATCATAGAGACAGGAACAGGGCCTGTCAGGGGTTGGGGGGCTATGGGAGGGATAGCATTAGGAGAAATACCTAATATAGATGACGGGGTGATGGATGCACCAAACCACCATGGCACATGTATATACCTATGAAACAAACATGCATGTTCTACACATGTACCCCAGAACTTAAAGTATAATTAAAAAGAAAGAAAAACTTAAAAAAAAAAAAAGTTAAAATATTCCCTTTGGAGGAGAGTACTGTGGGGGGTGAAAGATTAAACCTACGTGTCTTACTGACAGATTGCAAGATTTTTTATCCATCAGTATTACTTGTATAATAAAAAATAAAAATGTAATGCATATTACTTATCTAAAAACAACAACAACAAAAAACAAAAGATCAACGAAATTAAAAGTTAGTTTTTGAAAGCCTAAACAAAATTGACAAACTTTTAGCCAGACTAACCAATTAAAAAGGAGAGAAGGTCCAAATAAAATCAGAGGTGAGAAAAGAGACTTTACAACTGATATCGCAGAAATTCAAAGGATTATTAGTGGCTACCTTGAGCAACTATATGCCAATAAGTTGGAAAATCTAAAGGAAATGGAAAAATTTCTAGACACATACAACCTACCAAGATTGAACCACAAAGAAATCCAAAATCTGAACAGACCAATAATAAGCAAAGAGATCAAAGCCACAATAAAGTACCTTCCAGCACACAAAGGCCCAGGACCTATGGCTTCACTGCTGAATCCTACCAAACATTTAAAGAAGAAAAAATAACTACAATATAGTTTATGAAGAAAAAATAATCAGGAAAAAAAAGAGCTAATACCAATTCTACTCAAACTACTCTGAAAAATAAAGAAGCGTGAGAGTACTGACAAATTCATTCCATGAGGCCAGTATTACCCTGACATCAAGACCAAAGACACATCAAAAAAACAAAACTTGCAAGCTTCATGGTAACCTCAAATTGAGAAAAACATACAACAAATACACAAAAAATAAAAAGCAAGAAACTGAATCATACTACCAAAGAAAACACCTTCACGGGGGAAAAAAAGGAAGAGAAAAAACAGAAAACAAATAACAAAATAACAGGTGTAAGTTTTTGCTTATCAATAATAATATTGAATGTAAATGAACTTAACTCTGCAATCAAATGATGTAGAGTGGCTAAATGGATTAAAAATAAAAAGACCCATTGAGCTGTTGCTTATAAGAAACACAAGAAAATAAAAGAAAAGGGTGAATCCTTTCTTTGCCCTTTGTCCCACTCTCAAGATAGGAGGGGAGGGGAGGGGATGGGGGAAGGGGGGGGGGAGGGAGGGGGGGGGGGGGGGGGGGTAGAGGGAGAAAAAAAGGAAAGAAGGAGGGAAGGAAGGGAGGAGGGAGGGAGGGAGGGAGGGAAGGAGGGAGGGAGGAGTGGAGAGAAAAAAGGGAAGATTTTTAAGCAACATTCTAAAGGATCCAAAGCAAATGCAAATTACAAATTTACTAGTTAATTTACTAGGCATTATGGATAAATTTGGGGGAAATATAATGTTTGTAATATCCTGTGAAAAACTATTATTGATATTAAAATATAAAAAGAAATTTAAAATGAGTAATTGCCTGCAAATGTATTATGAGACTCAATTAACTTTAAATTATACTATTTATACTATTATACTATAAACAATTCATTAGATTCAAAAAGTTTGTACATTAGTTTATCTTATTTAAAAAGAATTCCCAAAGGTACCTAACATCTAATTTAAATTAAATAGTATTTATGTGCGGCCAAGAATCCCAACACAAAAATTACACATTACTCATAAAATATTAAATTTCAAAATACATTTATAAAAATATTTCCAAATTTTTCTATATCAAAAACTACATTTAATTTTAGGTTGGATTGTAAGTATATTTTAATACATTTGCTATGAAGTGATGATGCCTCCAAAAATAAAGAGTGTTTAATTTTTGGTAAAGGTTTTTCAATGGTTCTAATGCATGCTTTGAAAATACAGACATGCCCAGGAGGAAGGGAAGGTTCTATTTGCTTAATGGAACTTTTCTTGAAGAAAAGGATAGGCAGGAACACAGATAAAAGTTTGCAATTAAGGACTGATTTTGAAACAGCACAGTAATATGCTGTTAAAATTGTCCTTAGAGTCAGCTGAAGCCTAGGAGTCAGGGGTCAGGGGTAGGTGGGAGGGAAAGACTAAAATATAATGGCAAATTAAAAATTACATAATCATATCAGTGAAATCTCTAAAAGGAACTGGTGAACACAACTTGGCACAAATAGCGGTGGAGGGCATTAGCTGCTCTTCAACATGTGGCTGGCAGTGTGTTACTCTGACACTTACCCAGCAGAGAAAGAGTGGAGCCATGTTACCAAATAGAAAGGGATGGCCAGGCGCGGTGGCTCAGGCCTGTAATCTGGGAGGCCGACGCAGGTGGATCATGAGGTCAGAAGATTGAGACCATCCAGGCCAACATGATGAAACCCCATCTCTACTAAAATAGAAAAAATTAGCTGGGGGTGGTAGTGTGCACCTGTAATCCCAGCTACTCGGTAGACTGAGACAGAGGAATCCCTTGAACCTAGGAGGCAGAGATTGCAGTGAGCCAATATCGCACCACTGCACTCCGAAACAGAGCGAGACTCCATCTCAAAGAAAAAAAAAGAAAGACAGAAGAAAAAAAAAAAGAAAAGAAAAGAAAAGAAAAGAAAGGGAGGCAGCCAGTTGTGTAGGAGCACTACAGTCTGAGCACTGGGCTAGTTGCCTCCACTGATCATCAGCTTGAGAGCTGGGGCCATGCAGCCAGTTACCAACTGGAGAGAAAACAGTGACTGTATGGCCAGTGCTAACCTCATGAACACATGTGAAAGGCATGCAAATCCCACAATAGACATACAAAGACATTTTCATGACAATTATGATGTACTCCTAGCTGGTAAGGCCTAGAGAAACATGGGTTGTATAAAGAATTCTATTAAGCAGACACATAGAAATCCTTGAATATGCATTAGGGAAAAATGCTGTCAAATGGTCAACTTGGCCATGTTATTTCTGAAAATATAAGGTACTAAATTTGTGGGAAACTTTCCAAGGTTTAACTTCTGCTTTTGTCCTTGCTACGATTGTTGTTGCAAACTTATACTAAAACATTAGTCAGATCTAGATCAACAAGGACACTGCAAGGTATTTCCAGCATGAAAAACAAACTTCACTTTCCCAAATTCTAATTCTGTCAAACCAGGTAATGCATCCATTTGGAAAGGAAAGAAAACAAGGAAACTATTTCAGAGCAAGCCTTCATTAATAAATGCAGAACAGTCTGTTATCTGTAAAAATGTGCAGATAAGAGAGGAAGAGAAAAATCTGCAAGATTCCAAGGCTTTGTTGTGATAAATATAGCATGGCTGTCAAAACAAAATTGTAAACAGTATTATGTAAAGTTTCCTTTTGTTAATTTGGAATTTCAATATTTGAGTTCAATCCCTTAAATGCAAAAGTGATCAGTCCTGGAGCAATATAATACTGTTTCTTGACAATATGGATAGAAACCATCAAAGCCATATGTATACTTAAAAACACAGACACTGTTGTTTTTACACTTTTATTTTATTTCTCTGAAACCACATACACACCGAATAAGAATCTCCTCTGTATGTAAACAATATAAATAAAATATGCACTGGATATGAGATAACATCACATGAAATCTACAGAGAAAAATGTCTATTTCCTTATCTGCAGAATCACTATATTAGAGATGAATAAATTCTCTCAAGACTTTCAAACACTTTCAGGCTGCCTATCCTTTAACTTTAAGGTACATTACTAATACAACATCTTTTAGACTTGATCCAAGAGATTTTTTAACATCTATTGAAGCTACTGGTGCCTTCAATAGACAGAATGAGAATCAGAATTCGTGGCTATTTAAGAAATACATATGTAAGTAAGTTCAACCCACAACTGAATTTATGTTTCCTCTAGATCATAAAAACACTGAAAACAAGTTACATAGGGAAAATTTTTCTGGCTGTATTGGAAAGCTTAGGCCAAAGTCAAAGAGAAAAGAACTAAAGCAATTTAGCTTTCCCCATATGCAAAAGTCTATTTCAAAACATAAAATGCTGATTTATAGAGAAATGTCCTAGTCAAATAAAAACGAAGCATTGTTGTATAGTGGGGGGAAATGCTGGCCTCGCATCAGAAGTTCTACATTCCAATCTCACTTTGTTCTTACTAGCTGACAAGCTATGCCAAGTCTCCTACCGGCCTTATTAAATGAGAAGTGAATTAGATCATTTCTAAAGATGTTCAACTCTTAACATTTTATGAACTTCTACAAACGGAATCAATGTATAAGAAAACGAGCCAAACAAAAGAAAATAAAAAGTATTAAGGTAAGCGGAATAACTAACAAGAACTATACCCAATTTACACTGAAAAGACAAAACCTTTTGTACCATTCTAACCTCATAAATAAAATATAACTCAATCTACTTTGTGCAAAACACAGTTTAGAGAATTACAAAATAAAGATATGACCCTAAAATCTACTTTAGTTTATTATGCATATAAGGAATTTCAAACTGATTTAAATTTGGGTGATGTTTCCAATCTTATGAAACGGGACAAAAATTATCTTAAATCACTGAATCCAAGATTTAAGAAAGAATTTCTTCACCATATATACAGTTAATAAAAATTCTTTCTAGAGGAATTTGTGAAACTGTCCTCCAGATGATTCCATTGTGCTTTCTATTATACTGCATGGCACCAATTTTAACATGCACATTTTCCCACGTGTTCACATTTCTCAAATTAGGATATGTCTTCCAAGTGATGACATCTTAGATACAATAAAATATGGTAGTTTTTAAAACAGGTATGCCTTATCTTCTCTGTTATATTGTATTTAGAAGGGAAAAATAGAACTGTGGAAAAAATCAGTATCAAGCCATAATAAACAAACAAAAGAAAAGAATTCCTCCAATTGTTGGGATACCAAAGAATTCCAAGTAGGTTACAGATACTCCCTCTCCAGGAAGAGGAGCTTAAATCTCTCCACCTTGAGAGTAGACTGCATTAGTGACTTACTTCCCAACAGGAGAGTAGGAAGGGGAGGGGATGGGTGGGGAAGTAACCTTACAGTGGAAAAACCTGGCAAACACTACATTGGTCGGTGATCAAAGATAATATCAGCGATAAATCATGTCGATAGCATGTATCCTTTATATAATGTCAGGAGAATGTCACTTTATCTCTGTGGTCATCCTCCCCAAAACCCAAACCCCAGTCTTACCCTATGGAAAATGTTCAGACAAATCCCAATTAAAAGCCGTTCTACAAAATGCCTGACCAGTATTGCTGAAAATTGTCAAGGTCATGAAAATCTTCCTTGTCTTTCCTGTCTGAAAGACTGTCACAGAGCAAAATGTGGAGACATGATGATTACATATAACATGGTATCCTGAATTAAATCCTGGTACAGAAAAATGACATTAAAGTTAAGAAAATCTGAATAAAATGTAGAGTTTAGTTAGCAATAATGTATCAGTGTCGGTTTATTAGTTGTGATGAATGTATCATAGTAACATAGGGTTATAATATGAGAAACTGCAAGAGAAGTATACAAGAACTCTTCGGTTGTACTATCTGTGATTTTTCTGTAAATCTAAAACTATTCTAAAATTAAAAGTTTATTTTAAAAAACCAAGCCACAAATAATTTTATATACATATTCTACAATAAAATGGCCTAACAAATCAAAATGGAAAAGGAGAATTAGATCCTAAACTAATCCAGATTTTTAGGAAAATAACCAAGTTAATAAGTGTAGTAATACAGGAAGATAAAATGTACCAAAGAGAATTAAAAGGCTCATATGTCAATTCTTACCATGGGAATAATTTTTCATTTGTGACAAGACCCAAAGTATATGTTAGCTCATTTAATACAAAGTAACCATCAAAATAGTTAAATCCTCAACTGCTATACACTTCTATGGATAGTAATATTTCTAGAACAATGAACTCTGTCCTCCCTTTTTCTGATAACCCATCATAACTCTTGATGTCTTGGGTTTCCAAGAAAGGCTTATGGAAAAATATGGGAAACAAGTCATTAAACTTGGGCTTCAACTGCTGTACAGTTTATAAAACAAATAGAACTGATTTATTTGAGCCATCTGATTTTTCACTCAAAAGACAGGGTCAAAACCACCCTTTAGGGTTCAAATGGTAATACTCTTCCTCTTTATGAATATCAGCAGCATAGTCAACAATTGCTATGTCATCTGATTCCTTAATTGACTAAAAATACTGTCAGGCCCCAACTTATAATCAAATTGTGTTTTCAACTGCTGTCATATCTGTTATGTATAATTTACAATGCATGTTCTCAATGACAAAATTCTTATAAAGGATGGCTAAATGCATAGTCTAGTTCAGAAAACTTTTAACCTGTAAAATAAATGAAAGCTGTTCAGTGCAATATAACCAGGGTGACTACTGCCCTGAAAATAGACTGTGAGCTAACCCTAGCAGAAAGCAAGCCCCCTCCAAACAAACAAACAAAAGAAAATATATCCTGGATTATTCCCTATTCACCTCATGTTTTCTAAAGAAAATGGAAAAGTAAGCATCCAGGACAAGCCAGTTGCAGTGTTTCAGAGAATGGATAGAGGTGGAAAGCAGGATTTATAGTATGAGATAGAAAGGAAAGATAGCTAATATAAGAAATACTGTGTGAACAGGATTTTCCTGTTAGCAGCACTGAAGTTCCAAGAATAACTGGGGATATTTCCAAAGTCCTGGATGAAAAGGTATGAACAGTAATTCCCTGCTAGAGCCAAAGGTATGGCCAAGAAGAGCTGAAGATGCTTTGCATAACCAAGCAAGGCACTCAGCTGGGAAAAACACTACAATGGCACACTAAGACAGGCAAGAAAGTCTTGAACCAGGGACCTGCCAAGGACACCTGAGGGATTCCAAGTAACAGAGGAAGGCCACACGCTGAACAGAGTGTAGGCTTTGGAAATAAATCTGAATTTGAATCCTCTGCCATTAACTAGACCTGTGACCATAAGAATCTTACTTAACTGCTCTAAGACACAGTTCTTTCATTCATCAAATCAGAATAAAAAATATCCATTTACATCAGTTTTCTATTGATGTTGTAACAAATTATCACAAATTTGGCTGCTGACAACAACAAAAACTATCATTTTACAGTTCTGGAGGTAAGAAGTCCAAAATAGGCCTCATGGCTAAAATCAAGGTGTCAGCAGGGCTGCACTTTTTCTGGAGGCTTTAGGGAAGAATCTATTTCTCTGCCTTTTCCAGCTTCAGTAGGCCGCACACATCCTTGACTCATGACTCCACTTCTCTCTCCTCAAAGCCAGCAACACAGGGCCAATTCTGCATGCCGCCATCTTTCTCCTGCCTCTCTTTTCCATGTTTAAAGATCCTTCTGATTACACCAGACCCACCCAGATAATGTGGGATCATCTCCACATTTTAAGGTCAACTATCAACTTTAATTCCCTCTGCTACCTTAATTCCCTTTGCCACCTTAATTCCCTTTGCCAGGAACATATTTCATATTTATAGTACAAAATTAGAATATAGAAATCCTAGAGGTTGGAGGGCTATTATTATGCTACTATACCATCATAGAGTGTGAGATTTATATGCCACAATGTATACAAAGCAATTGGCATGTTTTATGAGTCCACAAAATAATAGCTTTCCCAGCCTCCCTAGATTGATTCCCTCCCTCTTTTACCATCAGAGCTTTTCCTCTAATAAATCTCTTGCATATCTGATACTGTGTGGGCATCTTCTTCTTGATGACCCAATTAACCAGCTGTATCAACTCCAGCAGAGCTTCCATACTGTCAGGAATCAGAGTATTACAACTAAAAGAGGCATAATAAATCCTCTATTCAAATCACTTCATATTATAAATGAGGGAGACAAGACCAGAACAAAGAGTAAATTGCCCAAGATCCACAACTAGTAGGCAGCATACTTTGTATAAGAATGCCTGTAGTAACATTAGGATTATTCTATGCTGCCTGTGATATTCTGGAGCAGGAAAAAAACTCTTTTATGACTACAAGAATTGATATTCCAATACGAAACTTTCGGAAGCAGAAAAGAAGATTCTAACTGTGATGAATCTCAAGGGAATGGAGTAAAGGAATCCTCTTGTAGAAGAGGACAGGCTGGGCACAATGGCTCATGCCTGTAATCCCAGTGCTTTGGAAGGCCGAGGTGGGTGAATCACTTGAGGCCAGGAGTTCAAGACCAGCCTGGCCAATATGGTGAAACTCCATCTCTACTAAAAATACAGAATGCGGTTTATAAAACCATCCGATCTCTTGAGAACTCACTCACTTATCATGAGAACAGCATGGAGGAAACTGCCCCCCTAACTGAATCACTTCCCACCAGTTTCCTCCATTAACACCTAGGGATTACAATTCAAGATGAGATTTGGGTGGGGACAAAAAGCTAAACCATATCAATCCCCAAGAATGTGGATTATTTATTATGTGACTTCCTCAGACAACACTTATTCTCCAACTCCCTGGCAACGGTACTAAAAGAAGGGAAGTACACACCATGGCAAAAGCATCAAAAAACAATTTTAAGAAGGTGAAGCCTAGAATAGAACAAATTTGTAAGAAAAGAACATCACTATTAATATGTGAATACTGAGCACTATGTCTATTTTAATCATATATTTCATGTTCAATATCTACCTCCAACAGTGCTATCACTAGAAACTCACTGTCCTTGCTCTGGTACACTCAATATTTTCATCCAGATAACAGAATCCTTTCCCCCAATTAGTATGAGTCTAGGGGAAATGACAATGATCTATAGTGCAACTTCTCAATAATCAGAAATTGGTAGAGCATGTAAATCCAAGGCTGACATATTATTATCGTACCTGAATATCGAGCGTTGCGTTAGTAGCAGGGATGGGGTAGGATAATATCAGTGTCTCATTTCTGTCCACGTGGTCAGCCACCGTTAGTATGTTTTGTAGGAAGGTGGATATATTAAAACCAATTTGAGTGCTTCTGCTTCAAATAGGGTGTTTTCATCTTTTCAAGCCATGTATTTTTTCTTTGATGAATGTTTTATAAGTCTTCTCTATTTTCTCTCCTTCATGGTAACGCTTCTGTTGGACATGAATAAGATTTAGAATTCATGACTGTGACATGTCCTGAAAACTTGCTTCAGCATCTCAGATCATAAACTGTACTTGTCTCATGTCATGGAGCAAAAACAAAATGTCTTCATCAGTTTTTTAAATCACCATGTAAATAAATTACTCTTTTGACACATGCCTTAAAATTATGTTTTTATCTCTTAGCAAAGATTAAATGCCTTAACTTTGCCCTACAACAATATAACACTACTTCATATACTTCCATCTCTGAACCTGAAGAATCTACATTACAACCAAGCATGCTCCAAAAATCTACATTACAACCAAGCATTCTCCAAAGTCAATCTGACATATTCCTTTTCTCTCTTGAAACACTGTATATCAACTTTCATTTTTATGACTTGCTTTTCTCACATTGTTACCATAGCTCATACATTCTTTATCCTTCACAAACATTTTTGTAACTCCCTGATTTTACCCAATAATAAGGTTAAGGCATGTGAGTGCTGTAGGCAGGGTAATGATATGGTATTCCTTCATACCAATATTCTTTAAATACTGTACATATTCAACATAGGTTTATATACTTAATACTGTCCAGAAGAAAGGCATAGAATGAAGATAGCACTTTCCTATGACTTTGTTTGCATTCTAACTGTTGAATTAGAGCTTTGACTTCCAGATATAGGGCAACTGGTTGGACCTGAGCTCAAATGAAGTGATGTTATTTCCAGGACATAGTCCACAGTTGTGACTGGTTACATGTAAAGTGTGTAATGGCAGCACATTGTTTAAATTTGCCCAAGCCTGGCTTCATTGGTTTAAGAGAATTTTTTTTAATTAAATAAATTTGCCCAAGTGATTTTTTTGTAGTTGACTATCCAGCTTTTCTATCTACTGATCTCAAAAAAGGCAACACACTCTAATTAGTAAAAATTATTTGAGAAGTTTTCAAGACTTATAGATTATTATTTCAAAAGCAAAGAGCATTAAATATATTATTTACTTTTTCATTTCATTACTTTTCTATGATAGTAATCTGTTTTAAGATTTTCTTTTCATTTATTTATTTTCCTGCCAAGGGTCCTGAAACTCTTCTGGCGTTCTTTTTAATTACAGAGAGTAGAAAAAAAAGATTAAAAAAACACAAAGGGCCATTTAGTTTTCCAGTTCAAATTTCATTACAGAGGTAATATTAATCATAAAAGAAGATGCTAACCAAAAAAAGGAGAACAAAGAGAAATGAAAATATATTGTGTCCAGCTTAGAAGATCTCTGAGAAAAGACAATTCAAAATCTCCCAATACTATATAGTAAATTACTAAAGTAATAATGTTCTGTCATGTGAATATCCATTCCTATTCTACTTTATATAATTTCTGAGTTAGTGATGTGTGAAGCTGGCATTGAAAGCAAAATCAGTGAGTAATTTAGATTAAACGTGCTGAATTTACAGAATTTACACCACTTGGATAGTAAAAATTATCAAGCATTCTGTCTCACTAAAAGTTACTGGGGGAAGAGGCAAGTTCTTCCTAGAACAGCAATTCTCAAGCTGTGGTCTAGAAACAAGCACTTTCCTGAACATTTGGCTTGGTACAATAGAATGAACACATTATAGAGAGAAATATCCCAAGAGGACATTGAGAGAACCCTGATATATTAGGTTATTTCTCTTTTTCAGTGGGTCTTCAGAGTAGAACATTTGGAGAGCCACTAACCATGAAAATTGTATTCTAAGATCTTAGAAGGGTATCCCAAGTACCTACTTGTCTTATGCCACTATCAGTAATGTGCCCCAAACTCCCCCTTCCTGACCTACTTAGATTGTAGTCTATTAAAAGGAACCACAGTAAGGTAAAGTGAAAAACTGTCAATGTACAATATTCAACCTATATTTTTCAATCATATTTATTTATATGACCACACTTAGGACAATCTTACTACTTGCAGTTTTCTGAATCGGCACAAAGGAATAAATAGGGAAGCAAAATGTTATTCAAAATGACCACAGAAGAATCACAATTACTTCAAAATTTTGCCAGAGAAAGAAATCTTAAGACATAAAGATATCATAAAATTGCCATTCCTTTTTGAGCTCTATTTAATGCAAGTCTTGCCTAGTCAACAAACCTCCAGGCTTTATGTCATTAATCTAATATTTATATCATTGGCCATTCTGTCATAAATACATCATGTACATTTCATTAAACATCCAGCAATGCAAACAACATGATGCACTAGGAGATGGCCAGTTCAAGGAAGAGAAGCTCTGACTAACCTTTCATTATTTTTTCAAATAAGAAGTACGAGTTCACAGAAGAAACATAAATAACCATCAATCAACTTCAGAAAAGAAATCATCCTATTTTTAATCACAGCTACCCATGCTTGCAGCAACCAAATTCCACGTTGTATTTTAGTCACCAGTTTTGTACATATGAAAGGAAGCTGTTGTAGTATATTGGTGGTAGCAGCTTCCTGACCTCTGAATCTCAGTTCTGGATCTCAGCTTCATGATATCCCTTCTGGCTTCCACTGCCCCAGCCATTCTAGCAGGTGTTATAAGCACCTAATTCTCTCTGTTCCCTCAATTCCAACTGAAAATACCTAGAGTGGTTGCTATTTCCTGCACTGAATTCTAATTGACAGATGCCTTCTTTGACTCCTCTACAGTAGGAGGTGCACCTTGTTAACTGGTGACTACAAAAGTCAGCACCTTGTTAAACTGGTGACTACAAATATAATGTGGAATTTGGTTGCTGCAAGCATGGGTAGCTGTGATTAAAAATAGGATGATTTCTTTTCTGAAGTTGATTGATGGTTATTTAGATTTCTTCTGTGAACTTGTACTACTCAATATTCACGTAATTAATATCCTTGATTAAGACACACTTTCAAACTCCTTACCATCTTTGTCTTGCCTGTTAAAAACACTCACAGTTATCTGAATATGTAAGTGCATTTTTCATATAAAAAATGTTTAACAAGCAAGACAAGGGAAGGGCACCTTCTAGTGCCTAGGAAAATGGCACCACAAATTTGCATACTTCAAAAAGGGATCGAAAAAAGCAGAAAGTTTAGTGTCTGATACAAAATCCCTGGGCAAGACCCTGATAGGCTTAGCTTGAATCTGGCTCTGGTATGCATCCCTGGACCAATCTACTGTGACAAGAATGAAGCTCACATAGTAAAAAGGTGGCTGCTAGAAACCACTTCTCTAACAATGAGTAAAAGGATTGCATGGTGCTCTGAGAAGATGAGATAAACAGATTCTATTAGATTTTCATTATATCTATGTTCAAATCCTAGCTTTGCCAATTGCTAGCTGTTGACCTAGGGATTGTTATAGAATCTCACTAACACACAGATTTTTTTTCTATCAAAAGAAAATAATTTTTAAATTTACATATAAGATTTCTGCAAGATGTTTTTTTTTTTTTTTTTTTTTTTTTTTTATTTGGAGTCTTTCTCTGTCACCTAGGCTGGAGTGCAGTGCTCTGATCTCGGCTCACTGCAACCTTTGCCTCCTGGGTTCAAGTGATCCTCCTGCCCCACCCTTCTGAGTAGCTGGGATTACAGGTATGTACCACACACCTGGCTAGTTTTTGTATTTTCAGTAGAGACAGGGTTTCACCATATTGGCTAGGCTAGTCTCAAACTCCTGACCTCAGCTGATCTGACTGCCTTGATCTCCCAAAGTGCTGAGATTATAGACATGAGCCACCAAGCCTGACCTCTGCAAGGATTATATTACATAATACAAATGAAGCAATGAGAACAGCATCCAATATATTGTAAATCTGAGTTGTTTGTTTTTATCATTCTCAGGATGGTTCAGCTAAGTGGGAACAATTACAATCAGTTTTCTTGGCAAAAGAAACCAAAATTTACCCTTGATTGAATTTGCTTGACATCTAGACCCTATACCCAAAGACTATCTAAGAATATTGACCCCACAAACTCATGTCAGGTTATCGGCTCAAAAAGGACATCACCTATCTAGCTGAACTTAAATGACACAAAGGCAAGATAAAAGGAATCCATGATTGTAGTCATGTCCTCTGAAGAACGGTGCAACGCACATTCATCTCAATACATCTGCTCAATTTAATCTAATACATAAAAGATCTGGTTTTCTGGGAGCCTTTTGTTGCCAAACCAGCATCTACAACTAGAAATAAGGTTTATTTAAATGATTTATGTTGGATTACCTTTGCAGGCCATATAGTCTCTCTTGCAAATATTCAACTCTGCAATGAAGCACAAACACAGCCATAGACAATACATTTTTTAAATCAGCATGGCTGCATTCTAATAAAGCCTTATTTACAATAACAAACAGTGATCTGTATTTGGGCAATAAGCTGTCAACTGCCAATTCCTAGTTTAGATACAAGAGTATGTGTGGCTTGTAAATCGTGAAAATGGCTAACATTTTGTTACTCATAATTTAACTCTTAGCCCAATTGTGACAGTCTCTCCAACAAGAAGCCTTTCCCAGTCCTTCCCTCCCTTCCTACCTCTTTCTACCCCTTCTCATGATCCTCAATTATGCTCCTATGAACACTCTAACCCCAGTTCATCCATGTCGCCATCAGATGAATCATTCTAAAATACTGTTGTGTATGCTATTTTCCAGCTCAAAACCCTTTAAGCATTTCTATTACCTATAACAAAACATTGAAACTCAATTCTGTTATTTAAAACATTCTATAATCTGGCCCAACTGATTTTCCCATTTTATATTCCTCTTCTCGTTTACAGAAATCATCCCATAAACTGATCTATTCATGCTTGTTTTCAGACATTTCTTTCTTATTTTCCTCATGTTTTCCCCACTATAGCAGCCTTTCACTCCCGTATCTTCGTCAATTCAATTTTTTTATATTCTTTAAGGTCCAGAACAAAAATATTAACACCCCAATAAAAAGTGTCTTGATCACTTTAGTCTGCAGCAATTATCTTTCTTGTGACTTTTGAAATAAAAGCTATTGTTCATATCACTCCTGTGACCCTTGTCACATCCTATTTAATCATGTTACTTAGGTTGGTTGTGTTGCTGCTGCTGGTGTCATTTTATTGAAACAGCAGACAGATTGTATATTTCTTCAAAGTAGTGGCTGAGTATTAGAACTCTTTGAAGATCTCAGCAGACCTTTTGGGGTGCTTTATACACACACCGAACATACAATTCATTAAAGTTAAAGGAAAAAAAGATATCCATGTATCCCTTTTTGCAGTAAATTCCTTTCAGCAATTTGTGCGCCTTTAAAAAAAAAAAAAAGAAGTTTGAAAGAACCAAGGGAATGATTATTCAGGATGTATAAAACTCTGGATTTTTGTTTTTCTTTTACCTAAAACCTTCTAGAGTGATCTTTTTTTTTAATAGCTAGAATAAAATAGCTTTTTTTACTATTATACTTTAAGTTCTGGGATACATGTGCAGAATGTGCAGGTTTGTTACATAGGTATACATGTGCCATGGTGGTTTGCTGCACCCCTCAACCCGCCATCTACCTTACGTATTTCTCCTTACATTATCCCTACCCTAGTCCCCAGCCCCAGAAAGGCCCCAGTGTGTGATGTTCCCCTCTCTGTGTCCACGTGTTCTCATTGTTTAGCACCCACTTATGAGTGAAAACATGCGATGTTTGGTTTTCTCTTCTTGTGTTAGTTTGCTGAGAATGATGGTTTCCAGCTTCATCCATGTCCCTGCAAAATACATGAACTCCACTTTTTATGTCTGCATACTTTTCCATGGTGCATATGTGCCACATTTTCTTTATCCAGTCTATCATTGATGGGCATTTGAGTTGATTCCAAGTCTTTGATATTGTGAATAGTACTGCAATAAACATATGTGTACAAGTGTCTTTATAGTAGAATAATTTATAATCCTTTTGGTATATACTCAGTAATGGAATTGCTGGGACAAATGGTATTTCTGGTTCTAAATCTATAAGGAATGCCATACTGTCTTTCACAATGGTTGAATTAATGTACACTCACAACAACAGTATAAGAATGTTCCTATTTCTCCATATCCTCTCCAGCATCTGTTGTTTTCCAACTTTTTAACGATCACCATTCTAACTGGCATAAGATGGTATCTCATTGTAGTTTTAATTTGCATTTCTCTAATCACCAGTGATGATGAGTTTTTTTCATATGTTTGTTAGCTACATAAATGCCTTCTTTTGAGTTGTGTCTGTTCATATTCTTCACCCACTTTTTGATGGAGTTGTTTTTTTTTTCTTGTGAATTTGTTCAAGTTCCTTGTAGATTTCTGGATATTAACCCTTTGTAATGGATAGCTTGCAAAAATTTTCTCCCACTCTGTAGGTTGCCTGTTCACTCTGATGATAGTTTCCTTGCTGTGTAAAAGCTCTTAAGTTTAGCCAGATCCCATTTGTCAATTTTGGCTTTTGTTGCCATTGCTTTTGGTGTTTTAGTCATGAAGTCTTTGCCCATTCCTATGTCCTGAATGGTATTGCCTAGAAGTTTTCTTTTAGGGTTTTTTATAGTTTTAGGTTTTATGTTTAAGTCTTTAATCCACCTTGAGTTAATTTTTGTATAAGGTGTAAGGAATGGGTCCAGTTTAGCTTTCTGCATATGGCTAGCCAGTTTTCCCAACACCACTTATTAAATTGGGAATCCTTTCCTCATTGCTTGTTTTTATCAGGTCTGTCAAAGATCAGATAGTTGTAGATTTCTGGTATTACTTCTGAGGCCTCTGTTCTGTTCCATTGGTCTATATATCTGTTTTGATACCAGTACTAGTGTAGTCAGGTAGTGTGATGTCTCCAGCTTTGTTCTTTTTGCTTAGAATTGTCTTGGCTATGTGGGCTTTTCTTGGTTCCATATTTAAAGTAATTTGTTACAATTCTGTGAAGAAAGTCAATGGTAGCTTGATGGGGATAGCACTGAATTTATAAATTACTTTGGGCAGTATGGCCATTTTCATGATATTGATTCTTCCTATCTATCAGCAAGGATATTCAGGACTTGAACTGAACTCTGGACCAAGCAGACCTAATAGACATCTACAGACCCCTCCACACCAAATCCACAGACATACATTCTTCTCAGCACCACATCACACTTATTCTAATTGACCACATGATTGGAAGTAAAACACTCCTCCACAAATGCAAAAGAATGGAAATCATAACAAACAGCCTCTTAGACCACAGTGCAATAAAATTAGAACTCAGGATTAAGAAACTCACTGGAAACTGCACAACTACATGGAAACTGAACAACTTGCTCCTGAATGACTACTGGTAAATAATGAAATTAAGGCAGAAATAAATAAGTTATTTGAAACCAAGGAGAACAAAAACACAATGTACCAGAATCTCTGAGACACAGCTAAAGCAGTGTTTACAGGAAAATTTATAGCACTAAGTGTCCAAAGGAGAAAGCAGGAAAGATCTAAAATCAATACCCTAAATCATAATTAAAAGAATTAGAGAAGCAAGAGAAAATAAATTCAAAAGCTAGCAGAAGACAAGAAATAACTAAAAACAGAACAGAACTGAAGGAGATAGAGACATGAAAAATCCTTCCAAAAATCAATGAATCCAGGAGCTGGTTTTCTGAAAAGATCAACAAAATAGACAGACTACTAGCCAGACTAATAAAATAGAGAAAAGAATCAAATAGACACAATTAAAAATAAAAAGGGGGATATCACCACTGATCCCACAGAAATACAAACTACCATCAGAGAATACTATAAACACCTTTACACAAATAATCTAGAAAAAAATGAATAAATTCCTGGACACATACATCCTTCCAAGACTAAACCAGGAAGAAGTCAAATCTCTGAATACACCAATAACAAGATCTTATTACACATAATAAGTTTTTAACAAGTAATTAATAGCCTACCAACCCAAAAAAAGTGTCCAGGACCAGACAGATTCACAGCCAATTTCTACCAGTGGTACAAAGAGGAGCTGGTACCATTTCTTCTGAAACTATTCCACACTATAGAAAAAGAGGGACTCGGCCGTGTGTGGTGGCTCACACCTATAATACTTTGGACGGCCAAGGCAAGTAGATCACGAGGTCAGGAGATCAAGACCACCCTGACTAATACTGTGAAACCCTGTCTCTACTAAAAATACATAAAAAATCAGCTGGTGTGGTGGCACACACCTGTAGTCCCAACTACTCAGGAGGGTGAGGCAGGAGAATCACTTGAACACAGAAGTCAGAGGTTGCAGTGAGCCTAGATTGTACCACTGCACTCCAGCCTGGACAACAGAGGGAGACTACATCTCAAAAAAAAAAAAAAGAAAGAAAGAAAGAAAGAAAAGAAACAAAGAGGGACTCCTTCCTAACTCATTGTATGAGGCCAGCATCATCCTGATACCAAAACCTGGCAGAAACACAACAAAAAAAGAAAATTTCAGACCAATATCCCCGATGAATATCAATGCGAAACTCCTCAATAAAATACTGGCAAACTGAATCCAGCAGCACATCAAAAAGCTTATCCACCACGATCAAGATGGCTTCATCCCTGGGATGCAAGGCTGGTACAACATATGCAAATCAATAAATGTAATCCATCACACAAACAGAACCAATGACAGAAACCACACGAGTATCTCAACAGATGCAGGAAAGTCCTTTGATAAAATTCAACACCTTTCATGCTAAAAACCCTAAACAAACTAGGTATTGATGGAACGTATCTCAAAATAATAAGAGCTATTTATGACAAACCCACAGCCAATATCACACTGAATGGGCAAAAGCTGAAAGCATTCCCTTTGAAAACCAGCACAAGACAAAGATGTCCTCTCTCACCACTCCTATTCTACGTAGTATTAAAAGTTCTGGCCAGAGCGATCAGGCAAGAGAAAGAAATAAATGGTATTCAAATAGGAAAAGAGGAAGTCAAATTTTCTCTGTTTTCAGATAACATGATTGTATATTTAGAAAATCCCATCGTCTCAGCCCAAAATCTTAAGCTGATAAGCAACTTCAGCAAAGTCTCAGGATACAAAATCAGTGTGCAAAATCACAAGCATTCCTATACACCAATAATAGACAGAGAGCCAAATCATGAGTAAACTACCATTCACAATTGCTACAAAAAGAATAAAATACCTTGGAATACAACTTACAAGGGATGTGAAAGACCTCTTCAAGGAGAACTACAAACCACTGCCCACGGAAAAAACAGAGGACACAAACAAATCGAAAAACATTGACCATTTCTTATCATCCCCTTCAAAACTGTAGGTAAGAAAAAAAAAAAGTGCAGATCATTCAGTATTCTTCCTTCTTAGAAGCTTCAGCGGGGAAAAGGTTGATAGGGAAGAAACAGAAGCAAATGCCTAAAAGATTTTTAATGCTTTATGAATGAATTGCCTGTGTTTTTGCTGTCTCTCATAACCATAGATGGGTAAAATTGAGAATTAGCATTGCTTCTGTCAAGTGCCATGGAAGCGTTTTAGTTTCAAGCTAGAAAGATTCAGTGATATTTTGCATCATTTTAAATAATAAAGCCTTATGCATGTGGTATCATTATAAACAGTAACTTTTGATATCTGAAAAATGTTGCATTCTATTTATAAAAGGATCCTGTTTCTACATATAATTTTATTTTTCAAAAGTATTTCTATTACTCTCATTCTCCAGCTTAACACAAAACTATTTTAAGACTTAATCGCTCAACTCAAAATGCCATCTATAATACTCTCATGCAATAGAAGGTGGTTTCAAAGCTGTCCTCCCCAAGTATTCCACAGTAGGAGAGTTTGTATATTCCAGATTATAGATGAGGAAAGGAAAGGAAAAGAAAGGAAAATGATGAGGCTAGAATCATTTTCCTAGTAAAGTTTTATCAATTTATGATGCCTGCTGTTCAAAGGAAAAATTCCAAAACAAACAAGTAAATAATAGAGGTTTCTAGTAAAGAGCATATTTCTAAGAGTCCACAGCCTTCAGGTAAAGATGTACCATCAAACAATTATCTTTGATAATACTGTATGCCCTTGTCCCCAGCTTTGGTTATAACTCACATGGAGGTCAACTTAGCATCCAGGAGAGAGAACTACTGCCTATCAGAAAAATAAACAACAAGAAAATAAAACACAGAGGAGACTGTAGAATGTTCTTTTACTTGGAGAAAGTGAAAAACACCCTCTGTACTATACATACACAAACAATTAATAATAGCCACATGAAAATCAAGCATTTATTTTCCCCCACATCTAAAGACACTGCTATTTCCCTTGTCAACTCAGAACAATTCCTCTCCTCCCAAAGTCACATTTTTGCTTCAATTTGTATATTATTTTCACTTGCATGGTTTTATCTGTATAGAATTCCTGCAGGTTTCCTGTCTAACTGTCAGGTTACTTTTAATTTACCATTTTAGTTTGTAACTAAAATTCCACATATACTTCCAAAGAAGAATCAAAACTTATTTTGGAGTTAATTGCACACAATTATCAAATGTTCTTTGGATCTAAAAACATACTAATATGTACCACAATTTGTTTCTGCCAAAACACATTTTCTCTCCTCATCTGTACATGCTATTTTTTCTAATTATATGTGATACTTTATTAATGGTATCTCATAGGAGAAATATGCCCAGATTCCTTTTTAAAATGTAAGCAATCTAAATATGTTCAAAGTTGTGCCATAAAGTAATATAATTGGAAAACAATACAACCAGTTTTTTGTGAGATTAACCCAACGACAGCTTCCTATATTCAGTCAAATAATCAAACGCAACAGTGAACTATGAACACTATGGCATAATCGATTGTTTTCTCCTCTTACTACTTAATTATAATTGTTCTACTATAGAAAAGTTTAGGTGCTAGCATTGCTTTTAGGATAATCAGATATGCAGAGCCAAAAACTGAGACATATTTTTCTCCCTAGGAATAATTTCAGTGTTGGCTGTACATTCATATGTGAACAAAGCCAAGGAAGATGGCAAGAGTAAAACATGGGTTTGCTATATCCAAAGGGGGACAAAATGAGCTTCCAGGGAAATGAGGGTAGAGAAATATCACTCACTATGAGATGTCAACCAGTGTTTGAAAATCTAAATATTATTTCTTGGTAGCCAATACATGTCTATAAAATCATTGCTTACATAAGACAGTTTTTTGTCTTCCTGGATTTGTACCACTTTCCAACTGATTCCTTATCATAACTTAGTATCAGACTCTAATCTATAAGCACTTTAAAAGATTATAGCTGTGTTATGGTGAAGACCCACAATTAAGGTAGTAATCAATAGATGCTCTCTAAATTTCAATGTGGAATAACAAGGAGAACAAACAGAAAGCCAAAAGACATACTGAGCCAAAAGAAAAATGTTGCTGTGCACAGTGGCACCCATCTATAGTCCCAGTGGCTAGGGAAGCTTATGTGGGAGGATCGCATGAGCCCAGGAGTTCAAGACTGCAGTGAACTATGATCACACCACTGCACTCCAGTCTGGGAGACAGAGTGAGATCTCCTCTCAAAAAAAAGAAAAAGCAAAATGTGGAACTGGAACCAAATGTCATAGTAACAAAGTTTCACATTTTAAAATTTCAGAGGAAGCCAGTGCCCAGCTAGCTCAGTCGGTAGAGCATGAGAGTCTTAAAATTTCAGAGGGAAAAACTACTTTAATCACTAAAAGTCTATAGTCTGAGCATGGCTAGTTAAGTTTTTGACTACATATTATTGTCATGGTAAACCAAATATTGACAGAATCGTCCAGGTTTTTTAATGCCCAATAACCACACTAAATTTGAAATATTATGATATTAGCCCTACATAAGTTTGAATAATGTTTGTCCTTCAAAATTTTGCCTACTTTTAGACTTGGTTCTCTAATAAGCTTTCATGCCATTCAAATATCGCTTTTTTAAAAAATTCCTTTGTTATCTATTACCTATGCATCATTTCACACACCCTCTACGCCTAAAATGATAACCATGTGATTCCCATATATTGAACAACATACTTTCATTCTAAATACTCATTTAATCTAACATCTTAGAGAACATGTGTTTAAAAACATAGGCTCTATAGTTCACTCTCCAGGATGTAACTCATGGCTATGTGACTACTGTGACCGTACGTTTCTTTCTTTTTTTTTTTTTTTTTTTTTTGGAGTTTTCACTCGGGCTGGAACACAGTAGTGCAATCATGACTCACTGCAGCCTCAACTTCCTGGGCTCAAGTGATCCTCCTACCTCAGCCTCCTGAGTATCTGAGACTACAGGTGTGCTCCACAATGCCTGACTAATGTATGTATTTTTTGTAGAGACTCTGTCTTGCCATGTTGCTGAGGCTGGTCTCAAACTCCTGGGCTCAAGCAATCTGCCAGCCTTGGCCTCCCAAAGTGTTAGAATTATAGGCATGAGCCAATGTGCCCAGCCTCCAACTTTTTTTTTTTTCTTTTTCTTTTTCTTTTTAATCTTTAAGTTCAGGGGTACACATGCGGGTTTCTTATTCATACATTGGTAAACTTGTGTTATGGTGGTCTATTGTGCAGATTATTTCATCACCCAGGTATTTGGCCTAGTACCCATTCATTGTTTTCCTCACCCTCTCCCTCCTGCCACCCGCCACCCTCTGATAAGCCCCAGTGTGTGTTGTTCCCTTCTATGTTAATAAAGTAGGGAATAAGCCAGTCATGGTGATGTATGCCTGTAGTCCCAAGACTTTGAGGCCAGCATGAGCAGCATAGCAAGACTCTGTTCCTTTAATAAATAAATAAATAAGGAAAAGAAAACAAGGAATATAATTTAAATTCTTTTTTAAAAAAATTAGTGTATGTACCACCATGGTAGACATGTGACCACATATACTGAGCCAAAGAGCGTTAGTATAGAACTCTTTACAAAACTGAACAAAGTTTATGTTGCATGGTCTGCCCCTCCAGTGTACAAAGTTGTAGCTTAGAGGCACTCAGGCCCCCTCACATCTGTATACAGGCCTTCTAACTAGTTCTCATCAAAATAACATGTGAACGGAAGTGATATACGCTGTTTTCTGCTGGTGCTATTAAGAAGCAGGTAGTGATTTTTCTCTCTTTCCCCATTTACTAGTTAGAGGCAGATGATACAAAAGCCACAGAATGGAATCAGTTTTTTATTCCTGGATTGCCAGGTAGATGAAAGCTACCCAGCAACTGGGAGCACACAGATTGGATTATAAGGTAAGTGAAGGAAAAAACGTGTATTGTGAATCGTCCCACTCAAATGAGGGTTTTGTTTTTTTTTTGTCACAACAGCAAATGGCAGCTTACCTAAAACAACCACTTCTCCTATTTTAATGTTCATTTGTCTTGATGAGAACTTGCATTGGTATAAGGAAGCTTAAGTTCACTGCTTTGAGGCAGATGCATATATCTTCCGTCTACTGTCAGAGATAGTTGGGAAACAAGAAAGGGTTGGAAAAGTGTACTTGGGACCAATGCTAATTTTTCAAAAATGTTATGAGCTGAAAACTCTAAGAACAAAAAATAATCTTTTCTGTTCACTTAAAGCTTTAAAAAGCACTGTATAACAGAATTCATTAGAGTTACTGAAAGGAAACATACAGTGTTATGCATTCTATGCAAAATCATTCTGATTTCCCGATTTTTCTATGTACTTTTAAGTTTCTTTCAAAATCCTAACACCGTTAAAAATATATTAAATAAAATAATATAAATGTAAGAATCTCTTATGTAGTACACATAAATCTCCCTAAAGTTGAAATCAATTTAATCCTTTTCGAAACGGCTTTGTTCAACCTCTCAAAAACATATGCATATTTAAGAAAAGTGGGTTTTTTTATTTTTAATTTTAATTTTTGTGGGTACATAGTAGGTATATATATTTATGAGGTACATGAGATGTTTTGAAACAGGCATGTAATAAGTTATAATGACATCATGTAAAATAGGGCATCCATCCCAAGTATATATCCTTTGTGTTACAAACAATCCAGTTATACTATTTTAGTTATTTTAAAATGTACAATTAAATTATTATAGTCACCCTGTTGTGGTACCAAATACTAGGTCTTATCATTCTTTCTAACTAATTTTTTTGTACCTAGTAACCACCCTTATCTCCCCTGCCACCTTCCTACTACTCTTCCCAGCCTCTGGTAACTATTCTCTTGCTCTCCATCTTCATGAGTTCACTTGTTTTGATTTTTAGATCTCACAAATAAGTGAGAACATGTGACGTTTGTCTTTCTGTGCCTGGTTTATTTCACTTAACATAATGACTGCCAGTCCCAACCATGTTGTTGCAAGTGACAGGATCTTATTCCTTTTTATGGCTGAAGAGTACTCCATTTCATGTAAGTACCACATTTTCTTTATCCATTCATCTGTTAATGGACACTTAAGTTGCTTTCAAATCTTAGCTATTGTAAACAGTGCTGCAATAAATGTAAGAGTGCAGATATCTTCAATAACGTAAGAGTGCAGATATCTTCAATCTACTGATTTCCTAGAAAAGTTATTTAAAAATCAGCTTTTCAAAGTCAGTCCAGCCTTTCAGATAAATACGTATCTGAGTTGATTTTTTTTTTTAAGGCACATTATGTGCCTGATAGATCACTTGGATCTTGTCTAGACATACAGATTGTCTTAAACAAGGATGACTCCTTATTTGACAGACTAGAATTTGTATTATTTGACAAGCTTGCAACACACACGCACACACACACACACAAAAAAAACATACACACACACATACACACACCCCAATGAGACTATAACTGTGACCCAATCTGCCGCATCATCTGGTCCTTCCTGGATCTAAATACCAGCATCATTCAGTAGGCTAGTAATAGACCAAACCAAAGATCTGTTAGTTTAAAACAGAATTCCTCAACCCCAGCACTACTATTTGGGGCCAGAAAAAAGTTTTGGTTAAGACCTTTTGCCTTTTTTTGTTTTTTTGTTTTTTTTTTTGCTTTGAGACAGGGTCTTGCTCTGTTGCCCAGGCTGGAGTCCAGTAGCATGGTCACAGCTCACTGCAGCCTTGGCCTCCTAGGATAAAGTGATCCTCCCGCCTCAGCCTCCTGAGTAGCTGAGACTACAGGCATGTGCCACCACACTCAGCTAATTTTTGTCTTTTTTGTTTTGAGGGGGGATCTTTTTGTATTTTTGGTAGAGACCACGTGTCACCATGTCAGCCAGGCCACTCTCAAAGCCCTGGGACTCAAGTGATCTTCCTGCCATGGCCTCCCAAAGTTAGGGAATTACAGATGTGAGCCACTGCATCCAGCTAAGACTTTTTCTCTTAACAAGTAATTCTTTGTTTTGGGGGTGACCTTTTGCACTGCAAGATGTTTTCACATCCCTGGCCTCTACACGCTAGATGCCAGTAGCACTCACCACCCATTTTCAACACAATATGACAACCAAAAATGTGTCCAAAGATTTCCAAATGTCCCCTCTAAGGTAAAACTTCCCCTAGTTGAAAACTACTGCACTGGCAAAAAGTTTCCATTTCTCTTGGAATATCAGCACATATAAGGATGTACTAAGCTCACAAAGCAAGCATGTATTATGAAGCTAAATCTGAACTTAAATGGTTTAAACTTCTGCTGAAGCAGTAGTGCTAGACTATCGTCTAAAGCTTTTACTTTATGGATTCAGTATTTCCTTACCAATCACAAGTTCCTCTTTTCAAAATTTTGTTACAAGAAAATGTAATTCTGTTTAACTCTTCATAAACTGAAAAAAAAAAATTCCCGTCGTAAGAATTGCAAATCCAGACTATTCTTTTGGGCCAAGATGGACACACAGAAACAACTCTAGAGTACAGTTCCCAGCGAGAGCGACACAGAGGGCCAGTGATCTCCACATTTCCAGCCAAGGTACCAGGTGCATCTCAATGGGACTGGTTGGACAGGGGGTATAGCCCAAGGAGGGCGAGCTGAGGCAGGGTGGGGTGCTATCTCACCTGGGAAGTGAAACAAACCGGAGGACCCCCCTCCTACCCAACAGAGGCCATCGGGGGCTTTTCCAGCCACTCTGGAACCCTGGTTCAGATACTGTGCTTCACCTGAGTTCTTTACAGCCAATAAACCAGGAGATTCCCAGGGCCGACAAGCACCACAGGTTTCCAGCACAGCTGTTTCAGCTGATGTTGCAGGTTTCCAGCACAAAAACTCACACAAATCTGGATGGCCATTTTAACTGGCACCCAGAACACCTGGGAGACAGAGTTGCCCATTCACATGAAAAAGAGGGGGCTGAAAGCAGGGAGCCAGGTGATCGGGCTTAGCGGGTCCCACCCCTACAAAGACCAGCAATCTGAAATGCACTGGCTTGAGAGTTTCACAACCAGCACAGCAGTTTGAGCTTGACCCATGAAAGTTGAGCTCCACAGGGGGAAGGGCATCCACCATTACCAAGGCAATCCACCATTACCAAGGCATTCCGCCATTACCGAGGTGGTCCACGGTTACTGAGGCAGTCCGCCATTACCGTGGCAGTTCTAACTTTACCTGTGTAAACAAAACCACAAGGAATTTTACACAGCAGCTACGCAGAGCCTGTGGCAGCTCAACAATGCCTCTGCAGGCAGACTGTGACTAGACTCCCTACTTCCCAGGCAGGGCATCTCTGAAAAAAGACAGCAACACATCAGGAACTTATAAATAAAGCCTCAACTTCCCAGGACAGAGCACCTGGGGAAAGAGTCAGTTGTGATTTCCACTGCAACAGACTTAAACATCCCTGCCCAGCAGCTCTGGATGGAACAACGGAGGTCCTAGAGCTCGTAGCACAGCACCTGAGATCCTGAAGTGGCTCCCTGACCCCCATATATCCAAAGAAGCACCTCATAAAGGAGAGATCAGGCTGATGTCTGGCAGGTACGCTTGTGGGACGAAGATATCAGAGGAAAGAACAGGCAGCAACCCTTACTATTCTGCAGCCCCTGCAGGTGATTCCCAGGCAAGCAGGGTCTGAAGGGCACCTCCAGCAGTCCTGCAGTACAGAAGCCTGACTGTTAGAAGAAAAACTAAAAAGCAGAAAGAAATAGCTTCAACATCAACAGAAAGGACACCCACTCAGAGACCCCATCCAAAAGTCACTAACTTCAAAGACCAAAGGTAGATAAAGCCATCAAGATGGGAAAAAAACAGCACAAAAAGAATAAATTAGCAAAAACCACAACGCCTCTCATGCATCAAGGGATTGCAACTCCTCACCAGCATGGGAACAAAACTAGATGGAGAATGAATTTGACAAACTAACAGAAGCAGGCTTCAGAAGGTGAGTAATAACAAACTTCTCTGAGCTGAAGGAACATGTTCTAAACCAATGCAAAAAAACTAAGAACCTTCAAAAAAGGTTAGACGAAATGCTAACTAGAATAACCAGCTTAGAGAAAAACATAAACTATTTGATGGAGCTGCAAAACAAGCACAAGAACTTCATGAAGCATAAACAAGTTTCAATAGCCAAATCAATCAAACAGAAGAAAGAATATCAGAGACTGAAGATCAACTCAATGAAATAAAATGAGAAGGAAAGATTAGAGAAAAAAGAGCAAAAAGAAATCAAAAAGCCTCCAAAAAATATGGGATTATGCAAAAGATCCAATCTACACTTGATCGGTGTACCTGAATATGATGGGGAGAATGAATCCAAGCTGGAAAACACTCTTCAGGATATAATCTAGGAGAACTTCCCCAACCTAGCAATGCAGGCCAACATTCAAACCCAGGAAATGCAGAGAACACCACAGAGATATTCCTCAAGAAAGCAACCCCAAGACACATAATCGTCAGATTCACCAGGGATGAAATGAAGCAAAAAATGCTAAGGACAGCCAGAGAGAAAGGTCAGGTTATTCACAAAGGGAAGCCCATCAGACTCACAGCGGATCTCTCGGCATAAACCCTGCAAGCCAGAAGAGAGTGGGGGCCAATATTCAACATCCTTAAAGAAAAAAACCTTTCAACCCAGAATTTCATATCCAGCCAAACTAAGCTTCACAAATGAAGGAGAAATATAATCCTCCACAGACAAGCAATTGCTGACAGATTTCATCACCATCAGGCCTTGTAAGAGCTGCTGAAAAAAGCACAAAATGTGGAAAGAAACAACCAGCACCAGCCATTGCAATAATGTACCAAATGATAAAGACTATCAACACAATGAAGAAATTGTGTCAGCTAACTGGCAAAACTACCAGCTAGTATCAAAATGGCAGGATCAAATTCACAAATAACCATATTAATGTTAAATGTAAACGGCCTAAATGCCCAAGTCAAAAGACACAGACTTGGCAAACTGGATAATAAGTCAAGACCATCTGTGTGCTGAATTCAGGAAACCCATGTAACCTGCAAAGACACACACAGACTCAAAATAAAGGGATGGAGGAAGATTTACCAAGCAAAGGGAGAGCAAAAAAAAAAAAAAAGAGCAGGGGTTGCAATGCTTGTCTCTGATAAAATGGGCTTTAAACCAACAAAGATCAAAAGAGACAAAGAAAGGCATTACATAATGGTAAAAGGATCAATGCAGCAAAAAGGGCTAACTATCGTAAATATATATTCACCAAATACAGGAGCACCCAGATACATAAAGCAAGTTCTTAATGACCTACAAAGAGACTTAGACTCCCACACAATAATAGTGGGAAACTTTAACACTCCACTGTCAATATTAGACAGATAAATTAGACAGAAAATTAACAAGGATATCCAGGACTTGAAATCAGATCTGGACCAAGCAGACCTAATAGATATCTACAGAACTCTCCACCTCAAATCCACAGAGTATACTTTCTTCTCAACACCACAACACACTTATTCTAAAATTGACCACATAATTGGAAGTAAATCCCTCCTCTGCAAAGGCAAAAGATTGGAAATCATAACAAACATTCTCTCAGACCACGGTACGATCAAATTAGAACTCAGGATTAAGAAAGTCACTCAAAACCACACAACTACATGGAAACTAAACAACATGCTCCTGAATAACTACTGGATAAATAATGAAATGAAGGCAGAAATAAAGATGTTCTTTGAAACCAAAGAGAATGAAGACACAACATACCAGAATCTCTGGGACACATTTAAAGCAGTGTCTAGAGGGAAATTTATAGCACTAAATGCCCATATGAGAAGTGAGGAAAGGTCTAAAATTGATACCCTAACATCACAATTAAATGAACTAGAGGAGCAAGATCAAACAAATTCACATGTTAGCAGAAGACAAGAAATAACTAAGAGCAAAACTGAAGGAGATAGAAACACAAAAAAAACCCTTCAAAAAACCAATAAATCCAGGAGCCGATTTTTTGAAAAGATCAACAAAATAGATAGACCACTAGCCAGACTAATAAAAAAAAAAGGGAGAAGAATCAAATAGATGCAATAAAAATGATAAAGGGGATATCAACACCAATCCCACAGAAATACAAACATCAGAGATTACTAAAAACAACTCTATGCACATAAATCAGTAAATAAGAAGAAATAGATAAATTCCTGGACACTTACAACATCCCAAGGCTAAACCAGGAAGAAGTTGAATCCCTGAATAAACCAATAGCAAGGTCTGAAGTTGAGGTAGAAATTAATCGCCTACCAACCAAAAAAAGTCCAGGTCCAGAAAGGTTCACAGCCGAATTCTACTAGGCGTACAAAAAGGAGCTGGTACCATTCCTTCTGAAATTATTCCAAACAGTACAAAAAGAGGGAATCCTCCCTAACTCATTTTATGAGACCACCATCATCCCGATACCAAAACCTGGCAGAGATACAACTAAAAAAGAAAATTTCAGGCCAATATCCATAATGAACATCAATGCAAAAATCTTCAATAAAATACTGGCAAACTGAATCCAACAGCACATCAAAAAGCTTACTCACCATGATCAAGTGGACTTCATCCTGGGGATGCAAGCCTGGTTCAACATACACAAATCTATAAATGTAATCCATAACATAAACAGAACCAAAGACAAAAACCACATGATTATCTCAATAGATGCAGAGAAGGCCTTCAACAAAATTCAACAGCCCTTTATGCTAAAAACTCTCGATAAATTATTAATGGAAGTTATCTCAAAATAATAAAAGCTATTTATGACAAACCCACAGCCAATATCATACTGAATGGCCAAAAACTGGAAGCATTTCCTTTGAAAGCTGGCACTAGACAAGGGTGCCCTCTCTCATCATTCCTATTCAACGTAGTATTGGAAGTTCTAGCCAGAGCAAGCAGGCCAAAAAAAAAAAAAAAAGAAAAGAAAAGAAATAAAGCGTATCCAATTAGGAAAAGAGGAAGTCAAATTGTCTCTATTTGCAGATGACATGGTTGTATATTTAGAAGACCCCATCGTCTCAGCCTCAAATCTCCTGAAACTGATAAGCAACTTCAGCAAAGTCTCAGGATACAAAATCAATGTGCAGAAATCACAAGCATTCCTATAAAACAATAACAGACAGAGAGCCAAATTATAGGTGAATTCCCATTCACAACTGCTGCAAAGGGAATTAAATACCTAGAAATACAACTAATTAGGGATGTGAAGAACCTCTTCAAGGAGAACTACAAACCACTGCTCAGTGAAATAAGAGAGGACACAAACAGATGGAAAAACTTTCCAAGCTCATGGTTAGGAAGAATCAATATCATGAAAATGGCCATACTGCCCAAAGAAATTATACATTCAATGCTATCCCCATCAAACTACCAATGACTTTCTTAACAGAACTGGGAAAAAAAAACACCTTAAACTTCATATGGAACCATAAAAGAGCCCATATAGCCAAGACAATCCTAAGCAAAAAGAACACAGCTGGAGGCATCATGCTACCTGACTTCAAACTATACTATAAGGCTACAGTAATAAAAACAGCATGGTACTGGTACTAAAAGAGAGAGACAGACCAATAGAACAGAACAGAGACCTCAGAAGTAACAACACACATCTACAACCACCTGATCTTTGACAAACCTGACAAAAACAAGCAATGAGGAAAGGATTCCCTGTTTAATAAATGGTGTTGGGAAAACTGGCTAGCCATGTGCAGAAAGCAGAAACTGGACCCCTTCCTTACACTTTATATAAAAATTAACTACAGATGAATTGAAGATTAAAACATAAGACATAACACTATAAAAACCCTAGAAGAAAACCTAGGCAATACCATCCAGGACATAGGCATGGGCAAGGACTTCATGACTAAAACACCAAAAGCAATGGCCAATGGGATCTAATTAAACTTAAGAGCCTCTGCACAGCAAAAGAAATTATCACTAGAGTAAACTGGCAACCAACAGAATGGGAGAAATTTTTTACAAGCTACCCATCTGACAAAGGGCTAATATCCAGAATCTACAAAGAACTTAAACAAATTTACATGAAAAAAAAAAACATCAAAAAGTGGGTGAAAGAAATGAGCAGACACTTTTCAAAAGAAGACATTTATGCAGGCAACAAACATATCAAAAAATGCTCATCATCACTGGTCATTAGAGAAATACAAATGAAAACCACATCAGATACCATCTCACACCAGTTAGAATGGTAATCATTATAAAATCTGGAAACAACAGATGCTGGAGAGGATGTGGAGAAATAGGAATATTTTTATGCTGTTGATGGGAGTGTAAATTAGTTCAACCATTGTAGAAGACAGCATGGCAATTTCTCAAGGATCTAGAAATAGAAATCTCATTTGACCCAGCAATCCCATTACTGGGTATATATCCAAAGGATTATAAATCGTTCTATTATAAAGACACATGCACACATATGTTCATTGTGGTACTGTTTACAATAGCACAGGCTTAGAACCAATCCAAATGCCCAACAAAGATAGACTGGATAAAGAAAATGTGGCACATATACACTATGGAATACTACACAGCCATTAAAAAGGATGAGTTCATGTCCTTTGCAGAGACATGGATGAAACTGGACACCATCATTCTCAGGAAACTTGTTAAAACAAGAACAGAAAACCAAACACCACATGTTCTCACTCATAAGTTGGTGTTGAACAATCAGAACACACGGACACCGGGAAGGGAACATCACACTGCTGGAGTCTGTTGGGGAATAGGGGGCTAGAGGAGGCATGGCAGGGCGTGGGGAGATTGGGGAGGGATAACATTAGGAGACATACGTCATGTAGGTGACAGGGATGGAGGCAGCAAACCACCATGGCATGTGTATACCTACGTAACAATCCTGTAAGATCTGCACATGCACCCCAGAACTTAAAGCAAAATTTTAAAAAAAGAAAGAGTTGGAAATCCTTCTTGTTGAGGATAACAATAAGAAGAGGAAACAGGTTTGGTACAAAAGGGGCAAAGTGAAAGTTAAATCGAGAGTAGATGTTTTTAGACACACCTGCATCTTGCCAAAGATGAGACCATGTAAATTTTGGCCTTAATTATGTATTCTTTTGTCTCTGTTAAAAAGAAGGCACTTTAGTCAGTGAATTATTTAGCATGTCCCTATTAAAGGCTAGAAACTGTTCTAGAGTCTTTCTGCAAAGAGAATGAGAATATTTGCTATAAGTATAAAACAGTAATCAACTACAAGATACACAGATCAATGCTGGAAACCATTGCTCTTTAGACTCCTACAAACTCTTTGCTAAAATAAAGTAGCAAAAGTGTGTCTTCCTTAAATCAAATTGTACCAGAAATGTATAACATCACAATAAGAATACTTTCCAAAATCTTCACAAAACTTGATTCAATTATTATTTAGTTATTTACTTGTTGCTAGACAATATGGCAAATGTGCGAGTTTCATTGCATAGATTCACTCATAAAGGAAGTCACAAACTTTTGAGAGAGGTTTGATATACAGCAGCCTATACTCCAGCCATATTAAAGTATCAACACTTCCTGAATTTGTGCCTCTATCTCCTATTTCTGCGTAAAAGCACAGAGATATGAACACTAATCATTATATACATAGAAATATATTTCCCCCCCCCGAGATAAAAATTTGGCAAGATTAGTTTCCAAGACAACAGGTCCAAAGACAACACTGGTAAGACAAAAGATAGTGAAAGAAACTGGCCAAAACCAGCTAGAACCAAAATGGCAATGAAAGCCACTTCCAGTTACCTTCTCTGCTCATTATATGCTAATTATAATGCATTAGCATGCTAAAAAAAAAAACACTCACACCAGTGCCATGACAAATGCCATGGCAATGCCCAAAAGTTAACCTGTATGGTCTGGATAAGGGAGAAAACCCCATTCTGGGAGCTCCCTGGTCTTTTACCAGAAAACTCACACATAACCCATCCCTTAGTAAGCATATATAATCAAGAAATAAGCACAAATATAATCAAAGAGCCACCTGGGTTTGGAGGAGTACGGTGCTCTGCCTACGGAGGAGCTTTTTTGTTGCTGTTGTTCCTTTGTTCGGCCAATAAACTTGCTTTCATTTCTCTCTGATGGCTCATTCTAGAATTATTTCCTGTGCAAAGCCAAGGACGCACTTGGCCTTCTGGGCTGAGCCCTAATGCTGGGGTTCACCTTGCAACATCTCCACCTTCAAAATGTAAAACCCTTCATACCCCTTTCCCCAAATGGAGTTGATCATGTCCCGCTTTGAACTTTCTCCATAGCTGTATGTTACATGTTTACTGAATTATCACTACATAAGGCACTCACTTGCTCATATGTTTCTCTATCCTCCTGTACCTCATTTCATGAATACTTGAATGTTATCTTTAAATGTTGTAACTTTGTAATACAGTTCAACAAATTAACGTTGGATGAATGACAAAATGAATGAACAACATATGAAGTGAAGACTATCATTATAGGATAAAATACTTAACTATTATAATCTGGTAAGATCATCCTTTTCTTTATCATCCAGATAACATGTCTCAAGCCCTCATCATACATGCTTTCCAGAATTTTTGAGGATTTCTAGGTACTTTACACTCCCAGGATACCTCTCACAGAATTCTCACTCACTGTCTTCTATATTTGCTATGCTTTTCATACATGCTCATGGTATATGTATCCACCACACCTCCTCTACTATTCTCCAAACTTCACTAATAAAAATCCATAACATTTGTACTAAATATTAGTGAAAACAGAGAAATAAACACAGAATATGAAACTACTGACATCTGATGTTAGATATCCATGTTCAGCCTATTACTTTATTATGCAGTGCAATTAGCTATCATATTCCATCCAAGACTGGAGTCTAAGCATACCTTTGCATAACTTAAAGAGGTTCATTAAATTATACTGTTGGCCAGCATATTGGGAGGCCAAGGCGGGCAGATTACGAGATCAGGAGTTCAAGACCAGCCTGGCCAATATGGCGAAACCCTCGTCTTTACTAAAAATATAAAAATTAACCGGACATGGTGATGTAAACCTGTGGTCCCAGCTACTCAGGAGATTGAGGCAGGAGAATTGCTTAAACCCAAGAGGTGGAGGTTGCAGTGAGCCAAGATTGCGCCACTGCACTCCGGCCTAGGTGACAGAGCAAGATTACATCTCAAAAAATATATCTACTGTTAATACAGTGGGCCCTACATATTCACAGATTCTGAATCACAGACTGAACCAACTGCAGATAAAAAACATTAGAAAAAATTAAAAATAAAAAATAATAATGCAACAATTAAAAATAATGCAAATTTTAAAAATAACAACTATTTACATAGCATTTACATTTATAGGTATAATAAGTAATCTAGAGATGATTTAAACTGTATATGGGAGGATTGTATAGGTTTATGTGAAATTAAATAATTCAAACTTAAATCTATTGGAATTTTATATTATCCTGAGCCCTGAGAGGAATGTAGCTATGAAGTCTGAGTCACATGGCATATGCAGCTACAACTTCTGCCTTTTTTCCCTGTAAATATTAATAATTAGCAAGACCACATGGCAACAGAAGTAAGATTCCCTCAGATCTTTACCCCTCCTCATGGAGTAATAAAGTAATCTTCCTTGGAATATGGCAATCTGTAACCAATCAAATCAGTGTAATTGGTCTTTTATGGAATATGCTTTAACTCTGCTAAAACTTCTCTGTCTCCATTTACATGCTTCAGTCATATGCAGTTACTATACCATTTTATATAAAAGACTTGAGCATCCACAATTTTGGTATCCATGGGGGGTCTTGAATACCAGAATGTGACTTATTTTGAGATAAAGCTGTTAAGAGGTAATTACGTAAAAAGAGAAGAGGCCACTAGGGTAGACCCTAATCCAATATGACTTCTGTCTTTATAAGAAAAGAAAATTTGAACACAGAGAATCACCAGGAATGTGTGAACACAGGGGAAAAACCATGTGAGGATACAGCTAAAAGATGACTATCTGCAAGCCACAGCTTTGGAAGAAACCAAACTTGCTGACTCCTTCATCTTAGACTTCTAGCCTCCAGAACTTTGAAGATAAAAATTTCTGCTGTTTAAGCCACCCAGTCTGGCTTATTTTATTATGGCCATCTAGCATACTAATACACCTCCCTTAAAAAAAGCCAAAAGAACCTAACACTTAAAAAAAAAATCTATGGAAGGCGAATAAGCACATGAAAAGATTCTTAACATAGTCATAAGGGAAATACAAATTAAAACCGCAATGAGATACCACTAAATTCTTGTAAGAGTAGCTAAAATTAAAAACATTTTTTAAAACTCTTACTACAAAATGCCTATGAGAATACAGAGCAACTGAAATTCTTATTCATTGCCACCGGGAATGCAAAAAGGTACAGCCACTCTGAAAAAACATTTTGGCAATTTCTTATAAAGTTAATTATATGTTACCATATGACCTAGAAATCCTACTCCTGGATATTTATTCAAGTAAAATGAAAACTTACATTCATGCAAAAAATCAGCACATGATTATTTATGGCAGCTTTTTTCATCGTAATCAAAAATTGCAAACAACTCAAATATCCTTTAGCTAATGAATAGAGAAGCAAATTGTGATACAGCCATATATTAGACTATTCAGCCATAAAAATAAACTGATACAACAACTGGATGAATTTTAAATGCATTATACTAAGTGAAAGAAGTCACATACAGCTACATATTACGGGATTCTATTTATATAACATCCTGAAAAAAGGCAAAACAACAGGGATAGCAAACAAAGCAATCATTGCCAGATATCAGGAAGAGGAGTGACCCATAAGAGACAGAAGTGAATTTTGTGGGTGGTAGAAGTGTTCTGTATTTTTATTGTGTTGGTAGATACACAACAATATGCATTTTCAAAACTCATAGACCTGCATACTAAAAACAGTTCATTTTGCTGTATGCAAATTATGCCTCAGAAAAATCTATCATATAAAAATTCCTACCTATGGCTTCCTCCCTCAAAAAAACACAGCATACCTGGGAAGAAGGTAGGAAGGATGATGGGTTTACCAAAGATTATATCCCTACAGTACTTCAGTGAATATAAATAATTTAAATTAAAAAGCAGGTATATAGAGAGGTATTTAACTTTTAAGATTCCAGTCAAAAACAACGAAAAACTTTACCTTCCAATATTAGGAATAGTCACTTATCTGAAACTTTTAATTTCAAAGATTTCTGTAATTTTTATTATTCAATATGAGTTATTGAATGGTGAATGTTCAATAAATACAGATGGAAGCGATGAATAAAAGCTTTTATTGGCTTTTCAAAGATCAGAAGAAGTTTAAATTTGACCTGAATGTAGGTAAGAAGTCACTATCATTTCTTTAGAATGGGGGAAAATGTCAAAAAATTACGTTAGGAAAATTAGTCTAGTAGTCATATATGAGACTGAGTTGAAGGAAAATATTAAAGCAAAGATACAGAATATAGCTGCAGTGATGAAGATGGCTGGGGCCAGGATGATGGCCATAGGATTGTAATCACTATATTCAAAATGTATATCTTTTCCATGTTTAACTGAATATCCAGAAATGATGTCATATTTACTATACAAACTTTATTTAAAATTGAGGCTCAGGTGGCAACTTAGGCTATAAATTCAAACCCTTGAGTGTACTTACTCACCCAGATTTCAGCCTGAGTCACCCTGCCCTTCCTATGCAGAAACCGTGGTACAGTGCAGCCCTCTCTGCTCCATGCCCATGCAGATCTCCAGGCACAAAAGCATCTGCTCACCTGGATTTACAAGCTGAACCATCCCTTTAGTCCTGTGCAAAAATCTAGCCATTGGGGGCACACTCTGCTGGCTCAGCAGCCAGAGACACTCACCCCTCTTATGCAGACAGAGAGTGCAGTGCGGCCCTCTCCACCCCACTCCCAGAGAGATCTCCAGGCAGTCGGAGCACTCACTCACCCAGATCAGCAGCCTGAGCTGCCTACCCTTTCTGCAAAGAGATCGTAGTGCATCTGAGCCTTCTTTGCACCATGCCCATTAAACTTCAGATCTCCAGGTGTTTGGAGCACCCACTAACCCAGATCAACAGCCTGAGCCATCCTACCCTTCCTGTGCATAGATTGTGTTATAGTGGGCCCCTCTATACTCCATACCCAGGCATATCTCCAGGCATTCAAAGCACTTGCTCACACATAGTGACATCCTAAGCCACCCAGCCTCCTGTGCAGAGATCCATGTACAGGGGGCAACTCTCCACTCCACCCTCAAGCAGATCTCCAGGATCTCCAGGCATTCAGAGCACCTGCTTACCTAGTCAGCAGACTGAGCTGCCCCTCTCTTGCTATGCAGAGATTATAGTGAAGTAGGGCCCTCTCTGTCCCATGCCCAGGGATACCTTCAGGCAGTCAGAGCACCTGTTAACCTGATTTAACAGTCTGAGCTGCCCAACCCTTCCTGTGCAGAGACTGTGGTGCAGCAGGCTCCTCTACACTCCAAACCCAGGCAGATCTCAAAGAATCTAGAACACTTAATTTCCTGGAGTAGGAGTTTAGGCTGCTCCCTGTCTCCCCATACAGACAACTTCGATCTAAGGAGGTTTCCCATCTCTATACTTAGGCAAACCTCTCTGTGGCTGCTCACTACCTTCTCCCTCAGTGCAGATGCTTGTACCTGCTGTTGGGAAATCTGTAGATGGACCTGCCCAGTATGGCCCCACTCATCTTGCCCCCACCCCCTTCACCTGGACAAAGCAGGGAGCTCAGACCACTGTGCACTCCATCCATTAGCCCATTGCCTGAAGCAACAGAGAGCTTCTCCCAGTAACAATGATCAAGTATATACCCAGCTAGATTGACCTTAGCCACCTAGTAGGTGAAACTGCACAGCCCAATATAAAACCTGTCAATAAAGCACAGCCCTATAGTGCATAGGGCTATAACAGAAAAGCCAAAAGACTACCCATCATTCTCTACAGTCACACTTCCTAGGAAGGGGGGAAAGGGAAAGGGATAGAAAATAATATTACAGGGAAAGAAAGCAAAAGAAAATATCCCACCTGCAAGAAAATAATTACAAAAATTAGAAATGCCAGTGACTACAGATGAGAAGGAACCAGCTAAAGAATTCTGACACCATGAAAAACCTGAATGTAGCAACACCACTAAAAGATCACACTAGCTCTCCAGCAATGATCCCTAACTAAAATGGAAACATAGTTACAGATAAAAAATTCAAAGTACAAATTGCAAAGAAGTTCAATGAGATGGAAGACAAGGTTGAAAATCAACACAAAGAAACTGCTAAAGCAATGCAGGAAATGAGGAAGAGATAAACATCTTAAAAAGAAATCAGTCAGAGGTTTTGGAATTGAAAACTCACTTAAGGAATTCAAAATACAGTTGAAGTCTTTATCAATTGCCAAAATCAAGATGAAGAAAGAGTTTCAGAACTTGAAGATGGGTCTTTCTGATTTAACTCAATCAGAATAAAATAAGAAAAAATTATTTTTAAAAATGAACAGTCATTGAGAATTAGAGAATTATGTAATCTGACCAAAACTGTGCATTATTTATAATTATTTCATAGTTTTGGTCACTTTATATAATTATTTCACAGTTTTGTGAGACATTTCTGTAAGAGGAGAAAAAGTAAACAACCTGGAAAGCATATTTGAGGGAATAATTCAAGAATATTTGCCCAGTCATGCTCGAGAGCTAGACATCTCTAGCAAGATAAATAGTCTGGTGACTATTTAAGGTCAGTGTTACAGAAAAAATCTTAAGGGCAGCTAGGAAAAAACATCAGATCACATAAATGGTAGCCCCATCAGGCTAACAGCAGACTTCTCAGCAGAAAACGTATAAGCCAGAAGAGATTGGGAGCCCATTTTCAGCATTCTTAAAGAAAAGAAATTCCAAACAAGAATTTTATGTCCCACTAAATCAAGCTTCATAAGTGAAGGAAAAATAAAATCTTGCCCAGACAAGCAAGCACTAAGGGAATTCATTACTACTAGAAGAGCCTTTCAAGAGATCCTTAAGGGAGTCCTAATCATGGAAATGAAGGAGCAATACCTGCTACCACAAAAACATACTTAAGTTAATAGCCCACAGAATCCACATAGCAACCACACGATATAAACTACATAACAACTAGGTAACAACTGTGATAGGATCAAAACTTCATATATCAATATTAACCTTGAATGTAAACACTTAGGTACAAATTGGCAAGTTGGATAAAAAAAAAAAAATTACCTATTGCTCACACACACACATAATGACATCCATATCCTAAAAGTAACGAGTTGGGGAAAGATCTATCATGTAAACAGAAAACAAAAAAGAGCAGGAGTTGCTATTCTTTTATCAGATAAAAGAGTCTTTAAACAAACTACTGTAAAAGAGGACAAAGAAGGGCATTACCTAATGATAAAAGGTTCAATTCAACAAGACTTAAATATCCTGAATATATACAGACCCAATATTAAAGCAACTAGATTTATAAAACAAGTACTTCTAGACCTACCAAAAGACTTAGCCACATAATACTAGTGAGGGACTTCAACATCACACTGACAAATTAGGCAGATCATGGAGGCACAAACTAACAAATTCTAGACTTGATATTGACTCTTGACCAATTGGACTACAGAATATTCTACTCAACTACCACAGAATATATATTATTCTCATCTGCACATGGAACTTACTCTGAGATTGACCACATGCTCAGCAATAAAACAAATCTCAATAGGTTCAAATAAATCAAAATCATACCAACCATACTATCAGGCCACAGTGGAATAAAAACAGAAATTAATAACAAGAAGACCTCTCAAAACTACGCAAGTACATTAAAACAAAACAAATTGCTTCTAAATGACTTTTGGGTAAACAACAAAATTAAGGCAGAAATCAAAAAATTATTTAATAAAAACAGAGACACAACATCCAAAATTTGGGGAATGCAACAAAAGCAGTGTTAATTTATAATACTAAATGCCTACATCAGGAATTTAGAAAGATCTTAAATTAACAATCTAATATTGCACCTAGAGGAACTGGAAAAACAGGAACAATCTAACCTCAAAGCTAGCAGAAGGAAAGAAATAACCAAAATCAAAGCAGAACTAAATGAAAATGAGACCCAAAAATAAATAGAAAGGATCAGTGAAGGCAAAAGTTGGTTCTTTGCAAGGATAAACAAGATCAATAGACCACTAGATAGATTAACAAATTTTAAAAAAATCCAAATAAGTGCAATCCAAAATGACAAAGATGACATTACAACCAATCCCCCAGAAATACAAAAGATCCTCAGAGACTATTATGACCACCTAACTGAACACAAACTAGAAAACCTAAAGGAAATGGATAAATTTCTGGAAACACACAATCTCCCAAGATTTAATCAGGAAGAGACTGAAACCCTGAATAGACCAATAACAAGTTCCAAAATTGAATCAGTAATACAAAGCCCACCAACCAAAAAAAAAGCCCTGGGCCAGATGAATTTACACTCAAATTCTACCAGATGTACAAAGAAGATTTTATAGCAATCCTACTGAAACTATTCTAAAAAATCGAGAAGGGACTGGACTCTTTTCTAACTCATGCTACAAAAGTAGCAACAGCCTGATAGCAAAACATCACAAAGACAAAACAAAATAAGAAAACTATAGGCCAATATCCCTGATGAACCCAAATGCAAACATCCTCAACACAATACTAGCAAACCAAATCCAGTAGCACATCAAAAAGTTAATTCACCATGATCATGTAAGCTTTATTCTGAGGACACAAGGTTGGTTCAACATACACAGAAAAACAAATGTGATTCACCACATAAACAGAATTAAAACCAAAACCATATGGTCATCTTGATGGACACAGAAAAGCCTTTCAATAAAATCTAACATCTCTTCATGATAAAAGCTCTTAACAAACTAGGCACCAAAGGAACAGACCTCAAAATAATAAGAGCCATCTATGATAAAACCCACAGCCAACACCATACTGAATGAACAAATGCTCTCCTCTGGAGAGCTGGGACAAGACAAAGATGCCCACCCTCACCACTCATCTTCAATATAGTACTGGAAGTTCTAGCTAGAACAACACAAGGCAAGAGAAAGAAATAAAAGGGATCCACATAAGAAAAAAAGAATTCAAATGATTTCTCTTCACTGACAATCTGATTCTATATCTATAAAACCCTAAAAACTCTATCTAAAAGCTCTAAGAACAGATAAACAACTTCAGTAAACTCTCAGGATACGAAATCAATGTACAAAAGTCAGTAGCAGTTCTATATACCAATAACGTTCAAGCTGTTGTCAAAGCAAGAATGCAATCACATTTACAATTGCCCACCAACCAAAAGAAAAATAAAAAACCTAGGTATACATCTAACCAAGGAAGTAAAAGAAAGATCTCTACAAGGAGAACTACAGGCCAGGTGCAGTGTCTCGTGCTTATAATCCCAGAACTTTGAAAGGCTGAAGTAGGTGGATCACAAGGTCAGGAGTTCGAGAACAGCCTGGCTAACACAGTGAAACCACCATGTCTACTGAAAATACAAAAGCTGGATGTGGTGGTCTGTGCCTTGTAATCCCAGCTACTTGGGAAGCTAAGGCAGGAGAATCACTTGAACCTGGGAGGCGGAGGCTGCAGTGAGATGAAATCATGTCACTGCACTCCAGCCTGGGCAACAGAGCTAGACTGTGTCTCAAAAAAAAATAAAATAAAATAAAGGAGAACCACAAAACACTGCTCAAGGAAATCAGAGACAACACAAATGGGAAAATATTTCATGCTCATGGATAGGAAGAATCAATATTATTGAAATGGCCATATGGCCCAAAGCAATCTACAGATTCAACAATATTGCTATCAAACTACCAATGACATTTTTCACAGGATTAAAGAAAGCGTATTTTACAATTCATATGGAACCAAAAAAAAAGAGTTTGAATAGCAAAAACAATCCTAAGCAAAAAGAATAAAGCCAGAGGCATCACATTACCCAACTTCAAACTATACTCTAAGGCTACAGTAACCAAAAGGGTGTGGTACTGATACAAAAACACACACACAGACACAATAGAGAGCCCAAAATTAGAGCTGCACACCTATATCCATGTGAAATTTGACAAAGTTTACAAAAACAAGCAATGGGGAAAAGACTCCCTATTCAATAAATAGTGCTGGGACAGCTGACTAGTCATATGGAGAAAAATGAAACTGGACCCCTATCTTTAACCACATATAAAAATTAACTCAAAATGGATGAAATACTTAAACATAAGATCTCAAACTACAGGAATCCCAAGGAAACACCATATGGACATTTGTCTTGGGAAATAATTTATGACTGAGTCAGTCCTCAAAACCAATTACCTAAAAGAAAAGTGAGAAGTGGGACTTAATTAAACTGAAGAGCTTCTGCAAAGGAAACTATCAACAGAGCAGACAGACAATCTACAGAATGGGAGAAAATATTCACAAGCTAGCCATCTGACAAAGGTCTAATATCTAGAATTTATAAGAAACTTAAACAATTAGATAAGCAAAAACCAACCCCATTGAAAGTGAGCAATGGACATGAACAGACATTTCTTAAAAGAAGACACATAGGCAGCCAACAAACATGAAACAATGATCCACATCACTATTCATCAAATAATGCAAATTAAAACCACAATGGGACACAACCTCACACTAGTCAGAATGGCTATTATTAAAAAGTCAAAAAAGCAACAGATGCTGGCAAGGCTATGGAGAAAAGGGAATGCTTATATATTGTTGATGGGAATGTAAGTTAGTTCAGCTACTGTGGAAAGGATTTTGGAGAGTTCTCAAAGAACTTAAAACAGGACCACCATTTGGCACAGCAATTCTATTATTCAGTATATATCCAAAAGAAAATAAATCATTCTACCAAAAAGACATATACTTATACACATATACTCATATGTTCATCACAGCACCATTCACAATAGCAAAGACATGGAATCACATACATTGATCAATGGTGGACTGGATAAAGAAGAAGTGGTACATATAGACCATGGAATACTATGCAGCCATAAAAAAGATGAAAGCTGTGTCCTCTGCAGCAACATGGATGCAGCTGGAGGCCATTATCTTATGCAAATAAACACAGAAACAGAAAACCAAATACCACACATTCTCACTTATAAGTGGAAGCTAAACATTGAATACTCATGGGCATAAGAATAGCAACAAGTTTTCTTGGGGACTAGTAAAGGGGGGGACATTGGGAACTACTAGAGGTTGGAAAAAGAAGAGAAGTAAGGGCCTGAAAACTACCTATTGTGTGCTATGCCCACTACCTGGGTCACAGGATGAATCTTAGCCCAAACCTTAGCAGCATCCAATATAACCATGTAACAAACCGGCATATGTACCCCTTGAATCTAAAATTAAAGCAGAAAGCAAGCCAAAAAAACTCCCTAATGGCTATGTTGACCCATTTAAGATCACAGCAAGAACAGCAGTGCCCAAATCAGGTAGTGATCACACAGTGGAAGTTTGGATCCAGCTATGATAGAACTTAATCCCAATTTTATTTTCTCAGCCTTGGTTTTTTGTTTTCTGCTAGTTAGTAACAAGTGTTAATCTTCCCTTTTGAACAGGAGTATGTGGCTTCACTGCAGCACTTCCAGTCAGAGACAGAGGCTAATGGCATACCTAGTCAAAGCACAAGAAACATAAAAGGCCTCAGCTTTGGTCTGATTCCCCTCAGAAAAGCTTTCCCTCAAATAAATCAACTAGAGGTCTCTTCCTTTTAAAGCCAACTGTGATCATTTGATAGGAAACACTTCTTTGTTGATTTCCTTTTGTTTCAGTGAAATTCGTATTTTCCCTACAGGGATATGAATAATGCCATAATTTCTGCTATATAAAAATTCCTAATTAGAAGCCTTTTATGTTATAAAGCTGCTAAAAAGCAACCCAAACCTACGGGAATTTTAAAAGGTAAGTTATTTGTGACATAGATGTTACAACTTAAGCTATGAAGTCAAAAGTGTTGATTGATGTGGCACAGAAGACTTCTTCTTCACACTCGTTCACCTGTTCCATTTTTGAGACCATCCATGCCCTGGGAATAAGAATCTACTTTAGCCAGAAATACATAGGCTCACTGGATGAAGCTGAAGTTTGCCTCCAGAATTAAGGTCTTCTTGTATATGTCACTTCATGTCTGATAAACAGACCACTTATCTGGATTCCAATCTTCACAATCTCCCTTTACTATATGAGTTATTGACCCTCCACCCTTCACCCAGTACTCAATTCCAACAGATCTTCTAGTTCTTGATAGTCTAGATATTTTAAACACTATTTGGCTTTACTGTATATTCCTAATTCCTATATTTTTCCTTGACTTCTTACCTGTGACTTTCACATCTAGTATTTGTATATACATTCAATTTCTGCTTCCCTACAATACTTTGATAGGTCCCCAAGTCTAACCTCTGGGCACCTCAGTTTTCTCATTCATGCAATGACAAAAACAATAATATTATTGTAAAGGTAGTTGAAGGATTACATGAAGTAATAAGTTAAGTGATTAGCATAACCTGAGATAAAGTGCCAAATAATCGCTGGCTGCACTCAAGCATATTTATACCTGAATAACAGCTTTGTCTTCTGATTTTGTTCTACATTCATAGAAATAGATAATAGCCATTTCATACCATAAGATAAATTCCTTTTTTTTCTTTTATGCATGAAGAATTACTGAATCTCATCTTACCTTTCCCTTCTGAGAGTTAAGTAATTCATTTTCTTTCTAATGAATCGTTTTCTCACCCTTTAGTCATTTTACTACTTTCTTCCACGTTCTCCAATCTTATTTTAGGTGTAGAAAAAATACAAATTTCCAGTAATATTGATACCATATCCAAAAAGTATGTAAACCTATCATCTCAAATGACTACCTGGCACCACCAGCCATGATGTAGCACCACCAATGTCCCAGGCAGTGTTCCCCACTCCAGTCAATGCTTCAAAGGAACCAAGATGCTACTGACTGCACTAAGCACCAAAGAGCTGTTCCAGCACCTGGATCCACAAGGAAAAAGTAACACCAAAAAAGCCTGCAGAAGTGTCTGTTTTCTGTGCATAGTTAACAGCTAGATAACACCAATCATCCAAGGCATAACTGTTACATGTTTTGACAGTAAGACATCCTCCTTGGCAAAAAATGTCTCCTCCACTGGCTGCCAAGGCTCCTGATCATCCTAGGATCACTTCCTGTGCATTGATCAAGCTTTTGCAGGCTGAGAGGCAGCTGGCCTTCACAGTTGGTAACCCATGGAAGAATGTGTATGTGTGTGTCCTCTCTCCATTTCTGGCTGAGTCACTCAAATCAAATAGTCACTGGAACATAAATGGGGCTCCCTACACCTAAGTTTGGTAGTGGGGGTAAAAGAACGCAAAATAATTTGGGGCAATCAAGGGCTATTTTCAGGAACAGTGGGCCATTTGTTTTTAAAATCTAAAATTAAGCCACTTCACAACCTAAGTGTTTCCCCATGGAGGAAAAGAGGATGAGCTCTGAGAAGCTAGAGCTGTAACCTGGATCCTTGCTAACACAGCTACAGGCAGTGTGAAGAGCAATACATATAACTGATAAAGAGTCCAGCAGGTGGTCCCATTCCTGCAGGAGGAGCAGAGTCCCAAGCCCCATTTCAACCTGCTGCTAACACTCTCACACACCTCCCCAAGACAATGGTGACTGTTCTCTCTTGACCATCCTCACGCCTAGGCACCACAGGATGTCTAATGGAAAAGCACAGGAGCATTAAAAGTTGTTGCTATCAGAGTTCTATAGACAAGGAAACTCTGAAATAGGAGGACAGATGTGAGAGAATTTCTAGAAACCTTTAGCTTAGGACAGGAGGAGGAGGGCATCCTACTCATACGAACAATTTAATAGGGATTTGTTATGCATCTGAGTATGTTGGCGAGGGAGGTAAATGTTAAGAAATCAGACATACAGACCTTCACTGAGTTTCTAAATTGGAGGTTCTTGGGCAACAAGGGAAAACATGGGGTTACAGTTTGGGGAGGAAAGGAAGGGAAAGACAGGAAAAAAACAAGTAAGCACCTGGCTAAAGCAGTAAAGGAATACAAGGATGGTATTCAGAAAATATACCAAGATATTAACTTTGAAAGCAAGAAATAAAGACATGGAAAGGAAATAAATGCCTCTCTAGGAACCAGGAAGACAAGTATGAAATGGGTAAGGCTCTTTAGGTCAGAGATCCTTTGCATCAGCTGATTTATTTTCTTCTTCTTTTTTTTTTTTTTTTTTTTTTTTTTTTTTTTTTTTTTTGAGACAGAGTTTTGCTCTTGTTGCCCAGGCAGGAGTGTAGGGTCACGATCTCAGCTCACTGCAGTCTCTACTTCCAGGTTCAAGTGATTCTCCTGACTAAGCCTCCTGAGTAGCTGGGATTACAGGAACGTACCACAATGCCCGGCTAATTTTTTGTATTTTTAGTAGAGATGGGGTTTCATCATATTGGCCAGGCTGGTCTCGAACTCCTGACTTCAGGTGATCCACCCGCCTCAGCCTCCCAAATTGCAGGGGTTACACATGTAAGCCACTGTCGCCCAGGCTGGAGTACAATGGCACAATCTCAGCTCACTGCCACCTCCAGCTCCCAGGCTCAAGCAATTCTCCTGTCTCAGCCTCCCAGGTAGCTGGGACTACAGGCACACGTCACCATGTTCAGCTAATTTTTGTATTTTTAGTAGAGACAGGGTTTTGCCATGTTACCCAGGCTGATCACCGCATCCAGCTAATTTTTGTATTTTTAGTAAAGACATGGTTTCACCACGTTGCCCAGGCTGGTCTCGAACTCCTAAACTCAGATGATCTGCCAGCTTCACTCTCCCAAAGTGTTGGGATTACAGGCGTGAGCCACCATGCCCAGCTGGATCAGCCAATTTTTTGAAGTACTTGATTCCTTTTCCCTAACATGTATCAGTACAGCAAGTATCACATAGATAAAAAACCAAACTAAATTCCTTTTTATAGAACACTTATTTCTATATCCCTGTTAATGTATCTTTTACAGATTTCCCTGGGAGTCTTTTCTTTATATACCTAAGATTTAAATTTCACTTTCAGTAGTAAATTATTCAAACTCAATTAAAAGTGAAATGTGTTTTCACTTAATTACTGGAAATGCATTTTACAATGCCAAGTGCTGATTAAAAGTAAAATAATTTCCTCCATTCCTCACCCAAGCCACCTCTGCACCAGCACCCACATAAACAAATCAGTCTTTCTGGTTGAGAAAAAAATGAACCATTACTTCTCAACCTAAGTTGCAACTTGTCATTTTTTATTTGAGCATTTTTTCACTAGAAGCAGGTGATCTTTGCTCTTTTGACAGTAACCAAACATTTAAGCATGGAAAGAGGCCAAGAACAGCACCTTGGCCCACCTTCTCAGGGGCTTAGATAAGCATCTGGAAAAAAATCAATATCATGGAAAGGAAGTGCCAAATTGTTTTAAACTGCTAGGCTCTTACTATTGCACCTAGAACTGAATGCAAGAAAACCAATTAGCAGGCATTCACTAAGCCAGGAAATACCGTGGAAAGAAAGTGTAGACATGGAAAAAATGGGGAAATAAAATATATTACATTTATATATACTTAAGTATATTTATAATATATAATTATATATATACACACATGTGTGTATACATTTATTTATTTGTTCATTTAAATTTTTGACATGTTGAGCTTGAAAAGTCCATTAAATAACTAGATAAAGTTGCTTTGGGTTCCATATTTAAATGAGATCATGTAATATTTGTATTATTATATGGGAATAATTTTATTCTCATGTATTTTACCATTGGTCATAAGTTGTGAAGGCCCTAATTTGCTTTCTATTGCCCATGTTCTAATCTGAATTCATCCAAGAATGAAACTGATGCTAAATCTCATCTTCTATTTCTCTCAATGTTAAGTACTTTGTTTCTTAAATTGATGCTGTTAGACAATTTATATAGCCAAACAGAAATGTCAAAACAATTACCGGGAAACATCTCAAATTATTTGTTTCAAAGAAAGAAAATAAACTATTTAACCAAGAGATAAATGAGAACATTGTTTTTTAATCCCTTTAAACATTTATGAGCGAATTCTGGACAGCCAAGATGATAGCAGCTGCTTGTCTGAATCTCCCAGCACATACTCCAAAAAAATAAAAAATAAAAAACAAATAAAACTACAGAAAACCTATGCTCTCAACATAACTAGTACATGTGAATAAACAATTAACACCAACTCTTAGCATGGAATTTCTCACACTCCTGGTGCAAGCCTACCTGGGGAACAAGGGCAGAATGGGGCCAGGATGGAGGGGGTGAGGGGAGGTGGAGGAGAACTGCGCTGAAAATAGAAAAGAGAACCTACCAATGAAATTTAAAATTGATTTAAAATCACAGCTATAAAGAGAAATTCCACTCTCATTGCAAAAATAGTGGAAAAGGAATCCTGTTAGATCAGAGCCTGCTAGAAGGAGGAATGAGTATGTGGGACCCTAAGAGGTTGTCTTAGAAAGGCCTTGGGAGACAGAAGGGTAACAAAAGAATGGAGAAGCACTCTGGAACTACACAGTGAACATAAGAAGAAGTAAGAAAGGGAAATCAGAATCCGGTAAGACAAAAGAATTTTTTTTAATTTAAGAAAGCTACCCAGGAAATAAACTATCTTTTACAACCTTAACAGAAGAGTTCTAACCAGGGATCTTGTAAACCATCCCAAACCACCACAGAATTGCTGAGGCTTAAGCAACCTACAAGTATTTTTTTAAAAAAACTAATATGACAAGAAAACCAAAATAAAAATTATAAAACTTCAGTTGAAAATAACCCCTCAAAAAAAATTGAAGCCAAATAAAATAGTAGCATAATGTTCCAAAGTGAATAAAACTGTCTCAAAAGATTATGAAGACTTTCACCAAAATTACAGATATAGATAGAAATAAGAATATAGATATACACAAAACTATGCAACCATAGTTCATTTGATAACCATTCATTAAAACATTAAAAGTTAACTCTGTCCCTCGTACTGTTCTAGTTGTTGAGGAACAGAGAGAAAACATTCTCCATGACTTCAAAGAGCTTACTACAGTAGAAGGAGAAAGACAATAAAGTACAGTATGACAAGTGATGAGATAAAGGTATACATGAAATACTTTTGAAACACCATAAAGTAGTATCTACCCCCAAATTAGGGACCATCACATATACAACTGAAGCACAAGTAAGAACCAGATCAGAAAATTCCAGGAGGAAAATAATCATGCAGACGTAACAGTATATGTAAATGCATGAAGCCAGAAGAAATGTGATGTATTCAAAGAATCGAAAATATTCTGATACGGCTGAAAACAAAACTCTGGGAAAATAAACAGCCACCACAGTTGCCTTATAAAATTTGGATTTCAGTCTAAAGACAACAGAGAACCAGAATCATTGGAGGATTTTTACTTGAGGATATGCTCAGATTTTCATTTTAAAATAATCCTTCCAGTAATAATATATAAGCTGAATTAGAAAGGGGCGAATTTGAATGCAAGATAACCATTTAGCAGGCATTCACCAACAAGGAATATAAGTGGAAAAAAGTATAGGAATGGAGGAAAGAAAAGATAATATAGTAAGTGTATATATACTTAAACATCTTTACAATGTATGATATATAACATAATATGTTTAAATTTTGGACATCTTGAGCTTGAACAGCTCATTAAGTAACTGGATAAAATCTTGAATTGAAGATAAATAAATGGGGTAGAAATAAGATATGGGAATCATCCAATTATCATATTAAAGGCAGTTATTGAGTCCATGGGTGTATATGATTTCACTCTATTGACTATACAGAGGGTGTTCGGGAAAAAAAGAAAACTGAGAAGGAGGGAAAAGAAAGAGCAAGTTATGCTCTGGGCAATAACAATGTTTACTCTGAGAGAAACTGGGAAGTGTCCGGACATATAGGAGAAAAACAAGAAAATTAAGATTTGTAAGAAAAAAGAACAGTTGAAGTTAAAAGGTCTGAAAAATGTCAATTGGGTAACTGATCATAATAACAGTGTGTGAAATTGAAAAGCAGAAACAAGATTACTGAGAAGTGAAAAGTCAAGTTAATAAAAAATAGTATATACAAACCTCTCCTTAGAAATGTTTGACTTCTGACTCACTTACATAGTTAACCTTTCATATCATTCATTTCTTCAACAAGGGTTTATTCAGTGCCACTCAATATCAAGAGAGACAGTGTGCTTATATCCTAATGGGGAAGTCAGGCAATAAACAACTTAAAGATCAAATGTGCAAGATAATTTCCCACAGTGATAACTGCTATTAAGAGGTGAAAGTCTACATTAGATTAATCAGAGAAGTTTACTATAAGGAAGTGATATTTAAGCTGAAACCTGAATTATAAGAAGGAATCATCCTGTGAGCTCTGGGGAAAAAGCATTCCAAGAAGAGAAAACAGCAAGTGCTAAGACGAAATTAGCAAGCACATAATGAAAATATCCACAGCAATAACTAATACTGATACTTACATCCACCCAACAACTACTAATAAAACCACGCCTTCACTGAGTCAGCTGGCAATGCTGTTGAGCTGGTCACAATGAGGCAACTAAGCTGGCTCATATTGAAATAAAAAGGAAGGAATCACAGAAAAAAAAGATCGTGGAAACCTTCCCTCATCTACAGTTAACAATTTAAAAATTGTATTTCATGTTCATTGAATGAACAAAAATGTTAATAAAAGATTGCTGTAATCTTGAATTTGGGCTGCATTCTGATGATTGTTAAAGCAATAAAAATGTCTGTGCTTTCTAAAGGCAGTTTTGTTTTGTTATTTTTTACGGTGGGGGAAAGGGGCTTTCGGGCCAGATTTCCTATTTTTAGAAGCCTCACCTAGCCCAACTTGTGAAAAAAGAAAAAGCTGGAAAAGGGAATATTTGTACAGCATAGTTTTTATATTAAGAGTTTGATTTTATATGCTTGACATGTATTTTTTAAAGTATACATTAACGTGTTTTCATTTTCATGGTTAACTTCGGAATTTTTGTGGCATCTGATACTTAATGGAAACAGAACACCAGTTAACCATAACTAGCTCCAGGAAACATTAGGCTCCCTCACTTCTGTCCAAAAATGGATGTAGTTAGTAAGCAGGTTAGTGCACCTAAAATCTTTCAGAAACTTAGCATGAGGAAGAGAAGACAGACAGGACTGTCACCGACGACATATTGCTTTGAATGAAAGTTACCATTGTTGCTGCTGCTGTTGTTGCCAGCATCATCATGTTGTTTGGATCAAACTTTAACAGGTTAGTATGCTAAAAAGGAAAAATGAGTAGAAAAAAATGAAAAGCTGACAGTAAAGACAAAATACAACTTCTTGATAGAGGAAAGTCCTCAGGGGACAGAAGGAAATGGGATTCAGAACACAGGATTTTTGTGGACACAAGAGAAAACTAAGTATAAGGATAGGTGACTTTTTGTGACTCTGGGATCTCAAAATAGATGTTGAAACCCAACGATCCAAGCCAGGCAAAATGCTTCATACAATCACTAAGGATTTCACCGAAGTAAAAAGTGAGGTTTTGTTTGTTTGTTTGTTTTGTTTTTTGAGATGGAGTTTTACTCTTGTTACCCAGGCTGGAGTGTAATGGCACAATCTCGGCTCACTGCAACCTCCACCTCCTGGGTTCAAGCAATTCTCCTGCCTCAGCCTCCCGAGTAATTGGGACTACAGGCATGCCACCATGCCCAGCTAATTTTTGTATTTTTAATAGAAACAGGGTTTCAACATGTTAACCAGGATGGTCTCGATCTCTTGACCTCATGATCCACCCGCCTCGGCCTCCCAAAGTGCTGGGATTATAGGCATGAGCCATCACGCCCACCCCAAAAGTGAGGGTTTTTTAAATGGCTTTATGATTTAAAAGTTGTAATAATTAGAGCTATTTAACTCAGCACAACATTCTTCTAAATGACGTCATTGTGTCAGTGTACTATTTTGGTTAAACTCCCACTGGTTTAATTTCAGAAACATCCTTTGAATAAAATGCCAAGTTAAAAAGAAATAATAAGTAATATTTCATGATATCTTTAAAATTATTCAATTAGGCCAGGCATGGTGGCTCACACCTGTAATCTCAGCACTTTGGGAGGCTGAGGCAGGCAGATCACCTGAGGTCAGGAGTTTGAGACCAGCGTGGCCAATATGGTGAAACCCATCTCTGCTAAAAATAAAAAATTAGCCAGGTGTAGTGGTGTATGCCTATAGTCCCAGCTACTAGGGAAGCTGAGGCAGGAGAATCGCTTCAACCTGGAAGGTAGAGGTTGCAGTGAGCCGAGATCGTGCCACTGCACTCCATCCTGGGGGACAGAGTGAGACTCCATTCCAAAAAATAATAATAATTCAATTAATTTCAAAAGGAAGTTTCCTGGAAAAGACTTGTAAGGTTTCTTTCACAGTCATCACCATAACACAAGAGTACATTATAGAAAATAGTAGCAGCTACCCAATCACCCAGTTTTTAAAGAGCACCTTTCTTTACACAATAAATAGGTTCCTGAGGAGCTTTTTAAATTTTGAATGCGTATTGTGGAGGCCATTTGGACTTGGAAGAACCTGATTCTGCCACTTACTATTTGTGTGTTCTAGAACAAGTTACTAAATAGGTTACTCTGCAATTTTTAGGAATTAAATATTTTCCATTCTATTTGGCCTAATCTGGCTCCCTCAGAGAGACAGACTAACCCATCAAGATGAACTAAGAATTACTTCTTCTATGAAATGTAATATTAACACATGTTGTGGGGCACCCATTTGTTGTCAAACTTCACAGATTGATAAAGTACAGGACAGCTGTATTCCTTCACTGGCTCAGGGCACCAAAGAATTCTGTTGCCAAATTTAGCAAATAAAGATAAAATACTCCCAGTTAAATTTAATTTTAAACAAATAATAAATATTTTTATTAGCATTAAGTGTGCCCCATGCAATATTTGAGATGTAATTCTGCTAGAAAATTATTCATCATTGAAATGAAATTCAAATTTAATTGAGCATCCTATATTATTTTATCTGGCAACACTAACCAAAGCAACAGCTTATCTCCCACCTGGCTGTGGTAGAAGTAGAATACAAAAGCCAAAACAGATGATAAAGTGCTGTACCCACACACACTCACCACCATCTAAATCTCTGTATATTTCCTAATATACAGTGTTTTCTGACTCAGGCCTGCTTCCCCCTCTCTCCTCCATGTGATCAAGCTCCCTGACTTCTACACCACACTCTGGACCTAAGACAAAATTTCTGATGCCCTTACACAGTATCCCAGACCTGAAAAGACTCCAAGCTTATAACATGGCAGAAAATATTAACTCTTTCCCTAAGACCTCTAGAAGCATTTTTTAGAGTCACAGGTCTATACCGGGCTTGAGATTCACTGGCCATCTCAGATCTCCCAAATGTCATTGCAGTAAGTTCTATCATGCCTCCTACCCTGGGAAAATGGGGGAGTAGTGGCAGACAGTGGTGGTAGACCAGCACAAAAACAAGCCATGTCTAAGTTGACTCTATTCCTATCCAACTCTCCTCTTCTCCCCAGGTTGGAGGGTATTTGCTCAGGAGGCACAGAAGAGGTGGCATAGAAGAGGTAGTATAACAACTTGGTTATACCTATTGTCTCCCCTTCCAAAATATTAAGAATTTGCCATTTTTTATTACTTAGGCCTGATTTGAAACTCACTTCCTGTGTGAGTGGCCCAATAGGGGAGAAAATCGAAAAAAGAATATATGATTAGTGTCTCAAAGTAAAACTCTACCACGGTCTTGCATTTTGACTCTAGGAAAGTCGTATTACCTGATTTCATATTACCCTGAAATCTAACTTGACCATAACAATCTCCCTTCTTAATAATCCTCCAGCAGCCACCTTGTGCCCTCTAGACCACTGATTCCCCAACACAGGAGTCCCTTCCCCCTTACGATTACAATGTACTCATCTACCCTCTCATGCTTAAACCATCCCAGTGATGCTCCTACCAGAAAATCCTAGTGCCTGCACATTAGGAATTAGGAGTTCTATATTAGTGCCTGCCACAGTAGGAAAGAATGGCAGTGGTAAAGACTAGGACCAACAGGCCTATCAAAATGGGACATTATCAAAATGTAACCTGCTTTCACCTATCAGTATAGGGCTTAGGTCAAAAACTCTACAATAATATCCCATTATATGATTATTGTAAGAATTAAGTAAACCAAAGACCTAACCTGTATAGTAGGCACTTCCACAGCTTCAGAGATGAAAAGTCTGTATTACTAAAGAATTTCCAGTAGACACTCTCTCCTAACATTCTGACCTCTCTGTCAATAATTCATAAATGACTATTCACATGCTCTAGAAGTACCTGTTATTATGTGAATAATCATCACATATTTTCTGTTAAAGTGAAATGGTGCAAAGTATATTTCTTATATTGAGCACCCTAGTGGAAAGTATTTACATAACACGGGAAGAGTCTATCTTCCTTCCAAAAACTGACTTTCTTTATAATTCTATTATTTTTTACAACCCCTTCTAAAAGAAAATGGTATCCATGCATAAAGAACACAGCTTTCATCTTGCTGTGTGACAGACTCCTATGTGCCTTTTTATTTTCAATAGACTGGCCTCACACACTGGTGGGGGTTGTATTCATGAATATATGGCATACGTTTATGGTTAAAAGGAAGATAGGTTTAAAAATCATAATAAATACATTCTGCCTTTACTGAAGCCACATTCTAAGCCTTTCATGATTTAATACACTATCTCATTATTTTTTTTAAAAAAAATCCAAACCTCCTAAATTCTTGCATAATAATTTTGTTTCCTTTTAAACAGGAGGTTCTCACCGCTCTGAGGCTTACTTTACCACTGGCCCAAGAGAACATTTTGTAGAGCCCATTTCTAGAGAATGATTAAGGAGGATGTTCATATAGGTGATGAGATATGAAATGAGTTACGGTTTTGAGAGCATGGTTATCTCATATGAATAAAATTTTAACTGCTTATAACATATAATGAAATGAATTTGTAGCACTGTCCTAATTCCATCAATTTTTGAATACAGTTCACAATGAGATATAGCAAATAAGAAATGCTAACTGTACTTTTCATTAATAATCATCAGCCATATATAATTTCTATTGTCTATCATTCCAGTGATAAACACTATTTTCAGAGAAGTTCTAGGTAATACACACTCAACCTTCTATAAGCTATCTTAACTTTTTTTGTTATTCTGGAATAAACTATATGTCTACCTTTTCTTTTTTTTAATTATACTTTAAGTTCTGGGATACATATGCAGAATATGCAGGTTTGGTACATAGGTACACACATGCCATGGTAATTTGCTACACCCATCAACCTGTCATCTACATTAGGTATTTCTCCTAATGCTATCCCTTCCCTTGCTCCCCACCCCATGACAGGCCCCAGTGTGTGATATTCCCCTCCCTGTGTCGATGTGTTCTCATTGTTCAATTCCCACTTATGAGTGAGAACATGCAGTGCTTGGTTTCTGTTCCTGTGTTAGTTTGCTGAGAATGACGGTTTCCAGTTTCATCATGTTCCTGTAAAGGACATGAATTCATCTGCAGCCATTGCAAAGGCTGCAAAACAGCAAATATTGCTGCCTGTTTCTTCCTTTGGTAGCTTCGTCCCAGAGGGGCACCCACCCAATGCCAGCCAGGGCTGTCCTCTATGAGGTGTCTGTCGATCCCTGCTGGGAGGTGTCTCCCAGTCAGGAGGCACAGGGATCAGGGACCCACTTGAGGAGGCTGTCTGTCCCTTAGCAGAGCTCAAGCACTGTGCTGGGAGATCTGCTGCTCTCTTCAGAGCTGGCAGGCCGGAACATTTAAGTCTGCTGAAGTTGCTCCCATAGCCACTTCTTCCCCCAGGTGCTCTGTCCAAAGGAGATGGGAGTTTTATCTATAAGCCCCTGACTGGGGCTGCTGCCTTTCTTTCAGAGATGCCCTGCCCTGAGAGGAGGAATCTAGAGAGGCAGTCTGGCTAAGGCAGTTTTGCCAAGCTGCAGTGGGCTCTGTCCAGTTTGAACTTTCCATAGGCTCTTTTTACACTGTAAGGGGAAAACTGCCTACTCAAGCCTCAGTAATGGCTGATACCCCTCCCCCACCAAGTTTGATTATTCCAGGTCAACTTCAGACTGCTGTACTGGCAGTGAGAATTTAAAGCCAGTGTATGACAGCTTGCTGGGCTCTGTGGGGGTATGATTCACTGAGCTAGACCACTTGTCTTCCTGGCTTCAGCCCCCTTTCCAGGGGAGTGAATGGCTCTGTCTTGCTGGCATTTCAGGCATCACTGGGGTATGAAAAAAGGCTCCTGCAGCTAGCTCAGTTTCTGCCCAAATGGCTGCTCGGTGTTGTGCTTGAAACCCAGGGTACTGGTGGTGTAGGCACCCGAGGCAATCTCCTGGTCTGCGGGTTGCAAAGTCCATGAGAAAAGCATAGTATCTGGGCCAGAATGCACTATTGCTCACCACACAGTCCTTCTGGGCTTCCCTTGGCTAGGGGAGGCAGCAGCCCAATTCCTTGCACTTCCCAGGTGAGGCAACACCCACCCTGCTTTAGCTTTTACTCCATGGGCTGCACCCACTGTCTAACTAGTCCCAATGAGATTAGCCGGGTACCTCAGCTGAAATGCAGAAATTACTCACCTTCTGCATTGATCTCACTGAGAGCTGCAGACCAGAGATGTTCCTATTCGGCCATATTGCCCCTGTATGTCTACCTGAACTATTTTTTTATTATTCTGGAGTGTGGTTTCTCTCTTCCATTTAATGGTTTTCACAATAAATAAGCCTTAATGCCAAATTTCATAAAAATAATATTGGTAATGTCATCTGCTTAACTTAAAAATACTCACAATTGTTCTTCAGTATTACCAAGGTTTTCAGTCTACTATAAGAGCTTGATCTTACAGTGTGTTCACTGACCTCATATTGCATATAGAATATATGCAAAAATACCTTTAATATGTAGGGTGATAACATCTATTTCACATATGTCAACATTCTTGGATATTCTCATCTTTAGTCTTCTCTCAAATTGATCCCATACTGACATTAAAAAATTACTTTTTATAGCAGCACTGTGCATAGCTCTTACATCAAGAGCAAGAAATAAACTTTTCCAAAATTGCTTACAGACTAACATTCATTAGAAAAACATGGAAGAAAGAAAAAACATTCAGAGTAACAAAGATGCCAAGACATTCTCTATATCCACTAGGCCAGGTGTTTTGGAGTAGAAGAAAAAGCACAGTGGCTGATACAAGTTACTCATGAGCACCAACCACATCTTCACAAATGGTACCTTACTTATCATACATTACTTAATATTGAATCCAACTTCCAGCTTAAGATTCCTTCCCTGCATAAACGTCCCATCATTTTTTTTTCATGGATCCAATTCTACCCCATTATTTTAGCATAACAAAGGTCAAACATGTTAAATATTTTAAAGCTAGAGTTATTCACTCTCTGTTTTTAAGACAAAAGTGTTTCCTGATAGATTTCAAAGAGATTCCAAAAAGACAGCTTCCTCTAAGTTCAAAATAAAGTTAAGGTACACTTAATTTATTTGCTTCCATTTAATCTTTGGATTTAATGTTTTTCAGCCTAGGTAGAATAAATTCCCCCAGTTGTTAAATGAATTTTATCTTCACTGTACCCAATCTTAATATATGGTATAGATGTATGTTTATATTAGAGTAGGCAAAAGGCAAACTAAAACTTCCTGTCTGACTTTTTCTTAACAAATTGTACACTGCTACTTCCCAAAAGTTCTGTTTATTCACATAATGCTGTATCACATTCCCAGGACTTGCTGCTCTGACCCAAGGCAAAAAGCAATGCCTTTGTCTGAAGACAGTGAGCCTTTAGCTTAGGTTCAAACACTGACAAAGAAGCCCCATATTGGATCCTTACCAGAATAATTTCCCATATTTAGTTTCTCTAAGTTCACAGGTGATCATTATCAAACTTTCAAAAATATCATAACTGTTCTCAATGACTTTAAAATTAAAGTTGGGAAAATGACCAAAATTCAATTACCTTTAATTTTATAAATGCAAATTTAAGATGAAGACATAAATGTATAGCAATCAGTAATGAACATGTGGTGGACTATTTCATTCTGCACCAAAAGAACCAAGAAGGGCTTCGGTAATTCCCAATGTTTGGATGGGGAGCTTAGAACCATAGAGATAAATACCAATATCAAAATGAGAGGGAGGAAATATTATAATTTCTTCATTAAGCAAACAGTAAGTTTAAAACAAAATATGTAACTTAAATTTCAAAATACAAAAATACTTCTTCAAAATATTCTAAACATTTTCATCCCGTAAGTACTCCCTATCAACAATCAGCACCACACTTGGAAAATCAGCCACAGTTCAGTTGTTAATGCTGTGTGAATGCAACCACAGATCATTACCTGCTTAATTGTGTATATATCTAATAGGCTCATACAGCTCTTTTGGAACAAAGATTTTATAATGGAGTACATGATAAATACTGAACTGTAGTGCTAGCAGGTGCTATAATAGTATGAGCAGAATTTATATAGAGAATATTAGCCTGTATTCCATAAGTGATACTAAAAATGTTAAGCAAATGTAGTTCATTTAGACAATGAATCCAAGTGTCAGTTGACCACAGAAGAAAAAAAAAGCTATTTACACTGTAAAAATTTAAAGACATCTAATCTAAAATTTAATGTTGACTCTGGAGAATATCAATTAGATTGATTTATATTTTCTGTCATTTGAAACTAGAGTGTAAACCTGCACATACACATACTCATCTAAATCACTGGACAAAAGATAGAGCAAACCAGCAATATTACTCTATCTTCTGGTGATATTTCTCCTCACCTAGATTTATTTCAGTATAAGTGTGTTTCTACTGCTGTCACATTTGGCGCATGAGATAGGGTATAAAAGTTGATTAGCTTCTTCCTAAATAACAAACATCAAATTGTCCAAACATGACAGTTTAGAGAGCAAAAATAAGTATGCCTTAAAAAAATAGCAAACTGAACTTATCATTATATATTAAATCAGCCCCTAACAAACAGCTTAACATCTACAAAAGGGTGCATGACTGGTGTGTGCCTGTTTGAAGTTCTGCTGTAAGCTGAACTGTTGGTCTCATCTAAGCATCCTCAATATCTCCTTTGAATTTTAGCCAATAGTGCCCTAGGCATGCTCCCAGCACTACTATTAACATAGAAAGCTGTAGTTGAAGCAGTAGTTTTCTTGCCAGACAAGGACACTGTAACAGTCACTGTGATGTTTTCTGACTGTGTACACAGGTAGAGATGTACAGCTTGGATATACAAATTTAATATAAATATATTTGAGATTATAATTTTTACTAGTTGTATAGTAAATATGTGACTAAGTTTGCTTTTCTGGAACAAATGCTGTTGAGTCAATACCAGACAGTCCCATGATCAGTGTGGCCAAATCACAATGGACACTCCAGGGCTAAAGTATCACATTTTTACTCTTCTTTAGCTCCCTGTACCTTAGTCTCAGCTGTTCCCATATTCAGTCTCTTTAGCTAGACTAACAAAAAAAAAAAAAGAAGACTTAAATAAATAAAACCAGAAATAAAAGGGGAAACATTAGAACTGATACCACAGAAATACAGAGAATCATAAAAGACTACTTTGAACAATTATATGGCAACAAATTGGATAACGCAGAAGAAAGGATAAATTCCTAGACACATACAAACTACCAAGATGAAATTATGAAGAAATGAAAAATCTGAATAGACCAATAATGAGTACAAAAATTAAATCAATAATAAAAAAGTCTCTCACCAAAGGAAAGCGCAGTACCTGATGACTTCACTGACCAACTAAAATTTAAAGAACTAATATCAATTCTCAAACACTTCCAAAAAACTGAAGAGGAGGGAATACTACTAAACTCAATTTATGAGGCCAACATTACCTTGACACCAAAGCCAGACAAGGACAATACAAGAAAAGAAAATCACAGGCCATTATTCCCGATGCACAAACATGCAAATATCCTCAACAAAATACTAACAAATTTTAAAAGATCATACACCATGATCGAGTGGTATACCACATTAACAGAATGGAGAACAAAAATCATATAGACAACTCAATACATATAGAGAAAGCAACAAAATTCAACATACTTTCATAATAAAAACCTCTCAACAAAATTAGATATAGAAGGAATGTATTTCCTTTTTTTTTTCTTTTTTTTTTTTTTTTTGAGATGGAGTCTTTCTCTATCACCCAGGCTGCAGTACAGTGGCAGGATCTTGGCTCATTACAACCTCCACCTCCCGGGTTAAAGCAATTCTCCTGCCTCAGCCTCCTGAGCAGCTGAGATTACAGGCCCATACCACCATGCCCACTAATCTTTGTATTTTTAGTAGACAGGGTTTTACCATGTTGGCCAGGGTGGTGTTAAACTCCTGACCTCAAGCCTTCCACCCACCTGAGCCTCCCAAAGTGCTGGGATTACAGTTGTGAGCCACCGTGCCCGGCCAAAGGAATATATTTCAACACAATAAGGGCCATATTTCACAAGCTCACAGTTAAGGTTTTGCTCAAGAGTGAAAATTTGGAAGATTTTCTGTTAAGAACAGAAACAAAACAAGCATACCCACTCTTGCCTCTTGGATTCAACATATTACTGGAAGTCCTAGCCAGAGCAATTAGACAAGAAAAAGAAATAAAAGGCAGAAAAGAAAGGAAGAAGTTGAATTGTCCCTGTTTGGAAATGACATGCACTTATATGTGGAAAACCCTAAAGACTCCACCAAAAAACTTTTAGAACCAATAAATGAATTCAATGAAGTTACAGGATGCAAATCAACATGCAAAAATCAGCAGCATTTCTATAAACTAACAACAAACTATCTAAAAAAGAAAACAATTCCATTTACAATAGTTACAAATAATAAAATAAAATGTTTAGGAATAAATTTAACCAAGGAGGTGAGAGTTATATACACTGAAAACTATACATCATTGATGAAATAAATTGAAGAAGACACAAATAAATGGAAAGATGTCCCATGGTCATAAGTCAGAAGAATTAATACTGTTAAAACTGACATACTACCTAAAATGATCTACAGATTCAATAAACCCCTCTCAAAATACCAACACCATTTTTCACAAAAATAGAAAATTCCAAATTTATATGAAACCATTAAAAAATTCTATATAGCTAAAGTAATCTTAAGCAAGAACAACAAAGCAGGAAACATCACACTTCTTAATTTTAAATTATATTACAAAGCAATAGTAATCAACACAGTATTGTACTAGCAGAAAAATAGATACATAGACCAGTGGAACACAAGAGAAAACCCAAAAATAGACCCACACATACAGAGTAAACTAATTTTTGACAAAGGTGCCAAGAATATACAATATGGAAAAGATAGTCTCTTCAATAAGTGGGGCTGAGAAAACTGAATATCCACATGCCAAAAAATAAATGTTATTCTTATTCTACATTATAAACAAAAATTAACTCAAAATGGATTGAAGCTGTAAACATAAGACCTGAAATCATAAAACGACTATAAGAAAACACACAGGAAATGCTCTATGACATTGGTTTTGACCATTTTTTTTAATATGACACCATAAGTATAGGCAACAAAAGCGAAAATAAATAAATGAAATTACATGAAACTAAAAAGTTTCTGCACAGAAATGCAAACAATCAAAAAAGGAAATAGTAATCTATGGAATGAAATAAAATGTTTGCAGACCATCCAATAAGAGGCTGGTATTGAAAGTCTATAAGGAATTCATTTAATACAAAAGCATAAAAGAAAAGAAAAGAAAGAGAGAAAGAGAGAAAAGAAAGAAAGAAAAGGAAGGAAGGAAGGAACTAAGGAAGGAAGGAAGGAAGGAAGGAGAAATAAAAGAAGTCACTCACAAATAAACTAATTAAAAATGGGCAAAGGACATAAATAGACATTTTTCTAAGAAAGACATAGAAATGGCCAATAGATATATGAAAAGGTGCTCAACATCACTAATCATCAGAGTAATGCAAATCAGAACAAAATATCACCTCATACCTGTTAAGACGTTATTACCAAAACTCAAAAGATAAGAAGTGTTGGTGAGTTTGTGAACAGAAATGGGAACGCTCGTGCAGAAATGGGAACCCTGGTGGGAATGTAAATTGGTACAGCCACTGTGAACAGTAGTATGAAGGTTCCTAAAATATATTTAAACATAGAACTACTATATGATCCAGCAATCCCACTTCTGAGTATATATTCAACAGAAATGAAATCAGTATCTTGACAGCATTATTCGTAATAGTCAAGATATGGAAACAACGTAAGTATTTAGGATACGCTTTAAAGGTTTAGAGGGCATGGAATTCTAGAAATTGTCAATAAATCAAAATTCCATTGCAGTAGAAAAATACAAAATTATGTACTTTCAGTATTATTTGTGTATCCGTGATAAAGTGGTTGAACCAGATGATGCTTACAAGACCTTCTTTTATCTGCAGTATTGTAATATTATTGCATTTTCTTCTTTTTTCAAAAAAAAAAAGATAGTACTGAATTATTTTCATTTACTGTCACCTCAATGCCTAATACAGTATATTCACATGTATAGATAAATGTTAAAAGCATCTTTGTTGTTCCTGCAGTTTGATATGAAACCCAATTTCCTATATTTTTCCATAGTCCCAATACAACAAGCTTCCTACAGACTCAAGAAAGTCCATACCATTTCTGGTCCCCTTTCATCATGGTAGAAAATTCTATTCTGCTTCAGATTCCTAGGGCTCCATCTGAAACAGCAGAACTCCCACCTGGAGGCCAAGCATAATCAGAAAGAAGTGGACTTCACTGAAAAGTCAATTGTGCTGCATCCCTATTTCATTCCTTTGTTGTACATTTCTGTGAACATTCAAAGAAGTCCACTCCTTTCTTCTAGAGGAGGAAAGTGAAGATGGAGAGTGGTTGGCGGCTTGCATTTTAGAGAAGACTCCACCCACATCTTTTATTAAGGAGACTATGAGGGACTCCTCTATTCCATATGTCCCTGGATAGAGGAGAGAGTGTCACTACTTGACCACCTGGCAAGGGTCCAGCAAAGGAAATGTTCCTGAAGACACAGGAGGTAGCAGAAGTATGTTTTTTCCTGGAGAGAATGGGACTCATTTCCACAAAGGCCTCTCATACTAGCCACATATAAGCCTCTCAGAGCCACATCAGAGCCTCTCAGGCTAGCCACATATAAGCAAGGCCTCCCAGTCCGTGAACCCCAGTAAAATAAACTGAATGCCCTGGCTTTGTTTTAACATTAGAAGAGATTTCTGTATAGTGCGGCTTTTCAAACAGGAAAAGAATGGTTTTTATACTATAGGTCCTCTCTTGGTTTCAGGATACAAACCAGAGATACCAAGGATCACAGGTTGTGAGAATATATCATTTCCTGTTATTGTCCCAACTCTGTCATTAGCAAAGTACGTGGCCTTATACAAGATATTTAACCTCCTTGCATCTCATTTTTCTCACCTTTAAAATAAAACAGGAGGGACCAGGCACAGTAGTTCACACCTGTAATCCTAGCACTTTGGGAGGCCAAAACTGGTGAATCAAGTTTGAGACCAGCCTGGGCAACTTGAAGAAACCCTGTCTCTACTAAAACTACAAAAAATTAGCCAGGCATGATGGTGAATGCCTGTAATTCTACCTATGTGGGAGGCTGAGGCAAGAGAATCACTTGACCCAGGCGGCGGAGGTTGCAGTGAGCTTAGATTGTGCCACTGAACCCCAGCCTGGGTGACAGAGTGAGACTCTGTCTCAAAAATAAAAAATAAAATAAAATAAAACAAGTTAGATGAATTCTAAAGATTCTTTACTTGGTTTAAGGTTCTGCATGATAGCATACCTTCTGTAGTTTGCATCTTAAACCACAAAACGTCATAATCTTAGCACTGAAAAATTACCTTCTTTTCATGCACAGATCACTTTCAAAGTGCAAAACAGATTACAGGAGACATTTTCAGAGTTAACTTGTCTATTATTTGTCCTCAATATCAAATTTTATTGACAATCTTATGGACTTAGGTATGTCAATATAAGACATGCACAAATAAGCATCATATTGATGCAAACACTACAAGTTTTTTCTTTTTTTGCTATCTCTGGAATTCCTATCAGCATTGTAAATTTTGTAACAACCCATAACAAAGAATTAACTATTTCAATAAACATTCCCCACTATAAAGTAGCTATAAGCTGCCCACAAGGCAAACTATTGTATAGCAAACAACCTTGTAAAAATTAATAAATCTTCTCTTGTGCATGAAAATCAGCTAACGCTTGATTCAACAGCTTTCTACCTAAGTGCCACCAATAAACTGAGCCCCAGAGACAACAGATGGAAACAGAATAGCAAACCTTAGGAATTAAAAGATGTCTCTGTAATGTTTTTACTTTGCTAAGTTAATAGAACACACTTAGTTGTCATGACCATTAACTATCCAATGTGGAAATCGATTTCAGAGGGAGGACAAATGTATAATATGCATCATTTTAATCATTCATTTTAAAATAAAGGCAAGTTTCTAACATTAAAAAATCCATAAGATTTTTAAATTCAGAATGTAACTATGGAAAAAGATTTCACCCTGTAAAGATCTGTAGTTTATGACGTAGTAAAAATTGTCAAATGGCTATTGCAATAAGCTAGAAATTAGAAAATGTTAATATTAATTCTGAATTTGTTACTGACTCAGGATGACCTTGCGTGGTGCATCCAACCTTCTTTTCTCTCTTTATATCAGAAAACTAAAGAATAAATGTATCATCACATTCTTTTTTCCCTTGAGACAAACAAATGTGTACAATCGAATAAAAATGAAATTGCATAGGTAGTGGATAGAATAAAATATGTTTGGGTTGGTTTGAACTTAGCACACTGTTTAATAATTCAACATTTTTTATACCTGTGCAATAAATTTTTAAATGTCTGAAATATTCAGAAATAGGTTTATAAATTGCATAAATAATCATTTTACTTGATTTGGCAAATAAGAAACAGAATACCACCTAAGGCAGACATGAATATTTTAAAATAGCAGTCCTTGGTTCACTTACTCTTAAAAGGAATAATTCAATCAGAATTCTTTCAAGACAGTTAGATTAATTACAAAAGAGGGAAAAAAGAATCTTCTCCCAATTGAGCAATTAAAATACTTCATCTTGCAAAGGCCACTGAAGTTAATCCATGGCTATAGAACTATTGTTCTAGAAGCTTAACACCTCCCCTTAGTATTCATTCAGTCCAGCTCCCACTTACACCCTTCCTTGACTGCATCTAAACAATTTCAGTTACATATTTTCTTCATATTTTATTTTATTTTATTTTAGAGATGGCGTTTTGCTCTTATCACCCAGGCTGGAGTGCAATGGCACAATCTAAGCTCACTACAACCTCTGCCTCCTGAGTTCAAGTGGTTCTCCTGCCTCGACCTCCCGAGTAGCAGGGATTATAGCACTACACCATGCTAATTTTTTTGTATTTTTAGTAGGGAGGGGGTTTCACCATGTTGGTCAGGCTGGTCTTTATTTTTAACAGTCTTAAAGAAAATATATATACAACTCCATTTTAATGTTAACCCCAATGGAAAGTTAGTCCCTACTTTATACGGTCCTTGGTTCACCTACTTGGTTCACTTGCAATTCCCAGTGCAATATTATTCTAGCTGATTCATTAGATTTTTCTTGTCCTTACATTGTTGAAGATTTTGAAGTCCTTACATTGTTGAAGATTTTGAAGTCCTTACATTGTTGAAGATTTTGTTGGATGGAATTCATCAACTTTTTCTTCTCTGTATGCTATAGTACAACCACAAGCCTAGCACTATTTAGTTTCATTTTCAAAGCATTTCTTCCACAGGATCCCTACATTGTTGTCCTGTATCTTCACAGTTCTCAAGTTCCCAGGGTAAGCCTAAGAATATTTTCTATGTGGTCTGTCATTATCTATCTAGAATTTTATTTTTTTTATTTTGAAATATCTGATTGACAAAGACTGTGTAAGTGTCCAGGAATATAACCATTTCTTCTAGATTTATCTGCATAGAGGTGTTTGTAGTAATCTCTGATGGTAGTTTGTATTTCTGTGGGATTGGTGGGATATCCCCTTTATCATTTTTTATTGCATCTTTTTTACTCTTCTCTCTTTTCTATTAGTCTGACGAGCGATCTATCTATTTTGTTGATCTTTTCAAAAAACCAGCTCCTGGATTTATTGATTTTTGAAGGGTTTTTTGTGTCTCTGTCTCCTTCAGTACTGCTTTGATCTTAGTCATTTCTCATCTTCTGCTAGCGTTTGAATTTGTTTGATGTTGCTCCTCTAGTTCCTTTAATTGTGACGATAGGGTGTCGATTTTAGATCTTTCCTCACTTCTCATATGGGCATTTAGTGCTATAAATTTTTCTCTAGACACTGTTTTAAATGTGTCCCAGAGATTTGGTACATTGTGCCTTCATTCTCATTTCAAAGAACATCTTTATTTCGGCCTTCATTTCATTATTTATCCAGTAGTCATTCAAGAGCACATTGTTCAGTTTCCATGTAGTTATGTGGTTTTGAGTGAGTTTCTAAATCCTGGCTTGTAATTTGATTGCACTGTGGTCTGAGAGACTGTCTGTTATGATTTCGGTACTTTTGTATTTGCTGAGGAGTGACTTACTTCCAATTATGTGATCAATTTTAGAACAAGTGTGATGTGGTGCTGAGAAGAATGTATATTCTGTGGTTTTGGGGTGGAGTGTTCTGCAGATGTCTATTAGGTCTGCTTGGTCCAGATCTGAGTTCAAGTCCTAGATATTCTTGTTAATTTTCTGTCTCATCGATCTGTCTAGTATTGACAGTGGAGTGTTAAAGTCTCCTACTATTATTGTGTGGGAGTCTAAGTCTCTTTGCAGGTCATTAATAACTTGTTTTATGTATCTGAATGCTCCTGTATTGGGTGCATATATATTTAGGATAGTTAGGTCTTCTCGTTGCATTCATCCCTTTACCATTATGTAATGCCCTTCTTTATCTCTTTTGATCTTTGTTGGTTTAAACTCTGTTTTATCAGAGACTAGGATTGCTACCCTTGCTTTTTTTGCTCTCCCTTTGCTTGGTAAATCTTCCTCCATCCCCTTATTTTGAGCCTATGTGTGTCTTTGCATGTGAGATGGGTTTCCTTAATACAGCACATTGAGGGGTCTTGACTTTTTATCCAATTTGCCAGTCTGTGTCTTTTGATTGGGGCATTTAGCTCATTAACATTTAAGGTTAATATTGTTATGTGTGAATTTGATCCTGTCATTTTGATGCTAGCTGGTTGTTTTGCTCGTTAGTTGATGACTTCATAGTGTTGATGGTAATTACAGTTTACTATTGTTTTTACGGTGGCTGGTAGTGGTTGTTCCTTTCCATATTTAGTGCTTCCAGGAGCTCTTGTAGGGCAGTTGAATTCCTGAATAGACAAATAACAAGGTCTGACATTGAGGCAGCAATTAATAGCCTACCACCCAAAAAAAGTCCAGGACCATATTGATTCACAGCCGAATTCTACCAGACATACAAAGAGGAGCTGGTACCATTCCTTCTGAAACTATTCCAAATAATACAAAAAGAGGAAATCCTCCCTAACTCATTTTATGAGACCAACATCATCCTGATACCAAAACCTGGCAGAGATACAACTAAAAGAGAAAATTTCCGGCCAATATCCATGATGAATATTGATGCAAAAATCTTCAATAAAATATTGACAAACAGAATCGAACAGCACATCGAAAAGCTTATCCATCACGATCAAGTCGGCTTCATCCCAGGGATGCAAGGCTAGTTCAACATATGCAAATCTATAAATATAATCCATCACATAAACAGAACCAAAGACAAAAGGCCTTTGATTATCTCAACAGATGCAGAAAAGGCCTTCGACATAATTCAACAGCCCTTTATGCTAAAAACTCTCAATAAACTAGGTACTGATAGGACATATCTCAAAATAATAAGAGATAGTTATGACAAACCCACAGCCAATATCAGACTGAATGGGCAAAAACAGGAAGCATTCCCTTTGGAAACTGGCACAAGACAAGGATGCCCTCTCTCACTACTCCTATTCAACATAGTGTTAGAAGTTCTGGATAGGGCCATCAGGCAAGAGAAAGAAATAAAGTGTATTCAAATAGGAAAAGAGGACATCAAATTGTCCCTGTTTGCAGACGACATGATTATATATTAAGAAAACCCCATTGTCCCAGCCAAAAATCTCCTTAAGCTGATAAGCAACTTCAGCAAAGTCTCAGCTATAAAATCAATGCGCAAAAACATTCCTATACACCAATAATAAACAGAGAGCCAAATCATGAGTGAACTCCCATCCACACTGCTACAAAGAGAATAAAATACCTAAGAATACAACTAACAAGAGATATGAAGGACCTCTTCAAGAAAAACTACAAACCACTGCTCAAAAAAATTAGAGAGGAAACAGATGGAAAAACATCCCATGCTCACGGATAGGAAAAATCAGTATTGTGAAAATGGCCATACTACCCAGAGTAATTTATACATTCAATGCTATCCCCATCAAGCTACCAGTGACTTTCTTCACAGAATTGGAAAAAAAAACACCTTAAACTTTATATGGAATGAAAAATGAGCTCACATAGCCAAAACAATCCTAAGCAAAAAAAAAAAAAAAAAAAACCTGGAGGCATCACATCACCTGACTTCAAACCATACTACAAGGCTACAGTAATCAAAACAGCATGGTACTGGTACCAAAAAAGAGATGTAGACCAAAGGAACAGAACAGAGTCCGCAGAAAGAACACCACACAACTACAACCATCTGATCTTTGACAACCCTGACAAAAACAAGCAATGGGGAAAGGATTCCTTATTTATTAAATGTTGTTGGGAAAACTGGTTAACCATATGCAGAAAACTAGACTGGACTCCATCCTTATATCTTATACAAAAATCAACTCCAGATGGATTAAAGATTTAAACATGAGGACTAACACCATAAAAACTCTAGAAGAAAACCTAGGCAATGCCATTGAGGACACAGGCATGGGCAAGGACTTCAGGACTAAAACACCAAAAGCAATGGCAACAAAAGCCAAAATTAACAAATGGTATCTAATTAAACTTTCACAGCAAAAGAAACTATCAATAGAGTGAACTGTCAGCCTACAGAATGGGAAAAAATTTTTTTGCAAGCTACCCATCTGACAAAGGGCTACTATCCAGAATCTATGGAGAACTCCCCTGCCATTACTTGTGATCTGTGCTTGTCATAGCACAAGTCCTCAGGACTTTAAATGCCCATCAAGAGACACCACCTTAGAAACATATTACAACCAAATGTTGCAGCTCCCTTCCTGAGAGGTGTCAACATGTTCTTTTTGTTAAATAGATCACCAACTGCTAGACTATGTATGTCCAAAAACATTCTATGCCATATGTTCAGAACAGTGCTGGACCCTATGTGCAGCACAGAAGTATACAAAATAAAGAACATATCCATATCCTTATGGAACTTACAACCCATTTAAGAAAATGGCTTATGAGAATAACAAGAAACATTACAATAGCTACCAGTTATACTAAAGAGATGTCAGGTGCCATGTTAAGTCCTTTATACATATTTTATAGGACTTACTTTATATTTGATGTATTGTTTACTCAAAGCAAGCTGTTTAAGTTAGGGGTATTTTCCTGATTTTTTTTTAAAGGAAACTCAGGAACTTAAACAAACTTACAAGAGAAAAAAGAAACAACCCCATCAAAAAGTGGGCAAAGGATAGGAACAGACACTTTTCAAAAGAAGACATTTATGAGGCCAACAAACATGAAACAAAGCTCATCATCACTGGTCATCAGAGAAATGCAACTCAAAACCACATTGAGATACCACCTCATACCAGTTAGAATGGCGATCATTGAAAAATCAGAAGACAACAAATGCTGGAGAGGATGTGGAGAAACAGGAACGCTTTTACACTGTTGGTGGGAGTGTAAATTAATTCAACCATTGTGGAAGGCAGTGTGGTGATTCCTCAAGGATCTAGAAATAGAAATATCATTTGACCCAGCAATCCCATTACTGGATATATACCCAAAGAATTATAAAACCGTTCTATTATAAAGACACATGCACACATATGTTTATTGCAGCACTGTTTATATAGCAAAGACCTGGAACCAACACAAATGCCCATTCAATGATAGAGTAGATAAAGAAAATGTAGCACATATACACCGTGGAATACCATGCAGTGATAAGAAAGGAGGAGTTCATGTCCTTTGCAGGGACATGGATGAAGCTGGAAACCATCATTCTCAGCAAACTGACAGAAGAACAGAAAACTAAACACTGCATGTTATCACTCATAAGCGGGTGTTGAACAATGAGAACACACAGACACAGGGAGGGGAACATCACACACTGGGGCCTGGGGGGTGGAGGACTAGGGAGAATAGCAGGGGGTGGGGAGCTAGGGGAGGGATAGCATTAGGAGAAATACCTAATGTAGATGGCTGGGCAATGGATGCAGCAAACCACCACCATGGCACATATATATCTATGCAACAAGCCTGCACAATCTACACCTGTACCCCCGGAACTTAAAATATAATTTTAAAAAATTATAACAATGGGGAAAAAAGGCTGACTATATTAAAGGTGTGCAACAAGATGATTTGAAATATGTATACACATTGCATAATGATTACAACAATCAAATTAACACATCTATCATCACTCACGCTGTTTATTAGGTCCCCAGGACTTGTTCATCTTATAAGTGAAAATGTGTACCCTTTGATCAATATCTACTAATTTCCTCCACCCACCAGCCCCTGGAAACCAGCCCTCTACTCTCTACTTCTCTGATTTTGACTTTTTTAGATTCCACATGTAAGTAAGACCATACAGTATGTATTTTTCCCTGTCTGCATTATTTTACTTAGCAAAATGTCTTCCACATTCAACCACATTATCCCAAAGGCAGGATTTCCTTCCTTTTTAAGGCTAAATAATATTTCATTGCATATATGTATACCACATTTTCTTTATTCACCTGTTAATAGACACTTAGGCTGTTTCCATTTCTTGGCTGCTGTGAATAATGCTTCAGTGAGCATTGGAGTGTAGCTATCTCTTCAAAGTGCTGATCCCATTTTCTTTGGATATATAACCAGAAGTAAGACTGGCTGGTCTTATGATAGCTCTATTTTACATTTTTTGAGCAACCTCTATACTTTTTCCAAAATGACCATACCTATTTATATCCCCAACAATGTGCAAAGGTTTCCTTTTTCTCCACATCATCACTGACTCCTGTTATCTCTTGTCGTGCACACCTGTTAGGATGGTTATCATGAAAAAGATAAGAGATAACAAGGAGAATTTTATTTTTCAATTGAAGAGTATTAACCCAAAGTCATTTTTATCAAATAAATTTCATCTAACTTATTTCTATTTTTCTTCTTTTATATAAAAGTCTGTTTAAATTCAATTTTTATCCTACAGGTATTATGTACCCTTCTGGCTTTGGAATTCTCTAAAAGGGGGCACACACCCAATTTAGTAAAAGAAAGAAAAGCAGTTGTCTACTTCTAAGTATCATCACTAACAAAGTACCATGTTGTGCTCAACACTACCTGGAAGCATAAGGGAAGTTTGGGCATATAGAATGTAATTATTAACCTGAGTTGGACTTTACCTAGAACACTGGACCTACATCCTTCTACTTCCCCTGCCCCTACTTGTGATCTGTGCTTGTCATAGCACAAGTCCTCAGGACTTTAAATGCCCATCAAGAGACACCACCTTAGAAACATATTACAACCAAATGTTGCAGCTCCCTTCCTGAGAGGTGTCAACATGTTCTTTTTGTTAAATAGATCACCAACTGCTAGACTATGTATGTCCAAAAACATTCTATGCCATATGTTCAGAACAGTGCTGGACCCTATGTGCAGCACAGAAGTATACAAAATAAAGAACATATCCATATCCTTATGGAACTTACAACCCATTTAAGAAAATGGCTTATGAGAATAACAAGAAACATTACAATAGCTACCAGTTATACTAAAGAGATGTCAGGTGCCATGTTAAGTCCTTTATACATATTTTATAGGACTTACTTTATACTTGATGTATTGTTTACTCAAAGCAAGCTGTTTAAGTTAGGGGTATTTTCCTGATTTTTTTTTAAAAGGAAACTCAGGTGCCCAGAACAAACAGTCTAACCAGGTTTGGGTAACTACAAAGCTCATACTCTAATCACTGTACTATATGGATTCTCAATGAGTATATTATCAATCAGATGCTAAATTGTAAGACACAGATAAAAGCTAAGAATGGCAAAGAGTGAAACGTGAACATATTGACTAGAGGTCACAGGATGAGGTGTTAGGAGGGAGGCTAGACTTCGTTTGACTTTAAAGAATCATATAAGTACATAAAAAGAAAGGGGCTGTGTATTCTAAATGCCAAATTATATAAACTTTGTGCAAAGGTCAGAAGGCAAGAAAAGCATGTCATGATCAGAGAGACAAGAATCAGATATGTGATATGTTCCAACATGGATGTAGGTCTAAAATATTTTAATTTTTCATATTTTCATATCAATGGGCAAATATGCTTTAGTCTATATAATGTTCAACTCAATAATGTCAACTTTAATTTATTTCAAAAGACTTCAGAAGCCTCTAGAAATGGATGTGTTTCATAATGTTATTATAAGTTTTAAGGGTAGATAAAGAGAGGAATGAATTACGTTAGTCTACCTTATTTTATTATCAAACCTTATTTAGTTTTACTCCACAAAATGAAAGCTCTAAGGAAATCTCTCGATTTATAAGCACTCAAATTAATACATGAATCTGGGATCGATATAATAGCTGGAACTTGCTATTACCATTCCTATGTCATACCAACTAGGACGATGAAAACCAAGCAGTCCAAACAGATAAACTCCAAGACTGTATCTGCCTTTCGATAGTAAGAACCAAAAGAGTCTCCAGGTTCTCCAGTTAATCCTGCTTTGTCATCCATTTACTTCCAGCTGACTCATTCCCATAAGCCCACCACCTTGCCTATCACAGCCTCCTCTCTCATCTTTTCCAATCAAAGCTATTTCAACATTTGTCTTTTTGAAAGTAGGAAAATGTAGAGATGCTTGTGCCCTGACCCAGCAAAGCTGATGCACTGGCACTCACTCTTTTAAATAAATACTAAGTTCAGAAACTTGGGAAAGAAAGCACATTAAACCTCAGAAAAACAGAGGTGAGAGAATGGAGTTATGTACTCCAGTAGTCTACCTGGTGCTGAGAAAGAAATCTCTCAAAAATTATGTCAAAAATATCATAGAAGGGAACAGAAAATAAAACCTAATGAATGACTCCAATAAAATAATTATAGTCAATTCATTGGGCATCCATAGTTCAGAATTAACACTAGCAGTTTCTGATTGTTTTAAAAAAAATAGATAGAATAATAAAATATGTTAGGAGAAAACCTCAATAATACATAGGGCAAGGTACAATCTCTCCTCCCTTGGTATCCAGGAAACCAAAGGCTTATGCTCTTTTGAATTTTAAATGTGTAGCAAAACACAATGATTTTAATTGCCTATAATCTGAGGTCAAACCTTTTGGCATGGTTCTTTGTTCACAGCAACACCACCACCAATAATATTTACTGAGCATTTGCCATGAGTCAGATACAGTTGTGAGCACTGGAGAGCACACAGCATTAAAGGTGACAGACAAGGCCCTGTCCTTATGGAGCTTATGTTCTGTCCCAATGCAGAATGATAAGTATGGTTAGACCAGAGAACAAACCATGACTAATTCTCTAACACCAAGAATACAGCCTTATAAAGAGAAAACCTTCTTGCTAAATTAGCAGTTTTATAGAGACCTGAATCTTTTCCATTAGAAGAAAAACACTTTCTAGTGTGCACTTAATCAGGTTTTGGAGCTTTAAAGGAATGGAATGAGAGATAAAAGATAAATCCCACCAAGCTAGAGAAGCGCTAACGTTCTGACCCTTTGATCCTGCCCATCAACAAGACACAACACTCCAGGTTTGGAGTCAGACTTAACTTAGATTTGAAGCCCAGTTTCATGCCTTATTAGCTCCATGACCTTAGGCATATTACTTAACTTTCTTAACAGTTCTCTCATCTGTAAAATGGTGCTAATAAAAGCCACCCCACCGCACTGTTATAAGCATTTAAAGACTTCATTCATAAATGTTTAAATCATACAATGTGGCATATGCTTTTCATTGAATAAACAGTATAGATGATTTATACATGCACACACACACACTCCATGTGCTCTTTCCTTCATGCACATATAATTTACCCATCTATCCTCCATGACATTCTCCCAGAGCTCTATCCTTCTGCCCTTGAGGCATTTACCTTCTTCCAAATTCACAATTAGCTAATAAAAGAATACAATCACTGAAAATGTGTTAATCAGAAAGGATACAGTGACTACTGCCTGCCAGCTCAAATACCCCTCTATGGTAAAATATGGTTTTGAAAACGAAACCGTACTAAAAATTGCATAGGTCAGAGGAGTGACTCTGGTGTGAATGCTAAGCAGCATCCTCTGAGTTTCTTGCAGTAACAGTAACCATCAAGTGCTAATACTTAAACTATCATTAATTTTTTTAAAAAACAAAACTTAAATGGATACTGTATCCTTTTTCATGAAAATTAAAGTATGTGCGAAAATAATGTATTTGCCCTGGAACATTCTATAAAACAAATATAACCCCTAGGAAAATAGGGCCACAGAAAGGTTAAATGTCCATGTAACATCTGTGATAGAGCAATACCTAGAACACAATTCTCTTTTTCACCCAATAATTTTTGACCATATCATGTTGACTTAATGAGATTTAGCTAAATATAGAAAATCCTTCTTTGAAAACCTGTAACCAAAAGGATCTAAAACTTGTGAATTAGGCAATAGCAAAAATGTCACACCCTTTGCTATGCTAAGAGGAAAGTCTCTCAAGTGATCGACTCGATGCCTGGCCATGCAAGTCAGACATTTAGTCATTTTTCTAGACGCTATCCATCATTGAGCACATTCCCGAATTTCATGCAACTTAATTTAAACGTTTAACTGGCTATTCTGATGGGAATAAACCTTTGAGGAAGTAAAAGCTTGACAATGCTGACACCTAGTGGCTGTGAAGAAACTGGAGCGGATCCAGCCTAGGAAGAGTAGTGCAAAAACACGAAGCATTTAATCATGATGAATATTAGGTTATAAAATACCAATTCTAAAATAAACCCTATAAAAGTTTATTTTAGCTCTCTATTTATCTCAGGGCCTACAAAAGGAGGCAATAAAAAACTTGCATCTGAAAAGTAAATTTTCCTTCAAGTTCCACACTTAGCAAATTTTTTACTCATCTTCAAAGATCAAAGAAAACTAAAAACCAGTTTATATTTTGGCATATTTATGACTATTTTCCTTAATGTTGCATGTACACCCTCAACCTTATCTTGGTCTTCAGGTGACTTTTCTCCCCGGGTCAAATATAAAAGCCATCTGGCCAAGTCATTATAGAGATTCCCTTTATGCCGCTGAAGAGTCCCTAGTCAAAGGATAGCTGGATCTTCACAAACCAGCGGGAATTTTCCTTAAGAGAGGCATAAGGACACATGTGGAAACCCCTAAAGTACACATCTAAAAGCAAGGACCGCATTGAACACTGTGGGAAGCCGTATGAACACAGCAGATAAGCACAGCACAACCTATTTCTACTCTAACCATTAGAAGATAAGTTTCCTAGACCCACCTGCACCTGTGACAGGCAGGATAGCAGGAAGCCTAAAGTGTTCATCTCCTCCACCAAGGAGAGCTCTGAATCCTACCTGCTGACGTTTGAAGGCTAAATAATCCAAATTTTCCAACTCCTTCCCAAGCTTCTGGTAGGTTTTCTGGAGGTCAGATTTGTTGGCAACATTTTTGAGAGACTCAAATGTCCTTTGAAACTGAAATTGAAAACAAAAGCAGGTCATTAGGATAGCAGCATATTTTTCTCAAATTCTCAACTTGGTAACACAGAGTCGATAATGAGCCTCAGTTTCTCCCATTCATAATACAGCGGTAACAAATGCTGGCTAATTATTGTTTAATGAAGAATTAGGGATACTTATAAAGAGTTATAAATCATATTCTAAGTATAACCAAGATTATTGCAGAAATGAGAAGCCTGGTTTAGTCCTCATTCTAACAAAAGAGCATACTTCATTAAAAAAAAAAAAAAAAGAAAAACTTCATCTTTTAGGATACACTTCTGCTTTTAAATTTTAATAAAAGAGTACAGTGCATGTATAATTTCAAATCATAATGAGGAAGCATTAAAAAGTGTTACATTTCAATCATGGAAACAAACAAATTTTTGAAAAAGTAGTTGCTTACATGATATTTTGCTATAATGATATATGATCTGGCTTGCCTCTAGAAAAACATCTATGCAGAATAGGTCACCCAACAGACTTCAGCAAGGAAGATCTTTCAGAGCTTGTATTTTGAGAAGGAAGAAAAACTTAACATTTTGATGATCAAAGCGTAAGTGGTATGTTCAGCAAACATTTATTCATTTCTGCTCTATAACACAGATGAGCTACGAACAGATGAGTTATGATCAGAAAGAGAGTTCTGATCAGTTCTGCTGAATCAGAATGCTCCCATTCTCTTTAAATCAGATCCTAGATAAATACAAAGGTGAAAAATTGCAATGAATCACAGTCTGCTACTATTAATTAATTAAGCAAAGGAAGCTCACAAGAAATTGGATTCTTGGTTTATTTTAGTAAATTAGAACATACTTTGGAGGGTTAGTGATTGAAAATGTCAAGTAATGTAATTAGCAAGACATTTGCATTTGCTCTCTCTTTATGTCATTTATTTTCCATATTCTCACTCTGTATCATTAGACAGTTTTCTACAGATAGAGACTTCACTATCTTAAACAAACCAGAACTCCACCGTGACTATGATGCCATGAGACAAGCTAATAAGATTTTATAGAATAATTAAATTTCCAGGGAAATGATTTGACCCTGACTATATCAAACTCTATGAAATAAGTCATATTAAAATGGCATTCTACTGAATTAAATCCTTAATTTCATGAAAGCAACATGTTTATCTCAATCCAAGATGACAGAGGGGAAATAAATGGGAAATAACAGTGCTAAGCTTCCATGGCAGGACAGTAAATTAAACTCAACACGTACTCATTTAGTACCTACTATGCACAAGGCCCTATGACTATAAAAGACATTTCCTTCCCTGAAGGAACTTAGACCATTGAGAAACTAGACATGAAATTCAGAAATGAGATGGACAATGACATTTACTGAGTGCCTGCTCAGCCCCAGGTACTTTATGCTTTCAAATTTAATCTTCACAAGAACCACAGGAGTTCTTATTTTTCTTTTCATTCTACAATTGAGTAAAGTGGGATTCAGAATGTTTGACTAAACAGGGTTTTACTACAACATTCATGTTCTTTCTACTCCATCCTTAACTCTAACACAAGGCAAAATAGTAAAGAGAGTGCAAAAAAAAGATAAAGCTAACATTGGTGAAAACTCAGAAACTGATACCGACTGAGGGACTCAGACCACATAGAAGACCCAAGAGAATCTGAATTGGGCCCCAAAGGACAGGAAGTCTTTTCAGAGTCTGACATAGACACCAATTCCACCCATCACTTTAAACACAGCCAAAATCAGTTCATTTTCCCCCACTTGTAACAAAATAAACAAGTTCCTTTCAACATAACTTTATTGACCTTTATGTGAAATATTTATCATATTGTATGATCATTTCTGTGACTTGCCCATTTCTTGGTTTATTCTATGTTCAAATCAAACTAAAACCATATCTAAGATTCTAAAAAATTTAAGTAATTTTATCTATGATTTCATTAATACAAGCTATTTTACTGACAAATCCATTTAACTCTAAAGCATGTTTTAACCCCTGCACTTTGTCTTCCTAGGAAAATTAGCTCTACTTCTTAAATATTTCTTCTTCATATTTATCTCTGTGAACTTTATAGAACTCCAAATGGAATCTTAAGAGCAAACACACTTGTAAAAAGTGTTCAAAACAATAAACACAGAAAACCAACACTTCCAAGTAATATGTCCACGGCCAAAGAAGAAATGGAGAAAATCCAATAACAATACATCATCACAAAAATGTTCTAAGGGTCAGAGTTTGCGTAATATGGAGATTTTGGCTTGAATTTTTGTTATCAGGAATGATATCCTCAATTTATTAGTAATAAAGAGTTCAAAACACTCTAAAACCATGATAATTTCATTTAGTTAAGCAGTTTTTGCTTACAACAACAATTGTCAAGGAGAGGTCATACGAAACCCGTGATGTAGCTTTGGCTTAGATCCCTATTAAACACACCCCATACCCATCTGCATACATGTACACTTAAAGATGCTAAAGAGTAAAAGCAATAATCTTACTTTGCAAATGATGCTGAGGTATGGAAGATAAAAGTTAGGTTGAGGTCTAGACTTTAAAGAGCATTCACTTGCTGTACAGAATCTCTGGAGTTTAATTACAAACCATCATTAGAGTGAACCAGCAACCAACAGAATGGGAAAAAAATTTTGCAATCTACCCATCTGACAAAGGGCTAATATCCAGAATCTACAAAGAACTAAAACAGATTAACAAAACAAAAAAAAAAAACCATTCAAAAGTGGGTGAAGAATATGAACAGACACTTTTCAAAAGAAGACATTTATGAGGCCAACAACATATAAAAAATGCTCATCATCACTGGTCATTAGAGAAATGTAAATCAAAACCACATTGAGATACAATCTCACACCAGTTAGAATGTCGATTATTAAAAAATCTGGAAATAACAGATGCTGGAGAGGATGTGGAGAAATAGGAACACTTTTACACAATTGGTGGGAGTGTAAATTAGTTCAACCATTGTGGAAGACAGTGTGGCAATTCCTCAAGCACCTAGAAATAGAAATTTCATTTGACCCAACAATTCCGATACTGGGTATATATCCAAAGGATTATAAATTGTTCTATTATAAAGACACGTGCACACATATGTTCGTTGTGGCACTGTTTACAATAGCAAAGACCTGGAACCAACCCAAATGCCCATCGATGACAGACTCCACAAGGAAAATGTGGCACATATACACCATGGAATACTATGCAGCCATAAAAAACTATGAGTTTGTGTCCTTTGTAAGGACATGGACAAATCTGGAAACCATCATTCTCAGCAAACTGACACAAGAACAGAAAAACAAACACCTCATGTTCTCACTCATAGGCGGATGTTGAACAATGAGAACACAGGGAGAGGATACAGGGAGAGGAGCAGCACACACTAGCATCTGTTGAGGGGGAATAGGGAAGGGACTTCGGGGGTTAGGGAGGTTGGGGAGGGATAACATGGGGAGAAATGCCAGACATAGGTGACGGGGTGATGGAGGTAGCAAACCACATTGCCATGTATGTACCTATGCAACAAT